>NC_137137.1:5294388-5651888 GCF_949319135.1 Squalius cephalus
GGTCATATTTCATAGTGGAATCAGTTCGGTGCCATTTCTCTTGGTTATTTGATTTATCGACTATTCACAATGCAAACAAACTTTTCATATCTGTATTTTATTTTATTTTTCACTGAATCTGAAAGGCACATTTCAAAGTTGCTCCAAAACCAAGTTTGTTTATACCTTTTGGATTTGCATATACATTTTATAGAAGTGCCAGAACACACAAAAACTCGTGCATATACTAGTCAATATTAAGCCATCTTTATTTGTGAAAAATGAATGTGTCCAAATATGGGTGATATACAAGTTGAGATTTTTATAGTTTGTTTGTTGGGTTTTCAGGCTATTTTAAAATAAATCCACAAGCTGACAAAGGGCTTGTTAGAGCGAGTGACCTGTTGTGTCACTAGTTGTCATTTATGTACTAATCAATATTATAAGCTTTTTCAAAAGGTACTGTTGTGGCTGATCTGATAATGTGTGGATTTGTTTAAGTATATATTGGGAATTATTTTCAATATGTAATGAACATACAAACAATGTATGAATTAGTGCTGTCAAATCGACTGACCACATTTAACAAAGGTTTGCAAGTGTGTATGCAATTAATCGTGGTTAATCGATTTGACAGCACTAATATGAATATTATTACATTTAAATACGAGTTACAAAAAGTAAAACAAAATTGAAGTTTTGACATTGATTATATTGCCAGCAAAAATGATTCACATTTGTTCTGCTCAACCTGAATGTTTTACAGCTTGTTTGTGCCAATGTTCTCCATCTACGTCTTGCTTTAATAATTGACAGAATTGGTTGCAAATGAGCATTCATACAAGCAACATGAAGAAACAGTCAGTCATTGTTGTGTAGTGTAATTATTGGTAAAGGTTTTCCATTTCAACATACTTCTGAACCACATATTCTAGTGTGAAAAGATCTGACTATTGCAATAAAGAAGTCAAAGATTAAAAAGAACAGATGGAAGAAGAGGAGTTTTCAACAATGCATCAAACAATTGTTATTTGTGGTTAACATCTCTAGACTCAAACGAGTGACCACTCATATACGCAAACTTATTTCCTTACTGTCAATCAGAAAATATACTATGGCTATCTGAGAGGATTTCCTGCATTAGATATCCTTGAGATGTGAAATGTGCATTAACAGTGAGTATTGCTTAATGTGTTTGTTTAAACTGCTTTTAACATATTTATATAACAGCAGACCTCATTGCTCCCTTCATGCCTTCACACATGGACAAACGCCAACTGGAGAAGAGCAGTAAAATGGCTAAAAATCCACAAACTTTGGGCTCTTTTAGTGTATACAATTGCAAAATAAAAAAGCTAAAGCAAATAATACTGTACTGATCAATTATCAAGTTTTGTTTAGCATAAAATGCCCGTTCAAAAAGGTTGAGTTGTACAAAAGAAACATACTGAAAACCGTATGAAGTCCATATTGGCTCAAAGTGTCTCCATGTATAAAAGCATTTCACCTGCAATCATATCAAAACCTCCCTTATTCGATTCCTCACACAATGGGCAATAAAACAGCCTTGAGTTTTTGCATGACAATTTCTGGCATTGTTCGCTTTTTGTATATTTAACAACATGCAAATGCTTACCGAAAATCAGTATCAAATTCTTTTCAAATCAAGAAGGTTTTGGTATTTAAAAAAAAAAAAAAAGTTATTGCGTAAAATTAGCAATTATTGCGCAGTAATGAACAGTTGGCTTCCTCTCAACCACATTTATCCACTGAAGCCCTTTCACCGCAATCCAGATGAAAGCTTTATGAGCCGTTGTAATCCTTATGAACTAACAAACATCGAAACCAAATATCTACAACCACATGAGTCTCCTATGGTAGTAACGTCTGGTTACTACTTGTTCTTTAAAAAAAAAAAGAGAGAGAAAGAGAACATAATGAACAACGTCATCAATGATAAGTATAACAAAAATGATATTTTTCTTTGCTTTAAAAATTATACATTATTAGGAGGATCTTCTCATTGCACTCTCTACACCTCTGATCTTCAAAAACATTCTAAGGCTATTTACAAAGTACCACAGTCTTCAACTTTACAACACTGCCATGCAAGTCTGCATTCCCCTCTCTCTCACACACACACACACTGTATGCAGCACAGGTATTCACAGGTCATCTCCAGCAGGAGGAAGGGAAGTCACAATCTATCACCAGACCAAACTTTTTGGGATTGCTTGAATTCATTTTTAAAAAATTATATATTTACTAAAATATCATAACTTAATATCAAGTCTAAAACACCTCTGCATTCAGCTCTAATGGGGTGAATCTTGCAACAACAACAAAATCCAGTCTCATTTCACACTAAAATAGAAAAAATAAAACAAGACATTATATTTTGCATTAAAAAAATGAAGCTTCTTATTTAGGAACTGTTTTTTCCATGGTGACATTATTTTTTTTAGACATTTATTATTATTATTTGACAATTAAGCACATTTCCACTCTAATTACTGTAATGCGCCTGGAAGTTTGTCATTCTCTTAATACAGTAAATTACAGTAAAAAGTAGCTGTGAAATGATGTACATCAGCAAAGACGGTATAACAAATACTACCATATATATATATAGATATATGCTTTTAAAAAAATACAATATATTAAATACGCTGTATAAAAAGGTTGCAATTTAAATTATATTCTCACTGTAAAGGAATACGAATTTGGGGATTCATTGGTAGTGAAAATAATGTCACAATGCAAAACAAAACAAAAAAAATATGAATGGTCCTAAAAATAGGCTGAGCAAAATAAAATGTATTATTTCTCTCTCTTTTGGTGTAAAATATGACCTGGACTTTTTCCCCTCCAGAGATTCACCCAATAATCACATTTGTGGGACTGCAGAAATCGCAGACATTGTGCAGAGAGGCCCTGATTCGTACATGCCAGGGGACGGTAGTGTTTTAAATTTGCGGTGTGTCACGCGACACCAATGCGCTCTAAAACCTGCGGAGTATGAACAACCGGGGCGAGACGCGGAACTTTATCCACCGCACTCAGCTGTTCTGCAGAGTGACAGAAACCTGAGCCCGATACAAGTCGACCGCTTCTCCGCATGCGCCCGGGCATCCCCCAGAGTTCTCATCACCCTGACTGAACCGACGGAGAATTGAGCTTGGGTTTCAACTAGTGACAGCCCAAAGAGCCGCGGTAATGGAAGAGTTATCAACAAGGCCTGAACTAGGCATCCGGAGGAAATGCGTCGGGACTATCCGAGGCTTTCCTTAATGCAACACAAACATAAGTTGCTTCGCACAAACAATTTGTCCTTGACACAGTGCAGCTGATCGAGGGTTCACTTGAACATGATGATGGAAGTGGAAGCTCAATGCAAGTCAAACCAAGAGGGAAAGAAAGACGGCATGTGGGTCTTTGGTGAAACCGTATTCTAGATTATCAAACTGTATTGCATGGCAAAAAAAACAAACATGTAAACAACAACTTAAAAGTGAAATGATTATGCAAACAAAAGCAAAAGTTGACAGTCAAGTCATCAATGTTCTGATGAATACAAAAATGAATGCATCAATTAAGGTTGACGATGATGATGATGTTGATGATGATTGGAGAACCACTGTGTTGGCATAGTACTAAATGTTCTTTGGATGGGAGGGCTGATGACACTAATGAAGAGGACTATTATTCTGGAAGACTAGAGAAACTTGGCTTCTTCTTGACAGATATTAACAGCATTCATGACACGGTCCTTCATAAACTGGCCTTCCTTTTACATTACAATTGAGAAGTATTGCAAATAAAACAGGTTGATTTGTTTCAGTCAAAGGATGAAGTCTATGCACTCAAGCAGGTCATCCAATAACATTCTGCGTCTGATTGGTAGATTACAGCGGCTGGATTGACGCAACCACGTCGTGAAGGTACAGCAAACAGGAAGAACATGTTTGTAATGTGTACAGGGAAGGGGGGAGTGCATCATTATTTGAGACAAAGAAAACAAGTACACAAACCAACATCCTCAGCCTTTCCATGTAAACAACTACAGTGACCCCTTCTAAACACATATTGCCACAGGACTAGCGAATGACTCGGACGGAGAAATGAAAAACAGATATCCCTTCATCTTCACGACAGGAAACGTCTCAACGCGTCCTCTCTGTGTATCGTCCGTCGTCCCCATCCCGAGTCGCCCCACGTGCCCTCAGAAGAGCAGACTCTGCCGTTGAGATATGCTGTTGACTGGAGAAAAAGAAGAGGAGGAGGACGTTTAGGCTTCATAGTGGCTGAATGGTGCATGCAACATTGAGCAGGATAAAACCAAATGCACTCGTAAGGACCGTCAGAGGGTATAAAGGATCACAAGAGGGACGGAGAGAGAAAAGCAGCGCTCGCTTCATTTAGAGAACTGGGCATGAGAGTAGGCGAGCTTACCAAACCCAAACACATGTCAACGTGCACCCAAACACACAGCCTGCCACCCACACATGCTCAGTCGAAAGCTCTAGAGAAGCCTGGGCTGTTTTCTTGTTTGGTGAGGAAAGATGGGTATTCACACAGCAAGCTCCTCACCTCTGGTTTTACATTATGCTTTCTCTGTGAAGGTGATGTACATTCAAACTCATGTCCAATGCACTCCACGCATTAGTCTTAAAGTACGATCAGTTTAAGACCAGCCAAATTAAACTCACTGAGAAATTATTTCTCAAATCACTGTATTTCCCTGACTGGCTCTGCTTTACTGTTCGTAAATGTTGTAGACAGACAGGAGAGTGTTTTCAGTCCATCTTATGAAAGAATGAATAAACTATTAATCTAATGAATCATAGCTAACCTTGCTGGATAGCTAACATCACCTCACTAGCCTCAAAGACTCACCACAACCCTGCTGGCCGACTTCTCTGAATGGTGGATCTTGTTTAAGGATAGTGGGTACTGGGTAGAGTATTAGTTTACTGCAAGTTGGGTAATAGAAATATATTAAAAATGTAAGGCTTATGACTTCTGCTTAAATTATTGAGTATTTAAAATAACTGTTGAATAATCAATTCTGATTGGTTGATCTAGTTTCATGCCTTTCATGTACTCATCTTTTACAAACTCAAATCAATGTGTCTATTAATTTATTTGGTAAGCAGCCATTTAATAAGCAGGATAACGTACAACCAAATGGTCATTATCACAAAATAAACCATGCTTAACTTTGGTGCTCATAGTACGTCTGTACAATACCATTCAAGTTTGTGCTCAAGATTTCCATTTTCAACTTATTTTTAAAATATATTAAAATAGACAAATGCCATTTTTTTCATGTGATGCAAAGCTGAATTTTCAGCATCATTACTCCAGCCTTCAGTGCCATGATCCTTCAGAAATCATTCTAATACGCTGATCTGCTTAAAAAAAAAACATTTCTTATTATTATCAATGTTGAAAATGTTGTGCTGCTTTTATTTTTAAGGACACAGATTTTTTTTTTTCAGGATTCTTAGATGAATAGAAAGTTCAAAAGCACAGAATTGATATGAAATAGAAATATTTTGTAACATTATAAATGGCTTTACTGTCCCAACACCAGCCTTTGGCATTTCATCAGTGACTAGAACTCTCGGCTCATGGATTAGTATTCATATTTAGAACAGACTTTGTATAAACTCTGTATAAACGTTGAATAATTATAAGCTCTAGTCTGACAGCTTCATCAATTTGTGAACTGAATATATATGAGTTACGAGTGGAGGATGAGTTCAGTTTTTTCTAACTAAATATCACAGGAGAACGGGTCTATGAACACAGATGCTTAATGAGGATGAATGTCTCGTTAAATGTTTCTAAACTGAATCAGGCAAAACCTCAGTACATAAACTGCCAATATTGTTAGATGAAAACATTCTGGTGTCAGGTTATTTTTCATTCAACAATCAATGGGAAAATCGCTCATTTTTCAAATGTTTTAACCATTTGCTGGAAAACCAACATGGCAACCCTGGTTTTGACATGCACATCATGTGTATTGCCAAAATGGACAGTAAAAGTCAGCGCACATTTTACATGTGATGGACTTATCATAGCATACGCAGAAAAGGAAAAAGACAGATGAGAGGGGTTGGTTTCAGCCAATTTAACATATAACAACTACTGTGAGGATGTAGTTAGTACAGTGTTAATGTAAGGCCCTGTTTACACCTGGTATTAAGATGTGTTTTGGTCGATCGGATCACAAGTAGACGAGGGAGACATCTCCTTTAATCAATCTCCTTTGTCCACTTTCAACCACTTTTATCCTGATTTCTTCAAGGGAGGGGTCTATGGGTAAATGTATGGGCTTTATCAGATCTTTGGATCTAATGGAAAAAAAATCAGCTTGAACAATTTACATATGAGCGTGCCCCGAAACAATGGAAAAACATACGGAGAGCATCAGCTTTTGTTTCTGCTCTGACAGCCGCAAGACCAGCCGAACGATGTGAGTGTGTGTTAGAAAGCAGGAATAGTGAGAGAACATTTTGCTTGGTACATCTTCAAACCAAACTTGGGTCTCCAGCCGATAAAAGTTTAAATCTCGTCTGGCTAGCGCGCTTCTTACAATGTTTTTGACGCTTTAGGTCAGTCAGTAAGCCGAGAGAAGAAGTTTTTTTGCAGCTGTTCGAACACATTTGACCACATGAGCGTCTACACTAAGAAAGTAATCTGATCTAAAGCGTTTTCGACAACCTCTGGAAGTGGTTGAAAGTGGACAAGCTCAAAATATTTCAGACCCCGTTTACACCTGTATTTAGCGTCGTCCACTTGTGATCCGATCGACCAAAACGCATCTTAAACAGGGCCTAAGTGTCAATGTATTGATGTGATCTGCTGGTGCAACATATTGCCTGAATGTCCTCATTTAATTTTGTGATGCATGTGACAGATGCTCCTAATAATGATTTAAACGGATTTATTTTTAATTACCACAAGCTGTGCATGAGTCCATGACATCTTCAAACCTACCTATGTCTATGTACTCTGTTCAGAGAGAAAATGTCTTTTTAAAATATGAGGAGTGATAAAGATGTTATGTAATTCCTGTGGGGTACAACTGGACAGTACAGATGAACAGGAAACTCAAGGGAAAAAATGCGGTTTTGGTGTTTGTGTCCTCCTGCCTTGAGAGGAGGGCGACAAATATGTACCTAAGGTATGCCGGAACCTTAGACATCTTTGCAAAAGCTCTGGAGTGCAGTGAAGCAAGAAAAAAAAAACACACACATCAAAGCACATACAAATAGGCAGGGGGAGAGAAAAGACAGAAAGACCGTGGGAAAAACAGAGCAGAAAACAGAGTTAGCACTGAATGAGCTGCATAATACACGGAGCTTAACAAGAACTTACTCCTGAGAATGTATAACGCATCGCTGTCAACATAAATGTGCCTTAATGAGTCTACACGAGAAATAAACGTAGAAATGTTGATGAAGAATAAAGAAAAAGGATGGATGTTGAGAACAGAAAGAGATATCAAGATTCATTTTGGGCCATCACAAGTATAACGGTATATGTGATTGGATCACCTGACATGAATCTTAATTCTAGGTATATAAACAACCCAAAATGAGGCAGTCAGAGATGAAGGATACAGTAATAAAAGGAGAAAGATTGGGGGATATAAAGAGAAAGAGATGGAAAGTGAGGGAAAGTAAACCAGCATCTCTCACTAGAGCAGGATGAGGAGAAAACTATTAGGATAGAGAAGATGAGCAATGCGAGGAGTATTAGAGAGCACAGAAAATGATGAGCATCAGAGTTCATCTCTCATATGATGGATATGAATAAATTCAGGAGGATTATGACTGGGATAATGGTATGGGATTAGTGCGGTCACCCAAGTCATATAAATGATAGGTTCTGCCTCAGAAGAACCGTGTGATGTATATTACGCACTAAAATATAGCAAGAACTGGTTGTTCTTATCTGGGGTGTTTCCTGAACAACGACGTAACTCGCTGCTTAACTACCATAGTACGATGCATCGTTGAAGAAATCAACTAGCTATAGTCACGACTGTTTCCCGAAACTGTATTGTCGCAAAGTGGTCGTTCAACCACGTTGGTTTATGACGTCACGCACGTGGTGGAGTAATAACTTCTTTTAATGAATCTGTTTGAGATCGAATTAACGCTAGATGTTTTGCTATAAATTACAGACATGGCATCTGAGGACTATTTCTCATTTTTCTCAGTTATTTTGCTTTATTTCCAGATTCAATCATAGGCTCGTTCTTACATAGTAGAGCACGTTCGCACATGCGCACTCTTCAAAAACGATGCTTTAAGTCTCTTGACAAACTAAAAGACGTAAATGACATTTGTATGTATTCTAAATAAAAGACACAGGTTGTACTGAATGGCAGCTTGCTTATTTATTTAGTCATGTTATTTATTTAGTCATGTCATGTAAACAAGAAACTGTGCTTCTACCCACAGGTCGAGAGCTGTCGTTCCAACTACACAACTTTGCGATGCTGTTTGCGAATGTTCGTTAGAACGATGTTTCGGGAAACACTGACTCGTTGAACTATGCTGATAACGACGGAACTTGCGAACATAGTTTGCTAACGATGCTTTTGGGAAACGCACCCCAGATTGGCTGGCTTTATGCAATTTCCGAAATCAAGGTACACAGGTTTACACTACTAGCCAAACATCTTTACACATTAAAAGTTAATTAAGGGATTATTATTTCTTAAAACTCATCTTTAATCATCACAATAACAAACCTGCTTTTGCAGTAGAGAGCAATGTAGCCAATCACAGACATGTTTGTTGATCTCTTGTGCGCAGTGGCCAATCGGGGTGTTTAATTTAGTCAGAATCCACTCAGTTTTTTTTTTTTTTCAGTGCACTCGTGAATCCTCTCATTAAACAAAATGTATACCAGATGTAAATAGGAGATTCATTTAGCAGTGTAGACAACTTTATTGATTATAATGGAACCTTGTGAGTTTGCATACTGAGATGAGTGATAGCTTTTTAGTGATTATAAAGGGAGAGGTCTTGGCACGCTTTCTAAGGCTACAAATAATCCATTCAGAATTTGAAACAAAAAAAAATGTCGACATAACAGTAAGTGATATGAATAGCCTTTGGCTTGACTACGCTATCAAACAGCTAATAATGTGTTGCTAATGTTACACAAACCATGTTCCCGTTCAGAAGCTGCCTTCTAAAAATCAGCATCCTAAGAAATCATGAGAGGCAAAGCCCCGCCCCGCACATTGACAGGATTAGTTATATATTTGGCAGAAAACGGTAGAAAACATGCAGTTTCAAACCTCGTTTTTGAGACCGTTTTTAGTACACTGCAGTTTTAAGGAGAAAATACTCAGCAAAGGTGTTGACAGATGAATTTGCCCATGGTTTGCTTTAAAGCATATTAAAAACACCACAGACATAAAAATAACATTAAAAACTTGATTTTCACCACTCTTTAAACTGAATTTACGTTCCTTGTGACCATAAAAATAAGTATGAATCTAAAGGCTTCTGCTTAAATGCAAAGCAGATCTTCTGCTGAACACGATTTTGTAGAATGTTGATAACCAAAGAGTTTCAGTTCTCATTGACTTCAATGTATTTTTGTTCATACAATGGAAGTCAATGTGAACCGAAACTGTTTAGTTACCAACATTCTTCAAAATATCTTCTTTTGTGTTCAGCAGATGAAAAAGTCATACAGGTTTGGAACGACATGAGGGTAAGAAAGAGACAGAATTTACATTTTTGGGTGAATTATCCCTTTAACGATTTCCATTATCGATTCTTATATTTAGATTAGTGGTGCAGGAAACAGTCAGAATATTTCTTCGGCATAAGAATGCAGATGTTCAAGAACCATTACCAAAATCATTCATTAAATATTGGCTTTTGATTCCCAACCCAATTGTCTGATTTCAGATCTGTTCACACAAAAACATAGTTGGTCACTTTACAGCCCTTTCCTGTCTTCCTGTATGAAGATGTAAGTTGAATGTCGGCCAGATTTTCACAAGACTATAAAAATTCTGACAGCTTGAGAGTAACTGACAGTTTGAGAGTAATGCCAGTTGTCGTGCTGCCGTACACAAAGAGGTCACAAACACACACAGTACACTGATGAAACTATCATCATGATTCATCATTCATCGGCCAGCGGTGCTCTGTGGTTTTACCTGATTCTGACAGAGAGTTCGTCCTCATTCCTGGCTCCTTCTCCAGCTGAATTTCTTGAAGTGCAAATATTGATGTAGCTGAGAGGGAGAAATTCAACAATTAAATTTAATACGCTGAACTGAAACAAGTGCTGAGATATAACGTTAAGGGTCAGAGTAAGCTTATTTCCACAGACTCACTTGATTCAGTGCAAATACAGAACAGCTCATACCGGCTCGGTGGAATTAAATGTCTTTTGAACTTAAGTGTGTGTATGTGTGAGACTTCTGTCTGACACTTTAATATTTCTATCTGTCAGTGTGAGGCGTGTGATCGCGCATGCATCTGTTATCTGGCACCATCATAAATCTCCTCTGTGGTAGGAGATATGTGTGCGTGTGTATGTGTGTGTGTGTACACGTGAACTCACTGTCTGGCAGTGTGATAGTTCTCTCTCCCAGGCAGTGGAAGTACGGGTGTCTCATGGCTTCCTCTGCTGCGATCCGTTTCTTGCCCTCAAACTGAAACACAGTCCAATGTTAATAACTAATAACATTTCACAAAATTACTGTTTTTACTTAATCAATGCAGCCTTGGTGAGTATAAGAGACATCTTTCAAAAACATTCCACAATGTCAAACTTTTGAACAGTAGTGTATAAGGCAAGCTAACAAAATACACATTTTTTTCAGAAGTCAACCTAAAATGGCATTTAGTTTAAATTTAAATGTCTTTTAAATGTGGTTACATTTTCTTTGAACGTAATGTGTTTGTTTATTATTTGGAAGAATATTGTGTGTTAAATTATTGTATGTTAAAATGTATATTTATGTAAATGTATATATTTTTATGTTTTGTTTATTAGTATGTTACTGTAGAGTTGTTTTTGTGTTTATATATATATATTTTTTTTAAACTAATAATTTTTCTTCCATAAAAAAAGAAAATAGAAAAACTGATTTGATTTTATTCCTCAGGAATTGATTGAATTATCAGTCGTGGGCGTTCTATATCACATATAGACCCGAACTTGAGTTTGCACAGCATTGATCTGCGCCTTAATCATCGTTTTTGAGGAGGCTTTTCTGACTGGGAAAGAGAGTTGACCCTCAAGAACATCTCAATACATCCCAATACTTTTCAAATCTATTCATATTTCAGGCAATCTTTAGTACACTAACGTTAACCAGCATTGAATTGTGCACTGAATATTACAACAGTAGCCTAAAACAATGAGTTAAAAGCTATTTGATAATGCTATGAAATAGACTATGAAAAGTTGTTTCAAGCAGATCAAATAACTGTTATAATGAAAAACAACGTTTTTTTTGTGTGTGTGGAATAGCACATGCAGAAGAATCATGCACAATAAAAATTAAAAATTAAGTAAATTTTGATTGTAATGATGAATTGATGATAATTGGTAAACAAGAGCTGCATTCGTTTTTAGTAGAGAATGTACGTTCAGATTGCTAAACTCTGTCAAGAGAACAGCCATATAATAAAAGTGTCATTATTAAAAATACTTTATCTTATATGTAACCAGCTTAATGAGGATATTCTATTGTAAAGCAATGCAGTCGTAGGGGTGATTTCTAGAAACATGCAAACACTGTGGTTCAAACACAAGCATCCTGACCAAACTAACATAGCAACATTGGCTCATCTAATGGGGCGAGTTTGAGGTGGGACCATCCTCACCTTCTATACATTTCTATTTTAATAAATGCAAATCACCTGCAGCAGTTTCGACAGAAGATCAACTCCATCATTGTCCAATCTGCAAGAGAGTAATTGCAACTTCAATAAATGACCTCCGACAGTGTCATTTGTTTTTACAACAGGAGCGGTGATCGTTTCAGGCATCAGGCCCAGAGGACAGCTGTTGTTACCGTGGAGTGTGGTTGTGGAGACAGTCAGGACGGTATCGGGGGTAGTTATAGGAGATGAATTCCTCATTAGAGGTTATTCCAGGCCAGGTCTCCTCTGTGGGCGTACCTGTTTAAAGACGCAGGAGGATTTATAAATATCACAGTGACACGCACAAAGACAAACTGTCAGATCTAGAGCCAGAAAGAGCAGAGTGAGAGAATAGGACAGAGTGGGAGAGAGAGAAGTACCGAGCAGTTTGAAGATAAAGTGCAGCTCCTCCTCCACCGTGGAGCCCGGGAACAAGGGTCGACCTGTAGACATCTCGTAGAAGATACAGCCAACACCCCTTCAAAGAGAGACATTAAAAATCAATTTAAGTTCACCTTTACAGAAGATATGACATAAGAGTGCACGTTGATTTTACCACGGTAAAACAGAGAGCCTCATTAACAGTGTTTCCTGCACTGCTATTTCAATCTACAACACCATGGTAAAGAAATCATTTTAACCAAAGTGTGTATTTGCAACCTGAACTGAACTGAACTGAATTGAACTGAAAAACGATATATATTTTAGTGTTATTTTTTTAAATAATTTATATACCATCACAGTATTTATTAATGAAATGAAAAATGAAAATATAAAACAGAAACATAAATGAATAAAAATGACAAAAGCACATTACAAAAATACTAAAACAAAATATTAATAAATACTATAATAGCATATAAATACCACCAAAAATAATTGATAACACAAATAAAGTATAAACCATCAGTTGGATGCTCACCACATGTCAATCTGAGTGGAATAATCTGTGCTGCCCAATAGGATGTCGGGGGGGCGGTACCAGAGGGTCACCACCTCATTGGAGTAGGTCTTGGTGGGAATCGACTTTGCTCGTGCCAGACCTGAAGACCAAACAAAAAACAAATTTAAAAGTGCTTTGACCAGATTCAGCAAGCTTTCTAGAGCTTTACAAGATCAGCTCCACTTAAATCCTACCAGACGTTTAGTACACTACATGCTTTTAGCCAAAGGAACTTTACATTTACAGTACAATGATTACAGAGACAATGCAACTAGAGCAACCTGAGGTTAAGTGTTTGGAGTTGGTAAGTGGGCAGCTGGTTTTTTATTAACCACTAGGCTACACCACCCACAGAACACAAACCATGAAAAAACAGTGAGAGCAAGAATGAGTTAATTAAACCGGGTATGCATGTTACAGACCAAAGTCAGCCAGCTTTAGCTCCCCACGGTCGTTGATCAGGAGATTTTGGGGCTTGAGGTCTCGGTGAAGGACTTTACGTCTGTGACAGTAGTTCAGACCTCGCAACAGCTGAAACAGGAAGAGCTGAGAGGGGAAAAACACACACAGGTGAATGAATAAGTACACCATCTCTGATTGCCATGTGCAGCACAACAATTATGAGAAAAAGAAATGAAAGATATTTGTCAAAGTTTTACCTTGACATTGTGCATATGAATGCTGTTTCCACAATCATCTAGGTACTGTTTCAGGTCTTTATCCTAGGAGACAAAGGAAGATAAAGATTAGATAAATAAGCAAAATGAGTTATATTCATTTCAATCATGACAACTCTCTGAACAGTTTTAGCATTTTATTGAAAATGGCAAGGTAAATGTATTTGGTTTGGCGGACTAGATCTGCTGCTGCTGAGCAAGTATAGACTTGCTAATGTTAATAGATACACAGACACATAACACTGTGAGCATGCAAGATATGCTGCTGCATAAATAGACACATCAATCCAGCAGCAGATCAAGGCAGGTGGAGCTGGGGGAGGTGGAGGGTTTCAGAGAAACTCTTGATAGTGGGCTGCAGGACTAGCTCACACCAAACAATGAACCAGACTATTAAATTGTTGAGCAAGGCTCACATTGGCTGCAGGATCAGCAGAGGCCAATCAGCTTGTGCAATGCGGTAATAGCCGCTTTCCGACCAAGTAGTTCTAGGAACTTAGAACTGTTTAGAAGTGGACAGTTCCTAGAACTAAGAACTACTCTCCCCCAAACTCGGTTTTGCTGTTTGCGTTCGCACTGGCCAAGTGGCCATAGGAACTGGTAGGAGGGGTAAGGGAGTGACGCAAGCACGGTGACTTTTATTTTGACGGCGCGACGGACCTTTATTTTGGCGGCGCTGAGACCGCCAGAGCAAACAATGCTCGCATTCTCTGTGTTTATTTGTTAGCGATCTGTCTAACAGTACTGTTTAATATCTTATCAGATAGAACTGTTATAAAAAGTAGACATTATGTGAAAAAAGGTTATTAGCCTATGCCGTGTGGTTGATGTCCAGTGTTGCTAGCTGGGCAGATAAACATAATCATGTTTGGCTTGGTCCCCTCAAAGTTGCGTTGGATTTTCTCTTCAGCATAATTAAGGTTTAGAGACCCATCTATCACTGTTTTCCATGTTTAAACTTTGTATAGTTAGTTTATGGAGTAAATATACAGGCTATAATCTGTGTGTTTACATTCTAGCTGTTTTAAAAATGGCGGGTGCTGGTGTTCCGCGTGCGTTCGGTCAATCAGCGTACACTAACGTCACGGATAGTTCCTATAGTGCTGATTTAGACCCTACTCTGAAGTAGGACCTAAATTAGTTCCTACAAATGGAGTTCCTAGAACTAAAATCATTCCTAGTTCCTGCGGTGCGAACACGCCGACATCCGGGTACTTTAGCCAATAGTTCTAGGAACTGTGAAAAGGTTCCTCCGGTCGGAAAGCGGCTAATGATGTGATTGCATGTAAAGGACCAATCAGCCTGCACTCTTTAGAGTTTAATGACTGAATTTAATACATAGTGAATGTGTGTTAAATGCCTGCTACAGACTGTGCGAATTATGTATGACACTGTATGACATGGATATAATGAACTTGGGTACGAGATGTATGTAGACTGCACGATGATGACACCCATTGAATCGTAAGCTACAAGGCAAGTTAGTACAGAAGAATAAAACGTCATCGGCATGCGCTACTGGTAAACAAATAGAGCAAGATGAATCGCACTTTGGCAATCATGGTTTTTATGTGCACTGAAAAAAAGAGGGGGAAGCAAAAGAAGAGTATATGAATATGGTCATGGCTAGGGAAAAGAGCTAACTTGGTATGCCGGTTTTGCAAATGGAGCTTGAAGCAAGTCGTTTTAAGTTTTAGAGCCATGTCGGGTTGATCAATATGCAATTTCATGTTGCATTTTTATTGGCTAGTCAAGTAGATGTAGGTCGTAGCAGTTAACACACTGTGAGATGATCATGCTAAATATCTGACATTGTCAGAAAATTATCGCAGACTATCTTTGGTCGCAAGACAGTGACAACGGCCATCTTTGAACCTCTCTCACTGTACAACGTAGGACCACCATTTAGGAGCCACGACCACAGAAACCTCCACGATTGGTCATCTTGGTCATCGCACAATGTGTACCGGGAATTAGGGCAGGAAATCCAATTATTTTTTGGCAGCCAAACCCCCAAAAATATTTATTTAATTTAAAAAAATAAAATAATTTAACAACAGTTTTGCATGGTCCTGGTTCATGGTCAGAGTTTAATTACATTTGAATGGTTTTTAAGTGTTATATTCGATTGATTATATTCTAATAGTTTAAGCGTTTTATTCTGATTGGTTTTATTTTTAAATTATTTTAATTTAACATTTTATTATTTAATTATTAGCTTTACATTTATCTGATGTTGTCAATTTAAGATCTTGTTTTTTGCACCACTTAAGCTGAAGAAAAGATATGCCATCATGTATGCACAAGAGTAGCTTGACTGTAGTTGAACTACTTTTAATTATGAGTAGTATGCAGCTTGGCAAGCTACAGTTTCCAAATAGCTTCTCCTACACTGTTGTGTAGATGACTGCATGTGTGAGATCATGAGTACCCTAAATAGTGTACAGAGTGCAGTGAACTACTGCACATGTGAGTGACTCACCAAGTACTCAAACACAAGTGTAAGAGACTTCTGAGTGTGGATGATGTCATGAAGAGTCACAATATTTGCATGTTTCAGGTCCTTCAGCAGAGACACTACGGAGACACAGAGACAGGTTATTCCTCAAACACGTGACCTCTAGTACTTCACATGCCTTTATGAATATTCATTGAAAAAATGACAAGGACAAAACGACAAGCTACACAAAGTTAGTCTGAAGCTGCAAAATATATTTTTTTCCCAAACGAAATCAAACAATTATGCACTTTTGCTACTGTACCTTTAAAACTTTAGTATGTAAATGATATCTGTTATGGTTTGCTAGCCTCAAACAACCTGTTTTTGCAGTTTAATTTTCATTAATGGTCTGGGTGTGCTGGGAAGACGCTTTGAATAAACGTTATACATCGAATAAACGAATAAATAGTACATCAAACTTTATTCGAAAGAGCACAAAAATCCTGCTTTCCATATTATAACCCTTTTAACCACCTGAATGACTTGAACAAAAGCTGTTGATAGTGAATTTATGGATTCACTGGCTAATTTAGAACCTCTCACATATATGAATACAAATGTCTGTCACTGCGCAAGCATGTGGGAAATTTGGGGCAGTAGTTTTCTGATCTAATTTTAGTGTCAATCCACTACGGCATGCTTGTAACTCACCTTCTCTAATGGCAGTGCATGGAGCTCCTTCCTCGTGCTCCAAACGGATCTCCTTCAGAGCCACCAGGTTATCCGTCAACTTACTGCGGCCCTTATATACTGTAGCGTAGGTGCCCTGAGAGAGAAAAAGACAAAACGCAGAGGAACGTGACTATGGTGCTTTAAAATGCTGTTTTGGAATAGAGCTCCTATACAACTGGCTGTGAATTAGGGTTATCATCATTAACGAAAACTATTAATAGATCTGTTAATCATTTAAATACAATTGAAACAAGTAAAGGATAATCCACGGCTAGCTGTGCATTAAACGTTTTTAATGCACGACGTGGAGGCAAAGAACCACCCGACGTGAAGTGTTTAATGCACAGCTAGTCGTGGATTATCCCACTTATACCATGGTAACTTGCCAGCATTGACAACTTAAAGCTGTTATGTTTACTTTGTAGTGCAATATTTGAACTGAAGGGTAAAAATGATGGTTATATTCGTCAGTTATGGTTTGTTAGATGTAGCATTCTGCCCGATTTATATCAGACATGGATAAAGTAGTGCGTAAGATTAACTGTGTTTGAATGAATGAATTATAGCATTTATTTGAGAGAGATAAGCATTAAAAATGAGAGATGTGTGTGTGAATTACCTACATCTGTGAAGCTGTGAGTTTAATTTCTTCAAAACCAGCAGTGTTACCCTCACATTGCTGAGAAATATAATGTAGCGATTCAGTAGCAAAGCTAATTTATTAATAAAAGTCGCGGGGCAGTGTTGATAAGTTTCTGTGCTGCCAAATGTTTGTGTGCACAGCGTGATCTCTGTGTGCGCTTCAATGAACCAGCGCGTAAATATAGAATGGCGATTAAACTGACTTGGAACTACCTGTGCATTAAATGTTTTGATTGCACACCTTCCAGCCAATCAGAATCAAATATTCAGACAGACCATGGTGTAAAATATAATTTAAATATTAGTTGAAGACCTTAAACTAAACAAAAATTTTAATAGCTTACCAACCAACTAACTAAAAACTAAAACGGATATAAAAATAAATCTAAATAGCAATATTTAAAAAATAATAACAGTAATAACGAACTAAAAAAAATAAAGATAAAAGCTAATTTAAAATATTTATCGAAACTATAATGAAATAAAACAAATGAAACTACTATAATGAAATAAAAACTAAAATAACACTGCTGTGAAGTTACCTCCCCTAGTTTATCCAGTTTCACGTACGTCTCCAACTTCCCAAATCCAATCTCTGACTGCAGACACACAAACACAAAAAGTATGTCACAACATGGTCCTAAAAAGCAACACTTAGCACAGGGATACAGGGCAGAAAATTTCAAAGGCATTCATGTGAACTCATTAAAATGAACCCAAATCACACTGCTCCCTTTTCAGACGACTGCGCTGTGCTGGTCGCAGAGGTTTATATAATGCACACAGACAACATGAGCTTAAATATCCCTTCCCAAAATAAATTGGGAACAACTGAAGTGTAACAAATGAAGCGTTTAAACGCATCACAGACCAAGCGTGTGTCAACAGCACTGAATAAACATCACGGTCTGGGTTTATATATCATATCAAGGGCAGCTGAAGCTGTAGTATTTTATAATAATGAACTGAAAACATGATTTTGACATTCTGTTAAGAATATTTTCCTTTCAAAGTAACACAATGTGAAAAAAAAAAAATTTCTATAGCCAATTTACAAAATAATCATATATGATTTAATTTATTAAGTCTTTCTCGTACATTTTGGATGTTATATATATATATTTCTTAAAAAAGAAAGAAGCATCTGCCGAATGCATACAAAAAAATAAATAAATACAATTTTATTAAAATAAAATAAAAGTCCCATAATGATCCAAAAGCTTAGGCTTAATTTTCTTCAATGAAAAATAGAGCTGCAGCATTTCTTCTTTAGATTTTTGGGGCATTACTTTATGAGCGTCACTCTTTTTTATATGACACTCTGGAACTAATATTTTAAGAATGGTTTCAGCAGCGAGACATGCCATGAAAGTCTGTCTTGTCTGTGTGTTCGCAATGATTTCAAAGCAATGATAATGTGACCATGAACAAACAAGACTAGTCAAGGAGAAGAGAAAAAAACACTCAAAGAGAAAGAACAGAAGGAGGAGGGATGAGGCTAAAAGGCATGAAAATGGAAGTCCAAAGAACTTATAATTTCATTTAATAAAATATGATATATTAAGCTATGTTACAAAATTTATTAGACTAGTATATGATATGAGCCACATTAAAAAGTGAACAACCTCATGAAGAAATTAGATTTGAGCGGAAAATCATAACTGGGCATAAAAAGAGACAGGAAAAAAAGAAAAGAGGTTTACAGAAAGCAGAGAGAGAATGATGGGAAAATAAGAGGGAAAACCAACGGAGAGTCATTACCAGCGATACTCTGCGTAATCTCCGGCTGAGCGGTTTGTCAAACAGGGGGCTGTTGAGGCTGAATTTCTCCAGGTAGCCATCAGGAAGCCTGATATCGGCAGGCAGAGACAGACGTTTATTTATGTCCTGAGAGGGAAGGAGGAGGGGAAAACCATTATTAGTTAAGGCCTAAAGGTTCTGTTACACTCCATAACAGTATTAACCCATCTGGCCCGCAGGCTCATGCCGTGGAGCTTTTTCAGTACCCACAATGCACCATTAGTCACACGCAACAAACAAGCTAATGGTTATTATGTGGTGCACCGTACACAGTTTATTTCAAGCAAACAAAACAAAAACAGAAGTACGGAAAATTGTATGTTTTTATTACCCAACATGTCATGTATTATTCAAAGCGTCATGCTCTAAATATAGTGGCTAGAAAAACAAGCCATGCACGGTCAGAAACATGAACGTACCTCTGAGGAAATTTTGCGACTAGGATTGTTTCTCAGACGAACTCGGACAGGGCTGTGCACCTCATCTGAGGATGTGGCCGAAGCCTGATCGCTCTCTCCATCTGAACCCATTTTTACATCCTCGTGGACGATTTCTGCATTTTCAGACACAACCACACACACAAAAACATTGGCATGCTATGCTGACGTCACTATTTCAATGATGCAATTTACTGAATAAATCAAATGTAATGTTTCTAAATGTCTCTCCAGTTCTTCATTATTCTATTTTAAAACACGCAAGTAATGCTGATGTATGATCTGTGAGCCTGCAACTCTCCAAATGCATCTCTTACACATTTAGCTGTCTGTTTCTCGCATCTGATGCATTTATAAGACTCGGAGATTCAAACCACTACAGCTGAGGAACTACTTAGCTGCCCTGAAAGGAGATCCGTCTCGTACCCACACAAAAGGAAAAAAAAATAGAAGTCATTATCTTCCACTCTCATTTATTCACTCGCTGCCCCATCCCCCCCATTAAATCATAACCCAACCTCCCACCCCCTCTCGCTCCACACTCAGCCTGTCTATATCCGTGTATAACAGCGCAGTGGTTCTCAAATGGTTTTGCTTCAGGATGCAGATTAATAAGAAATAAATCAGAATAATTAAAAACAAATGTCCCAAAAAAAAAAAAAAAGTCAGTCACATTTCTCTTGAATTTTCAATAGTTTCATGCTCTCAATAGCTAATAACAGATGTAGATTAGGTTTTATATTCTTTTATCTCGTTTAATTTTATTCATGCTTTGAGGATGATTGCATTTCTAGTCTATTTTTTATGTCTATTTTAGTCTAACTTTTCCATTTTGGAATCGGTCCATCAAGTGACATTTGTGAATATACAAAAATATTGTAGTGTCTGACTGGACGTACGGACTTTAACAACAAAAGATATGGGAAATCTTTCTTTCTTTCACTCTTGATAAGCATATTTATTTTGCTATCCTAATTATGCACAATTATACAGTTAGTTTAATTTTTATTATTTGCATTTAGCACTGTTTTTCCCTGGGTTGCAACCCACCAATTGAGAACCACTGTAATAGTGTACGTGTCTACGCTGCATTATACGAGAGTCCAAGCTGTGCAGTAGAGTTGGGAATCAAGAACCAGTATAATTTTGTTGTAAGAAATCACGGCGACCGAATGATTTTATGACGATCAGTTCTGTTAACCATCTGAAACGCTTGCAATCTGCCAACAATGTGGATGGAACTCCTAATAAAATCAGCAATATAAGCATTATATTGCACATCATTTAAGCAAGTGATTTATTGCTTCTCGCAATTAAAAAGTCTGAGTAATGCGCTTTTTCAGGATACATATGCCTTTTTGTAGACATCAATTGTATGAGATCATTTTAGCAAAATAGTAATAACAGATCAGAAGCACTTACAAAATCCAAAACAGAATACAATTCTTAACAAATATAGTCTCTCTCTTAAACCTACTTTGAATCTAGCGAATCTACCTAGATTTTGAGTAAAAGAGAAATAAAAACAGAGAAGTTGCTTTGTCATTACTGTTCTGCTGAAATGATCTAATTGTTTGAAAACAGGCCTTCAAGGGAAGTGAATGCTGGTTTCTAAAAGAATCATTAACAGAAGCGATAAGGAACATGGAGTCGGAAGCAACAATTGCTGACGATTCCCATCCCTACTGTGCAACTTCACACACATCACACTCTGGTCCTCTGTGTGCATGCGTGTGAATGTACCGAGGCGTGTGGTGTGGTTGAGATAGGAGCTGAGACTGCGGCCCAGGCTGCGTGGTCTGCGCAGGGCGCTGCTGTAGGACTGCAGGAGGGAGTGCATGCTGAAGGAACCCCCCGAACCTCTCACTGAACCCCGCAGACCACCACTGCCGCCAACTGGCATGGCCTCTGGGAGGGAGGAGAGGGGAGGAGGACGACACACAGAGGAAATGAGGACGAAGGAGAAGGGGGGGAAGGGCAGAGAAGGAGCCGGGAAGGAGAATGTAAATGTGGTGGGACACATAATGGAATTGAGCATTATGGGTAGGGGAAAGAAAAAGGAGCAGAAGTGAATGGAAAAGGGGTGCATAAAGAAGATTATCGTATTATGGAGACAAAAAGAAAAGTGGTCGGGAGTGAGTGATATGGTTCGGATGAAATGGTAATGTTGGGTTGCAAGTGTTTGCGATTAATAGGGAAGAAGGAAAAGGAAGAAGAAAAACAAGGTTGGAGGGGGAAAGGTTACAGGATGAGAAGAAAAAAAAAGGAAATATCAAATTAAAAACAGAAAAAGTCAAATTTTAGAGCATGCATTCATTTTTCCAAAACTGTTATTTAAAAAACAAAAAAAAGAAGTTATTTAAGGATCAATTTACAAGGAACATCTTCAGTGTTAGTAAATGAGGTTCAAGGGCCACAATTAAGCAACGACACTGATAAATTCATTTTCTCGCTGCCGGTAATTGTTTCTAATGATGCTCTGCACTGTGGCGGCGATTAAAACGGCACACAAGGGCATCGATTCATCAGCATATGAAAGCCAAATGCATTTCAAATTTGTGCAGGGTTTGGAGAAATGCCAAAACGCACTACAAAAGAAAGAGATGGATTTGCATAGTCAATATGATGATATGTTGGCATATGGTAATTACAACATATAGCATGTACATATATATTATCAGCTTGGGTGAGACGGTTATGGAGATAAGATGTCAAACTGAAGCTGTTTCGTTGAAACCGTCGAGATGAGCAGGAGCTGTCAGTGCAGTTAGCTTGAGATGGGAAGCCATGCTGGAAGACGCATGCTGATTGGTCAGAGGGGGTAACAGCAGGCAGGAGACAGTAGCTTAGCTCAACGCACACAGAGCCATAGCCAGCCCTGACAGATTGGCTTTAAAACTCATTTCAATGTTTTAATGCAATAACCGGATCACACTTGCAGGCAACACGTAGGGAGGCGGAGGTGAATGTATGCGTTCAATGACGAATGGCTGAAAGACACTTCCTGTGTTTGATAAAAAGATCTGGTTGAGCTTTAAAACCACATGGACTGAAGCGTTCTAGTTGATTCTAGAGTGGATCGGGACTTTTAAATTCATCATGAAATCTAAGTCGACTCTTATTTACTTGTCTTATATGTTCATTAGTGCATGCTACTCGTATATACAAATTTGTTTTCATCTTTCATCAAAATACTTAATACAGTAATTTTCTCTGTATTTAATAATAGCCTAATATAATCAAATCATGGTGGATAAAATCATGTTCCTGCTGAATTTTCTGCTTTGTTTTCTATTGCATGCTGTCAGCAAAGACAGTCTATTTTTTGTCTTTTTCATATTACATTTCAGATGCAAGCTCACAACTTGGGTAAAATGACATTTCTTTTGCCATGGCGTTGTAGAATCAGCAGAGGTGCAGCACCTCCACTGAACAGTGGCACAGGAAACACTGCTGTAAAGTAAATGCACTGTATTAAAATTCATAGCTGCTCTGTTCCAGAATTACATCATAGCTGAAGTAAAATCCACAAATCTCTCATTAAACCATAAGCATAGAGAGGAAATTAGCAATTCAACTAAAACTACATCTTTTACAATCAACATGCTGAGATTTACAGCACTTAAAGAAGACTGTTGACAGAATGAATGTTCTTTTTGAAGTCTGGCCATTAGCAACAATTCTGGCCACTTTCTGGCTGCTATTATATAAAAACCCTGGAACAGATTGTACAGATGGCGCTGAATTTGAGCCGTTTTCATCCCCTCCGGTAAGAATGCTCTCTCTCTCTCACGTACACACAAACACATACACACTGGTTATGAGTGTGTGAAATATTACATGCCACAGAGTTCATGCACATCCCAATATTGGGAAAGAATGACTAGCACGACCTAGAGATGAAAGGTAAGTATGTTGCAAATGTTTGGGTTAGATATGCTTTACCACACTAACTTTGATTAGTGATCATAAAACAGGTAAGTACAAGTTTGCACATTTTCTGCATCTATTGCATCTGTGGAATACGGCAGAATGGAGTTATGGCCCATTCACACCAAGGACGATAACTGTAACGATAATATAGTTCTAAAAAATCTTTCTAAATATAAATAGAACAGCAGAGTTCACACCACAACTATAACGATAATGTCGCTGAGAAAACATATCATTGGAATCACTTTCAGAATGATTTTTTTCCCACTGATGTCATAAAAACATGACAGCCAATCAGAATCCGTCTTGCTTTAAAGAGCTTGAGCATTTAAAGCAGCAGACGACAAACCCTAAGCGCATGCTTAGAATAAACAGAACGATATTGTGCATTGGTGTGGACGCCAATAAAGTTATTGTTATAGTTATCTTTAAAGTTATCATTCTTGGTGTGAATGGGCCTTTAAACATGGCAAAATTATTTAATTAGTTAAAAGTAGCACAATAGTCTAATTTTTTAATAAACAAAAAAGCAAGGGACGAATTTTAGTTCTTTGGAAAGAACTCACATTCATTTGTGTGTTTTGGAATGCTATGGAACGTTCTGTGGAATTCTGCAGATGCGGATTCTATACAGGTTTACTGATAAGCTAATAATGCAATAATCGAAATAAAACCGAAATCACAACATGGCTTAGTGCAATTATCAAATTGCTACGCCAGTGATTTAATTAATTAATTAAATAAATAAATATAGGCACTGTCTTTTTCAGAGTGAACCCTGAAGACAGCCATAACTATTAGTATTGTCATTTTACAGTTGTAATAATTTACTATTCTTTTCAATTATACTATATTATACTATAATTTACTACTCAATTTCTTTATTTTACAATGAATCATACAATAGTAGTATCACTTTCTTTTTATTTAATAATTCCTATAATTTTATTTAATAACAATAATGATGGTAATAATAAAATAGTAATAATTATTACTGCCTTGATAAGCATTTTAATGACAAAATTTTGCAAACCTGGAATTCTTTTAAATCACAGTTTAAATCACATTTTTTACCAGAAAAATCACAATTAGATTTTTCCACAAATTGTGCTAATCCCTAATGGCCACTTTTCTATGCTTTACTGGTTAAGTGTAACTGCATCCATTCAGTAAACCACTGTATGCCGAGTGCGTGTGGCTTTCGTGCCGTATTTCTAGAAATTGAACGTTACTGTACCGGAATCGCTGTGCGCCCCTGTGTCCTGAGAGCTGATGGTCTCACTCATGGTCTTGTCCCCGCTGTTACCCCCTCGCAGCGTCAGGGACAGCTGCCGCTTGATCTTCCTCATGCGGTCCATCAGTGGGGGTAAGGGGGGCCGAGATGAGGGGGGTGGAGGGGCTGCCACTGTTCAACCGCCCTGTCGGAGACACAAACACAAGCAGGACGTTACAAGCTGCTTCCTGGGACATTTGATATCTTCCGTGATTACCGGACAGAGCAAAGTCATGCATTTTCAAGGACGCCGTTCTCTTAAGACTGTAATGGAATGATTGAATATATTATGAGATAAATATTATCTTAAGATTATGGGTTAACAATGATAAGACAAATGTGGAGCAGAGAGGTGATTCAGAGGACAAATTTGTTTATTTCATAAGCACTGAACTTTATTTGAGCAGATGGCACTCTATGGAGTGAGTGGACATCAAAGCGAGAGACAGTAACTGGAAGAGATCACACCTAAAACAAACAAATCACACAGTCAACTGTAGTTGCACACATAAGTAATAATTAGCAACAGTGTTTTCACACTCCTCATTTTAAGTGAGATTGTTTTCATTTATAAAGCAAGTGCTTCAAGGATTGCAGACGTTGCGGAGTCAAGTGTATTTAGGCCGGAAATGCAAGTAATCCAACTGGGAGACTCACAGAGAGGTGCAAACAGAGATCCATTAAAACTCTCTAAGAGAGTCTTGAGCAGGGAGAAAGCACTAAACACATGTTAATGATCACAGAACAGACTTGAGCATGAACATTCATCTCAGTTCAGAGAAAACAGTGCGAGACTATGGGAATGTTGAGATTAGCATATTGCTATTTTGCAGTATGCACAAAACACACACATGACCTGCTACAATGTGCAGTACACATAAGCAGAGCACAACGAGTGGGATACCACAATGCAATGCACTCGACAGTCTCGACTTGACCTTCCATTTGCAGTATGACAATAGAATTGAATGTGATAACCATTATAATCTCCTTCTTGACTCCTACTGTATAATTAAAAGAGCCTTTCCGGTTATGCTTTTGCAGTAATGGTAGCTACAAATAATAAATAGCAGAAATAAATACTGGTAACGTCTGTATATGCTAGGCTTAAAGGTATTTTAAGATAGCAGGCTAATCAGTTAGGGCATGCCAAGCTAGCATGGTAGTATGCTAAAAGGCTAATAAGCTACCAGTACATTAAATATGTGGTATTTCAGTTTTGGCTGTCCGTAAACGTACACCGATTATTTTAAAAAACAGCATGCAGTATACAGTGTATATACGGAGGTAGTTTTCAATTCAACACACAGCCATAAAGAGAAAGCTAAATTATCCTCAGTGCTTGTGGGGAACACGGGGGCTTCTCTTTAGGAACAGCCAAAATGCCAGAAGGTTTTGCCTTTCCTTTAGACTAATCACATGCTTTGGCACAAAGATGGGCAACAATCTCAACTGCAAATCCAAGCTTTGGGTCCTAGGACTTAATGTGGCCTCACTAACAAGTTGCCTGAGGATGGGATTCTGCCCAGGCACAGGATTTCAAACACTTGTTTCCTGTGCAGATAGATATCATAGTCCACACTAAGAGATTTAGCATGTTAAACACAGGCCATATGTTCTTTAGAAATATTTCCTTAAGATTTATTGTCAGAGTTGTCTGAACATCTGTGAGATATGATAACGCTAACAAACCACTCAAAAGTAAAAGTGCATTGAAGCTCAGGGTGTGTTCACACGTGGCATGTTTGGTTCGATTAAAACAAACTCTGGTGCGATTGCTCTGCTAGTGCGGTTCATTTGAATAAGTGTGAACGATGCCTGGTGCGCACCAAACAAGCGGACCGAGACGGCTGAAAAGATGGGTCTCGGTCCACTTATAAACGAACTCTGGTGCAGTTCGACTGAAATATGAATGTAACATGGTCCAAAGACATCTAAACGAAACAAAAACAGAACGTGACGTCACCCGATACGACCCTAAAAAGGACAGAATGCTTAAGCATACCTGGTTCTTCTCGTCATGTAAAGGTACGTAGCCCATTACAATTCGGTACAGGCGTTGGAAATGCTGAATGCTCACAGCACATCTTCACAAATTCCTGGTGCCATTTTGACTCCTTTACACACTTCCTCAGCTGGTAAAAATACGACATGTAAATATATCCAGCAAGCGAATTTAGCCCAGCACACAGCATTGTTTTGGATGTTCAGCAAGTTCCATTCCATGGCAAAATATTAGGGGTGTAACGATACACTCATGCCAAGATTCGATACGATTCACGATACTGAACTCACGATACGATACTATCACCCAAAATAAAGAAGAGGGTTTTATTATTATTACTTCTAAGAAATATGGTACTAGCAAGTTAACAATTTTTTTTGTTGATTATAATGTTAAATTTGGTATGGATTTAGGACTTGAAGGTGGACTTGAATAGGCTTGGACTTGGTTCTGGTCCCCAATGCATTTTTTTGTTTTTAGCACTCTGTCACGGACTACATAATGTAGGCTACGCCCTATTCTACTGGTAAAATCAGAAATTTGGCATTATCAGGACCTACAAATATTCCCCCATTTCATTATTACACATTATATTCAACATTAAATATAATGTAGTACTGTTACTGAAACGCGGAAAACTTGCGCTTTCAACGCAGGCATTGGTTAGCACATACAAGCTGAGTGCAGAGACTCTCCCGGTGCTCACTAAAAGCGTGTCAAAATGACTATTCCCAAACTTTATTAGTTCATCCAAAATTTGTAATTCTTCATTTACTCACCCTCATGTCATTTTCACATGCCACACACACAAACACACACACGTACATTTAAACGCCCGTGTTTACTACAGCATGTGCGTTGTAAATCTGTTCACCATATAAAGCCATCGTGTCTCTTCAGAAGACTTGATTGGAGTAGACCACTCGATTGATTATTTTTACGATGCTTTTATGACCTTTTTTTGGATCTTTTAGGTTTTAGGGGAATTGACTTAAAATGGAGGGACAGAAATCTCTCAGGTTTCATAAACAATATCTTAATTTGTGTTTGGAAGATGAAAAAAATCTTATGGGTTTGAAAAGACATAAGAGTGAGTAGTACATATGTTTCATTACACCCCTACAAAATATAAAAAGCTTTTTTTTTTTTGGTCTTTCTTTAGGTTCAGTGTTAAAAATTAAATATATAATTTTATTTTTTTTGGTCCGGACTACGGATCAAAAGAACCAAGAGACCTGAACTGCATGAACACACCCTTAATTTGCCAAAGAGGCATTTATGACAAGAAAATACACATCCCAGCAGTTTTTCAAGGTGATACAAACATGTCAAATCCAAGTTGATGGGTTTAAAAGCAGGTTTGGAATCATTCACGCAAGAAATGACACAAGGAAAACATTTACCAATGTTTTTAACCATCACGTCATCTCAATCTAAAGCATGTGGTGGCACATAGTGAACAGTCCAAAGGGTTTTAAGCCACTCCAAGGCAAACAGTTGGAAGGTTAACACCAAAAATATTATAAATAGTTGAAATACTTGAAATAGTGAGAGTGGTGTTTCCTTTCTTCCCTGAGGGGGAAATCACGGAAACACGCCTGAAATCCAAGACGGCAAAAAAATAATAATACAGATGTTCAAGAGAAATATAAAAAAAGAAGACCAAATAAATGGGGACAGAGCCAATGGCAATAAAGGCACTACAAGGCATTTGAAGCCTCTTTGGTTCATCCTACCTATAAACTAAGATAAACCAACCAGCCTAAAATCAGATCTTCTGAATCATACAATCAACAGGAAATACAAGGCGATCCACAAACCTTCGCTCTTGTTTAGGGTAAAACAATGTCAACAGCCCTGAAGAGGGACTTTGACTCTAGACACTATGGAAAATATTTATTATCACGTTTTGCATTTTGAACAACAATCAGTCGCATTCAACTGGAAAAGAAAAGGTGGCTGAATGGCTGACAAAGGAGTGTGTTATATCAGCTGCTCTGATGCAAAGATAAATCTAATCATTGTCCAATCATTTCAGTAATCTAAGACAAACAAGACACAGTTATATATACGCAAGCTTCACCTGTTTGCCCTCCACCCATTTTTCACTACACACTGGCTTCATTCATGACGTAGTGAGTGATTGTGGCCCGGGAGGAGAGCATCAGCGGTCAACACTGGGTTAAGGGCCGTTTTCAGCTCTCAGCAATGTCTTAGTGCTGCTTAATCAGGGTTGATGACTCTTTAAAACTCTTTCTATCAATTTTCATTACTGCCTTCAGCAGTCGACCATCAAAACCGCATTCTGTGGCCCCCTGCTAGCTAACACTTGACTAACCGCATCTCAACTGTCCTGCAAAGGTTTGGTTTCAGAGCCACGATGTTTCTTTAACTCACCTGCATCAATACGGGCACAAGCTGAGGCTCATTTATCCACTCCATAAGTCAATAAAAGCTTCATGGGGTTCAGACAACTGACAGTGACAGCTTGGTCTTCGCCCATGTGGATGAGTTTACAAACCTGCTCAGCCAAGCGGCAAAAAGCGGCCTGTTTCCACATTTAATTCGCATTTGATCATATGCAAGAGTTAAATAAAGCACCAGTTCATACTGGCCACATAGCCACAAACATCCCTCTCCAACTAGACTGACATGCATCCAAACACAAGGTGACACCCCAACGGGGGTGACCTTCATAGAGACTGATTCTGGAACACCAGGTCCAGACAGCACAACATCAACCAGCCTCTAAGCGCAAATGTGTTTGTGTTGCTGTCATTTCCCCGTGGTGGCAGAAAAGTTGAAGAAGGTGTCCGTACAGTGCAGCACTTCATTAATATTATTATGCTGTGGTGACATGCCAGGACTGGAAAAATCAGGCTGCTCAAGTAGGTTACTTTCTAACTGGACAATGCTATTCATTGAGGAATTATGGGATCGCACATTCTCAAATACCGCCGCAATAATGAAGTCCTCTTGCAACAGTTGCAACAGGATGAAGCATTTGTCAATTATGCCCAAAGCTATTGAACACATACCAGCAGATATTAAGGAAGCCAGATTGCTGAATATTTTTGAAAGAAAGCTAAAAACAGATCTTCTAATTATAGCTTTTAATTATTTATGGAATTTTTACTCGTACTTTTTGCTTATTGTAATGCAGCTTGCAAAGTGATTTAGCATTTGAAAAAAATCCTTGTATGAAAGATTCTACACAAATTATGTTCATTTTTATTATTCACTTACTCAGAGGAATAGTTTGTTGTCAACAACGTGCCACGTACAATTACAAAGTCAGGGACGACGCCTGAAATACTGTGGAAAAATGGTATGGTAAATGGTATGAAGGTATTTTGGGAATATATCTTTAAGCCTACAATACCAAAAACAAGGTCATGTAGCCAAAATAAGCCAATGCTTGACCAATATGTTTTTTCCAATGACTGATGCGGATACGGAGACCTAGAGAGCAGGTCAATATAAGGCTGATTACATAATAACAGAAAATACACAGAAGTGCTAAAAAGAAAAACACTTATTCTACTAAATGTTTTCTTCAAATTCACCAACAAAAAAAAAACTAGGCTATATGCATTGAAAAAGCTGTTGGTAGATCTGTGGCACTAAAACAAAGATGTAGTACAACTCTTTATCAGTCGATCATGAACAGATCTCAGTCAATATATCCTTCTATCACAAAACAGACCATTTCTGCGAGCATCAATGCACGTTCCTCTATTCTAGTCTTGCTTCGAAGCCAATTACTCCCGGCACGGAAGTCAAAGGTCAAGTGCTTTCCCTAATTCTTTTAAATAAGCAATCAATGGAAACTAATACTTAAATGTGAGTTGATGAACGCCATCAGAATTATGCGTGCTACTGCTACAACTGTGTAAGAGGAGGAAAGCAAACTTAAAGACTCTTAAACCATCTGTCACAACCTTATGATAATACTCCAGAAACAAACCCACTCAACATGCATTTACGCCTCCAACAAGCCATTCTGATTCAGAGCGGCAAATGTCAAACATGTGCATCCATCTAACCAGACTCAAGTCTTTAACTGTGACTACTTCTTGCTGTATCTTACACAATGTTTTGATCAAGTCGGACAGGATCACCCTGACCCTATATCTCCTTCCCCATTCCTTCAGTTTAACTTGCACCAAAAGTGGTTTCACCAGCTGGCAAATCATTGTGAGGATCATTATGGCCTTTATATGCTAAAAACGCAGCTTTACCCCAGGATAACATTAAAACAACACTACATATTCACAACCATGACGTAGACTTATATAACACCACGTCATGTTCTGAATGAGTGACGTTACGCTGTCATCAAAAGATACACTGCCACAGTAAAGTACGTCATCGATTATGTTTCCTCTCTTTTAAAACAATTTCATGAAATATCATATTTTATAATATGAATGTTAAACAAAACTGCCTAAGATGAACATACATCTTTAATAAATGCATACTGTATAAGCATTTGAGGTAATTCAATGACATTATTAGAGAGCACAACATGACTCCCTCAGGATAAGATAAATATTCAGGCAAGCCATAAATAAGTCAGAAATAAGGAAATTAAACATTGATTGCAGCCAGACTGCTGACTAATCCACAGTAAAACACACATAAACAAGCTAGCCAGGTTAGCTAGTTAGCTGGCTTTAAAGACCAGCATGAAACGGCCATTGTACAGGAATGCGGGAATGATTCCTTTTTATTTTTATTCATTCATTCTAGTTTTACTGTTGTCCATTCGCATATATCATAAAACAATCTCTCAGTTTTCATTCAGACAACCCAACCGACCCAAACAGGATCTCACACACATAGTCCGGCTCAAATAAACTCACACAAAAACGGCCTAAATGTACTTTTTCTGTCACATTATGATGCTTTTTCCACTTTAATATGAAATATCAGGGTGGACAGGGGTGGTTTTCTTACCCGTGGAGTTGAGATCCGTGTGCGCTTTTGTAAGTGAGTGCGTGTTGCTCGTGTAATCTTAACAGCAGTAATAATATCCCAAAGCCGCCTCGCGCTCCCAATAGTCCTCGGCCATGATCATCTAGTGCTGCTGCTGCTCGTCCGGTCTCCAATGCTGCTGGAGCGAGTCCTCCAGACCCCGCATGTCTCACTACTGCTCCTTTTTGCTAAAACGTTACAGCAGCTGTTCCTTTCCTTGCCAAATCCGGACTGGAGTGGATCATGGAAGCGACAGAGCAGCTGCGAATAGATTCAGGAGTCACTCACTCCACCACCACCACCAGGACTCTTTGGATAGGCTGGAGAACATTTAATAATGTCGTTGGGCTAATTCATGTGTAATTAATGTTATATCTCAATTTTATTATAATGTATTCTTGATTAGATTGATTCAGTAAATTATGCGTCCCTGCAGTCATGAAATTTAAATATGAAGTGCAAGCGTCTACCCCTAATAAATTAAACTGGCTTATAATGGGCTGATCCAAATTAAATTCAAGCAAGTCAGACTGTACCATTCAGGTGGAATGCGCAGGGGAGAGGCAGTGGGAGTGCAGTAATGCAGAATGCTGTGAGCCACTGTATGTCATGCTGAGCTGTTACATTTTTGGCATATTATTTGTTTATGAAATTACGTTAAACTGCAGTTGTTTGTAATAGGATCAGTTTTATCAGTTAAAAGGTTTCTAAATGTAGATTTACATTGTTCCACCCTGGCTTAAGATCATGAGTGTATTTGGTTTGTATACAGGAATTCAGAAAGTCTGAATGTTAGTGGTATTCTGTCTGTTTATCTGTCTGTCTGTCTATCTATCTGTCTGTCTGTCTTTTTGTTAGTTTGAAGTAATAAATCATCATTCTATTAGAATTATTTGTAATCAGGCATGGAATTCAGACATTTTAAATATTTATATATTTATTTCAAATAAAAGAAATATCCCAAAATTCACTTGGGAAAAAACCTACATTGGTCCTCCTATAAATATATATATATGATATAAAGCGTTTATTTATTTACTTAAAATTATTTTAAATAATGCAGTGCATTTCGGTGTATCCTGCAATGTCAAAAATGGCATAACTACTTTAATCACATGTAACCTTATTAGAGCATTTTGTTTGGAATATCTAGTCTGATGCACTGACAGCATTGATTTATATGATAATTAAACGAGAGGGGTTAAAAGGGCTGGGGGAAACCTAACTCTCTCTCTCTCTCTCTCTCTCTCTCTCTCTCTCTCTCTCTCTCTCTCTCTCTCTCTCTCTCTCTCTCTCTCTCTCTCTCTCTCTCTCTCTCTCTCTCTCTCTCTGTGCGTGTGTGTGTGTGTGCGTGCGTGCGTGTGTGTGTGTGTGTGTGTGTGTGTGTGTGTGTGTGTGATGCAGAGCAGTGGAGCCCCACAGTGAGTCACCACTCTGGCATGCCTCAGAGCCCCCAGCAGTTCCTTTAGTCCTGGAAACCCACTGTATGGGGGTTGCGTCAATGTGCCTTGGGTGCAAATGAACATTTCTTTTGTTCCTTTGATAGCTTCCAACATTTTTGCTTCACCAGGGAAGATACTGAATGCAAAAACTTAAAGCCCTGTTTGTGGGCACTATATCTGAACCATGTCACCAGGCCAGCAAATATCACTATTACATGAAAATATATATACATATAAAAAAAAAAAAAAAAAATATATATATATATATATATATATATATATATATATATATATATATATATATATATATATATATATATATATATATATCAAGTATAAATACACAAAATACAACATAAATGAGCAGTAGATATTTAGATGCTGTAAAGTTAACATAAGGTATGCATTTGGGAAAAAAGCATTACAAATCATGTTGTTTTTCAACATGCATGCTCAGAAGCCCTTAATTATGTGTAACACTTTAGCCACCGGCAAGGGCACACATGTATGTTTGACCTTGTCTTGATTAAGAGAGCACTTTTGAAAATGCCTCTTTAGCCACTAGTAGCCACTGTTGTTCAGCCAGGTCAGGTGACTTCAGCACCATGCCATGCTTATTATTTGTTGAAGATGACCACATATGATTGGGCTCTCATTAGATATAAGGATGTTATTAAGGTCTTATTTCTGCTGGTGAATAATAATGCAGATAAGAGGAGTTAAGTGGCTGATGGTAAACCTAAAAGGCAAACCCATTGACGCATGCTTTAATGTGCTGCATTCATTAGCACAGTCACATTTCAAGTGCCTAACATGTTAAGAGCGACACTGCGGCACCATTACGCAGCCTTAGATGTACACAGAACCACAACACAGAACAAGCTCTGATGTACCTGCACTGTAAAAATAAAAGGTGCCTGGAAGAACCTTTTGGGGTTCTTCACTTTGCCACACCGGCGGAACCGTCTGTAGATCCTCTAGGCACCCTTTAAAAAGGGCCGGTTCTCTGAGGAACCACACAAGTTTCCTGAGGAACTCTTATATTAGGCACTGTGTGGAACCACTTTGGGTGCCTCCAGGAACCAAATTTCATTTTTTTAAATATTTAATTTCATGTTGTTACTATGGTTACCTTTGACTTCTATTATAATAAACAAATTTAACCAAATACAAAATAAGAATTGTTTATTACATATTTTATTTTCATTTTATACATACACTTCCATGCACATGGGGAAAAAAAGCTAACTATAGATTAATATCAATGAACACACAAAAAAATTGTATAATACATAAGCAACATCAATAATCAACCATTTACATACAATAGGCTATACAAGAAAAGACATTACAACAAAATGCATGGAAACTCATATGTTCCACGAAATAAATCAATTTAATAAATACATTTTTTTTTTATTTTGACAATTAAAAATGTCCATCTTCACTTAACTTTAAAACATTTGTGTTTCAGTCCGATGGTAAATCTGACATCACTGTTTCCAAGTCCAAAAGCTCTATCAGATGCCAAAAACAAACAAACAGTGCTAATGTGCACTCATTGTGCTGTAATATTCTTGAAAATTATGATCCTAACCTTTATCTCTATACCGAAATCTCTGATGGTTAGTTATTCAGCTATTTTGAATCATAAAATGCTGAAGTCTGGGATGCCGTTAGACTGGAGACTGTAATGTACACTATGGCTTTTGAAAAGCTTAAATGTGTGACTTGAATCAACAGTGTTCATAAATGGTTGTTGAGTATTCTCACTAGAAACAAGATAGAGGAAGTAGAAGTAGAGGCTTCGACCCGGAAACAGTATTAAGGTGCAGTAAAATGATCTGTTGTTCTGTGAATGTTCACTGGTGAATTCCAGTCATTTCAATAAGAATCCACACAATCAGCAATTTCGTTTGTGGTCAAAAATGTCACTATGGGACCAAGGTGGTCACTGTAATTCGCTGGATTTGACCAACAGAAAGCTGCTTGAAAGTGACTCCTGTGTGAGCTGTGCTTCATACATTACGTCGCTACACTGCTGACAATGGTCAATGGACTTTTTTGCCTGTGTAATTTCACTAAATTCAAAAATGTGACCGCACCTTTACTCGCTGCAACATAACATGCAATCAATAATAAAATCTTCACAAGGGAGATGAGAGGTACAAAACGAGTTAGAAAAGTGAAAAGGTACAGCAGATTCGTTTTCCATGTGTTTTTCCTCTTTTCTGGTGGATGGTCCAGGCACTTCAGTGATTTTCAGGTCTAAAGGAGGATTTTTATTCTTGTTCAAACTTGTATTTCAGCTTACCGAGGTCCCTGCAAAGAACAAAATTTACTGTTAGTAATGTTATTAAAGTGATAGTTGTGAAATTGAAATAATTTCCTCAGCCTTGTGACATTCCAAACCTGTTTGACTTTCTGTCTGTGGAACCCAAAAGCAGATCTCAGGCATAATGCAACCCCTGTCACCGTCCGCTTTCACTGCATGAAACAAGCAGAAAACAATTGTGTAAATCATTCATGAAACCATTCTTATGTACACTTGTCTAGTTCAGTTCAATGCAACAATTTATGTAAAAATGGTTAAGCTCCAAAAATGTCCCAGAAAAGATCCTAAAAATAATCAATGAGTTCACAACTCATGTGTTATGGGTTGTGTTGTAAGTCTTCTGAAGCCATATAATAGCTTTTTCCTTTTTTTGTCGAAAAAGACTAAACTTGAAGTTATAATTCAGAGTTAAAATGTCTTATATTCAAATGCAAATGATAAAGATATAAGAAAAAATGCATAGCATTATTGGCGCCAAACCTGTAATATTATTTTTCTGAGTAACATGAATGAGATTTGAGAGCATGAGGGAAGATTTTCAGAGAATAACTGATTAAAAACACAAGTACACAGTCAAACGATACAATTTCACACGGAGAAAGTTCACAGTAATAAAGTACTGCATGTGGTGCAGGTAACTTACTGTAATTCAATGTTGCCTCTGAAATATTCCGATTATTTTAGAAATGTACTGGTTGTTCTGGTGAAACAAAAGAACAAAGCTGATCATTCACAACATAATATTTATTGACCAGTAAATGGCTTTAAAATGGTAACTTATTTGAGAGAACGTGGGCACCTGTAGTAAGTTAAGTTTGGCTAAACAAAAACAGACCAAACTATATTAACCTGCTTTTGTTATTCATAACAAACGCCAATGACGACAGCATGAATCAGCTAAATTAGTTAGGCTATATCAGCAATTTGAAGACATAGTTGTACAGAATATGTTGAATTGAATGACTAAATCAATCTAAGACAATAAGTCAATAATTTCCATTTGTTCATTAGATCAACGTAACGTTAGTTAGCATCGCGGCTAAAACCTTCATACCAGATAACATTACTGTGCAATAAACGAGTGGTAAACACTGCAAAAACGTAGTAATGTATAATACATTTAGTTTATATATACGTGTGTTTGAATATATAGTGAGTACACTGTAAAACTTCTCTCCTCCTGATTCATCTTCTTCATATTATTAATATTATTATTACTTAGTGTTGTTGTTTAAGGTTTAAATTAATCAATAAAATAGGCCTATACTAAATAAATGTAAGCTAGTGAAAAAGATGTACTGTTAAATGTATTAAAAATGCATTAAAGTATATTTGTATTGTAGGCCTACTAAAAACACACTCAAGTACATTTTTAATACATTTAATAGTATGTCTTTTTCACCTGGGTATGTATACTGAATCAAACTTAAGTTGCCTATAATAATAATAATAATAGGATAATAATAGTCTTATTCTGGCCTCACTGAACCATTGGGTTCCTCCAGATGCTGGCTTTAACATAAGAGATCTTCCAGGAACCACTTACAGTAAATGTTAAAAGATCTTCCAATAACCCTTTTTATCGCATTCAAGGTCCTCTATTTTCCCCCAAAGCACTTCGAGGTCTCATAGTAATGAAAAGGTGACTCCAGAACCTCTGAACTAAATACAAAGTGCTTAAAGGATCCCATAAGTTCCAGCAAGAACCTCAAAGATTGTCAATGCTCCTCCAGTAACCCTACTATAGGAGAAAGAGCTTTGAGGCACCTAAATTACATTTTGAAGTTCCTTGAGTATCCGACAGGATATTTGAGGCTCCTTTAGTTTTTACAGTGTGTGTATGTGATGACCTAACTGTTTGTGTGTGTGGATGATTTAGATTGGGAATGACATGTACAACATTTAGGATCTGTAACCTCTCTCTCTCTCTGTTTTCTCATAAGCCTCATGCATGAGCTCATGTTAGTGTGTTTTTAAGAATCTCTGGTTTTACCACCCAAATAAAAAATAAACATGTATATTCACATGTGATTTTTATGTGTTTAACTTTAAACCATAGTGCTCCTAATGTTTCACATTTTACAAAATGGGTTTACAAGCAAATTTCAAGCTATTTTAATTTAATCATCTGGTATATCCATGCACAAATACTCAATATCGGTCAATAATATCAATTAAAAAAGTGGACAATTTCAGCTGATAATTGTAATGGCATCAAAATATAGAATGAACACACATAGAATGTGTGTGTGTGTGTGTACATATAGATAGGCTATATAGATAGATAGATAGATAGATAGATAGATAGATAGATAGATAGATAGATAGATAGATAGATAGATAGATAGATAGATAGATAGATAGATAGATAGATAGATAGATAGATAGATAGATAGATAATCTATCTATCTATCTATCTATTGTAAGATGTTGGTTTAGGTATAATAGTGGAAATGAGCATGCACAATTAAATATCCTATTAATCAATATCAATAAATTTAAAAAAAGTATATATATATATATATATATATATATATATATATATATATATATATAATAACATATCATAATATCATAATATCTGCTTATTTAGTATTGCACTGAATGAACTGTTCATGTGTTTTTGCAGAAGACGTGTCACGCTTTATAATCATGTACACTCCCCTTCATAATCCCATATGGAAAATGGTGATGCCAAGGCCTCTCTTTTGTCATCATTATCCATGTGTCAGAGTGGGAAAGGGGAGGGCAGGAGGAAGAGAGATGGGGAACACGAAGGAGAAGGAGGTAGGAGGAACGCGCAAGAAGATTAGAGAATGATTGGCTAAAGGAGGATTAAACTCAGCCCAGTTGGCCGAGGTTCAGCTCCTTCTCCAACCGTGTGTAAGTGCGTGTTTGAGTATTTATGAGTGTTGCATGCATGTGTGTGCATGCATCTCTCTCTCTTTCTCTCTTTCTCTCTCTCTGTAGTGTGACCAATGGCTGTTTATCGCTTTCAACACATATCGAGCAGACCAGCAGAACAGGTTAGAAAGAGCAAACAGAAGTGGGAGGGGAGAGAGGTAGAAAAGAGAGAGAGAGAGAGAGAGAGAGAGAGAGAGAGAGAGAGAGAGAGAGAGAGAGGCCAGCGAGAAAGACTTGTCAGAGAAAGCCATAAAAGCATCGGAGGAAAAGGGAAAGGGAAGCTCATCTCTCTCTCTCTCTCTGTGTGTGTTGCCTATGTGAAGACAGCTACAAAAGGAAGTAAGATTATGGAAATGTTGTTTGGCACAATATTGCAACAGATTGTTCTTTGTTGCTGTAAATGCATGCTGTAAATATGTGAGTTATGTATTATGTGAGAATCATTTCTTGCAGTAACACGTCGTGTTTATGTAACTTTATGCATGATCCAGCTCAACCAATGTTGTTCACACTTCAATATTTATTCACAAGCAAGATGGTGATTGAAAACTTGACACATCTCGCACACAGCATGCAAAGGTGTTAATATGGTGCCTTCGTGTTAACAGCACACTTCAGCTTCATGTCTAGCTGCAATCTATAATTAAGCAGAAGATTTAATTATTCATGTGGCCTTGTAATCAGAATTCAGCCCTGCTTAAAGTCCTGAGGTCTCTCCATGGCAGGCTGATAAAACTTACTCTGTCAGCACGTGTGGAGGACCCAGAAGCTGTAAAACATGGACACTTCTGTCTTTCAGTCTGTCTGCTTATTTTAAGGTTTGTATTTTCAGCTGCAGGTCTGCACATGTAGCGATACCATCTTTAATTAAAGCTGCAAGCAGCGATGAAAGGGCCCTCGCACCCGTGCCATCAACACTCGGTGGCTTTAGGAAGACAGAGCATGGTTGGGCAATGTACATTTAAGGAGGTATATATAGTAAGAGTATGTCAAAGTCAGTTACAAAATGTTTTGTATAATGGTGATAATAGCATGCTTCATGACTCAGCTAAGTGTTGCTAGCATGTTTATTGTGTTTCTAGCATGCTTAGTACACAATAATTATGTTGTTAGTACTGCATAACTGTGTTAACCATGTCAGTTTCTGTTGCCAGTAGTTGGGGCTATGTCTATATCTGAATATTGCTATGTAGATGTGTTCAGTGCAGGACTTTTATCAAACATGTGAAGTTTGGGGCAGATTGGACATTGTATGCTTGAGTTACAACAACTTCCTTTAGCATTTCTAGCATGTTTTATGATGTTTCTAGCATTTTACATATTAATTTTGGGGTAGATTGGACATTGCATTCCTGAGTTACAGCAAATTCATATTTAATTGCAGTAATATCATGCTTTAGCACTTAGCTAAGTGTTTGCTAGTATGTTTTAGCATGTCTCTAGTATGTTGGTAGGATATTTAGCACCTACTGGCATTTTTTTATATGTTATTAGGAGTCCAGAACAGTGTTAAACGTCACTTCCTTTTGCCAGCAGGCGGCGCTATGACTATAACTGAATATGAGCATGGACATGTGTTCAAAAGATAACTCTTATCAAATGTGTGAAGTTTGGGGTAGATTGGACATTTTATGCTTAAGTTACAACAACTTCCTTGAGCTTTTATAGCATGCTTTAGAACTTAGCTAAGTGTTGCTAGCATGTTTCTTGCATGTTACATATTAAGTTTGGGGTAGATTGAACATCCCATGCCTGTGTTACAACAAATTCCCATTTAATTGCAGTAATATCATGATTTAGCACTTATCTAAGTGATTGATAGCATGTTTTAGCATGTTTCTAGTATGTTGTTAGCATGTTTAGCACATGCTGGCACTTTTTTATATGTTATTAGGAGTCCACAACAGTGTTTAACATGTCACTTCCTGTTGCCAGCAGGTGGCGCTATGACTGTAACTGAATATGAGCATGGTCATGTGTTCAGGACAGAACGCTTATCAAAAGTGTGAAGTTTGGGGCAGATTGGACATTGCCTTCTTGAGTAACAACAACATCCTGTTTCATTGAATTAGCATGCTTTAGCACTCAGCTAAGTTTTGCTAGCATGTTTTAACATGTTTCTAGCATGTTTAGAAGTCAATGGCATTTTTAACATCTTGCTAGAACGGCATCAACGTGTTAAACATGACACTTCCTGTTACCAGTAGGTGGCGCTATTACTATAACTGAATATTCTCATGTAGATGTGTTCAGGCCATGACTCTTATCAAACGTGTGACGTTTGGGGCAGATTGGACATTCCATGCCTGTGTTACAGCAAATTCCTATTTAATTGCAGCAATAGCATGCTTTAGCACTTAGCTAAGTGTTTGCTAGCATGTCTTAGCATGTTTCTAGTATGTTGTTAGCATGTTTAGCACTTGATGGCACTTTTTTTATATGTTTTTATATGTCCACAACAGTGTTTAACATGTCACTTCCTGTTGCCAGCAGGTGGCACTATGACTGTAACTGAATATGAGCATGGTCATGTGTTCAGGACAGAACGTTTATTAAAAGTGTGAAGTTTGGTGCAGAATGGACATTGCCTTCTTGCGTAACAACAACATCCTGTTTCATTGAATTAGCATGCTTTAGCACTTAGCTAAGTATTGCTAGCATGTTTTAACATGTTTCTAGCATGTTTAGAAGTCAATGGCATTTTTAACATGTTGCTAGAATGGCATCAACGTGTTAAACATGACACTTCCTGTTACCAGTAGGTGGCGCTATTACTATAACTGAATATTCTCATGTAGATGTGTTCAGGACAGAACGCTTATCAAAAGTGTGAATTTTTGGGCAGATTGGACATTCCATGCCTGAGTTACAGCAAATTCCTATTTAATTGCAATAATAGCATGCTTTAGCACTTAGCTAAGAGTTTGCTAGCATGTTTTAGCATGCTTCTAGTATGTTGTTAGCATGTTTAGCACTTGCTGGCACTTTTTTATATGTTATTAGGAGTCCATAACAGTGTTAAACATGTCACTTCCTGTTGCCAGCAGGTGGCGCTATGACTATAACTGAATATGAGCATGGTCATGTGTTCAGGACATAACTCTTATCAAACGTGTGAAGTTTGGGGCAGATTGGACATTCCATGACTGAGTTACAGCAACTTCCTGTTTCATGGCGAAACATCGAAATTTGTCAGGCCGCCGAGGACCCGCCCTTCGACGAAAACTCAAGATCTTCGCAATTTAACGTCGCAAAGGCCTTAAGATTACACTCACCAAATTTGAAGATGATCAGATTAAAACTGTAGGAGGAGTTCGTTAAAGTACGAGGCCTGAAAATGGCAAAAACTGCACAAAAATCTGAGAGGAAGTTCAAAATGGCTGACTTCCTGTTGTGTTTAGGGCTATGCTCCAAGAGACTTTTTTGTAGGTATTAGGTCATTACACGTATGTACCGAATTTCGTGCACGTACGTTGAACGTTGCGGGAGGCGCACTCCGTTGAACTTTTATAGGTGGCGCTATCGAGCCATTTTGCCCCGTCCAATTCTGAAACCTATATCAGATGTAAATTTTCGCCAGTTCTGACGCGTGTGCAAAGTTTCGTGAGTTTTCGCGCATGTTTAGGCCCTCAAAAATGCAATTCAATGCGGAGAAGAATAATAATAATAATTAAAGCTGCAAGCAGCGATGAAAAGGGCCCTCGCACCCCTGCCACCGCCACCCGGCACCTTTAGGAAAGGCCTTAAGATTACACTCACCAAATTTGAAGAGGATCAGATCAAAACTGTAGGAGTTTGTTAAAGTACAACATCAGGAAATGGCAAAAACTGCCCAAAATCTGACAGGAAGTTCAAAATAACTGACTTCCTGTTGTGTTTAGGGCTATGCTCCAAGAGACTTTTTTGTAGGTATTGGGTCTTTACATGTGTGTACCAAATTTCATACCTGTACGTGAAACGTCGAGCCGGGGCAAAATGTAGGGGCAATAAGTAAGCCATTTTGCCCCACCCAATTTTTAAAACCACATCACACGTAAATTGTCACCACTTCTGAAGCGTGTGCAAAGTTTCATGATTTTTCGAGCACGTTTTGTATTTGCCACACTTCCTGCTACCAGCAGGTGGTGCTATTGCTATAATCATAATGAGCATTGGCATGTGTTCAGGACAGGAGTCTTATCAAACATGTGAAGTTTGTGGCAGATTGAAAATTGTATGCCTGAGTTACTGCAGGCTGTCTGTGGTTGCCTAGCAACATCAGAACTGCAAGCAACATTAATATTGAACTTATCTGATCATGCATATATCACCAAAAGGCCGAAATTGGGTGAACTAGTGCAAAAAATGCCCGTGCAAAATCAGTTTTTGTGTGTGTTTTCAGTAATTGTTGGTTTGGTGTGTGCTCATTGTTACAATTACACAGCAAAAGTTCAGTGACATTTTTATTTGTGCATGGTAAAAAGCACACAGTGAACTCCGAGAAAACGCTATGCTTGAGCAAACAGTTTGTGAATAGGCAACTACAAATGATGCCCGTGAAAGAGACTGTGAACGCATTGAATAGGATATGTTTAGTTGGTGAATAGCATAGGCTATTATTACACAGTAGCGACAACGTTAAGCGCACCAGAATGAAATATAATATTCAGAAGTAAACACTAACAGCATAGCTGACATACAGATTCAGTTTACATCCACAAATGAATAAGCACCTCGATTCAGGGAGCAGTGCAAAGTGCCCGTGCAAAATCAGTTTTTGTGAGCTGATCGCCGTCAAAAAAGTTCAGGAGATATTTCTTGCGATGGCAATATGATCAAAAATAACTTTATATTGATTCAATGGATTAATAGCATTTTGAAAAAAAAAAAAAAAGTCATGAATTTATTGCATTTTTGGGAAAAAATAATCCGTTTTTATAATAAATCTTAAAAAATTCAAATCCAGATTTTGATTTTCAATGTTGTTATAACCTAAAGATTCTATGTGAAAGTTTGAAACAGAAAATAGTGGTTTTCACACATTTAGTGGTTATCTCACATTCGAGAGATATGCGAATAACACACAGACAGACAGACGGACGTTTCTGTAATTTATAGATAGATGGATTTATCACGTTCGGGAACCAAACTATAATATTCAGAAGTAAACAGTGTAGCTGACTGAGTGTTTATGTCAGAATGTTTATTTTTAAACCACAGCCTTCTTGGGGCTTCTTTGACCGATACAACTCTCTAATGTCAGAATGTTTATTTTTAAACCACAACCTTCTAAAAATGATATATTTAACGATATCTTTTGCATTTCTCATCCAAACAATGTCAAACTTGGCACTGCACTTACTCGTGCCCGTGGCGAGACACCTGTCGAGTTTGAAATCAATCGGACTAACGGTTCGAGAGATATGCGAGGAACAGACACACACACACACAGACAGACAGACAGACAGACGTTCCTGTAATTTATAGATAGATGTTTGTCAGGCCGCCGAGGGCACACCCTTCGACGAAAACTCTAGATCTTCGCAATTTAACGTCACAAAGGCCTTAAGATTACACTCACCAAATTTGAAGAGTATCGGATCAAATCTGTAGGAGGAGTTCGTTAAAGTACAACATCAGGAAATTACGAAAAATGCCCAAAATCCAGGAGGAAGTTCAAAATAGCTCACTTCCTGTTGTGTTTAGGGCTATGCTCCAAGAGACTTTTCTGTAGGTATTGGGTCATTACATGTATGTACCAAATTTCATACCTGTACGTGAAACCAGGAGCCGGGGCAAAATGTGGGGGCAATAATTTACCGAATTTGCCCCCCACAATTCTGAAAACCATATCACACGTAAATTTTCACCACTTCTGAAGCGTGTGCAAAGTTTCATGAGTTTTCGAGCATGTTTAGGCCCTCTAAAAAGCGATTCACTTTGGAGAAGAAGAATAATAATAAACGGAGCAAAAACAATAGGGTCCTCTCACCATCGGTGCTCGGGCCCTAATTAAAGCTGCAAGCAGCGATGAAAAGGGCCCTCGCACCCCTGCCACCGCCACCCGGCACCTTTAGGAAAGGCCTTAAGATTACACTCACCAAATTTGAAGAGGATCAGATCAAAACTGTAGGAGGAGTTTGTTAAAGTACAACATCAGGAAATGGCAAAAACTGCCCAAAATCTGACAGGAAGTTCAAAATAACTGACTTCCTGTTGTGTTTAGGGCTATGCTCCAAGAGACTTTTTTGTAGGTATTGGGTCTTTACATGTGTGTACCAAATTTCATACCTGTACGTGAAACGTCGAGCCGGGGCAAAATGTAGGGGCAATAAGTAAGCCATTTTGCCCCACCCAATTTTTAAAACCACATCACACGTAAATTGTCACCACTTCTGAAGCGTGTGCAAAGTTTCATGATTTTTCGAGCACGTTTTGTATTTGCCACACTTCCTGCTACCAGCAGGTGGTGCTATTGCTATAATCATAATGAGCATTGGCATGTGTTCAGGACAGGAGTCTTATCAAACATGTGAAGTTTGTGGCAGATTGAAAATTGTATGCCTGAGTTACTGCAGGCTGTCTGTGGTTGCCTAGCAACATCAGAACTGCAAGCAACATTAATATTGAACTTATCTGATCATGCATATATCACCAAAAGGCCGAAATTGGGTGAACTAGTGCAAAAAATGCCCGTGCAAAATCAGTTTTTGTGTGTGTTTTTAGTAATTGTTGGTTTGGTGTGTGCTCATTGTTACAATTACACAGCAAAAGTTCAGTGACATTTTTATTTGTGCATGGTAAAAAGCACACAGTGAACTCCGAGAAAACGCTATGCTTGAGCAAACAGTTTGTGAATAGGCAACTACAAATGATGCCCGTGAAAGAGACTGTGAACGCATTGAATAGGATATGTTTAGTTGGTGAATAGCATAGGCTATTATTACACAGTAGCGACAACGTTAAGCGCACCAGAATGAAATATAATATTCAGAAGTAAACACTAACAGCATAGCTGACATACAGATTCAGTTTACATCCACAAATGAATAAGCACCTCGATTCAGGGAGCAGTGCAAAGTGCCCGTGCAAAATCAGTTTTTGTGAGCTGATCGCCGTCAAAAAAGTTCAGGAGATATTTCTTGCGATGGCAATATGATCAAAAATAACTTTATATTGATTCAATGGATTAATAGCATTTTGAAAAAAAAAAAAAAAGTCATGAATTTATTGCATTTTTGGGAAAAAATAATCCGTTTTTATAATAAATCTTAAAAAATTCAAATCCAGATTTTGATTTTCAATGTTGTTATAACCTAAAGATGCTATGTGAAAGTTTGAAACAGAAAATAGTGGTTTTCACACATTTAGTGGTTATCTCACATTCGAGAGATATGCGAATAACACACAGACAGACAGACGGACGTTTCTGTAATTTATAGATAGATGGATTTATCACGTTCGGGAACCAAACTATAATATTCAGAAGTAAACAGTGTAGCTGACTGAGTGTTTATGTCAGAATGTTTATTTTTAAACCACAGCCTTCTTGGGGCTTCTTTGACCGATACAACTCTCTAATGTCAGAATGTTTATTTTTAAACCACAACCTTCTAAAAATGATATATTTAACGATATCTTTTGCATTTCTCATCCAAACAATGTCAAACTTGGCACTGCACTTACTCGTGCCCGTGGCAAGACACCTGTCGAGTTTGAAATCAATCGGACTAACGGTTCGAGAGATATGCGAGGAACAGACACACACACACACAGACAGACAGACAGACAGACGTTCCTGTAATTTATAGATAGATGTTTGTCAGGCCGCCGAGGGCACACCCTTCGACGAAAACTCTAGATCTTCGCAATTTAACGTCACAAAGGCCTTAAGATTACACTCACCAAATTTGAAGAGTATCAGATCAAATCTGTAGGAGGAGTTCGTTAAAGTACAACATCAGGAAATTACGAAAAATGCCCAAAATCCAGGAGGAAGTTCAAAATAGCTCACTTCCTGTTGTGTTTAGGGCTATGCTCCAAGAGACTTTTCTGTAGGTATTGGGTCATTACATGTATGTACCAAATTTCATACCTGTACGTGAAACCAGGAGCCGGGGCAAAATGTGGGGGCAATAATTTACCGAATTTGCCCCCCACAATTCTGAAAACCATATCACACGTAAATTTTCACCACTTCTGAAGCGTGTGCAAAGTTTCATGAGTTTTCGAGCATGTTTAGGCCCTCTAAAAAGCGATTCACTTTGGAGAAGAAGAATAATAATAAACGGAGCAAAAACAATAGGGTCCTCTCACCATCGGTGCTCGGGCCCTAATAATTAAAGCTGCAAGCAGCGATGAAAAGGGCCCTCGCACCCCTGCCACCGCCACCCGGCACCTTTAGGAAAGGCCTTAAGATTACACTCACCAAATTTGAAGAGGATCAGATCAAAACTGTAGGAGTTTGTTAAAGTACAACATCAGGAAATGGCAAAAACTGCCCAAAATCTGACAGGAAGTTCAAAATAACTGACTTCCTGTTGTGTTTAGGGCTATGCTCCAAGAGACTTTTTTGTAGGTATTGGGTCTTTACATGTGTGTACCAAATTTCATACCTGTACGTGAAACGTCGAGCCGGGGCAAAATGTAGGGGCAATAAGTAAGCCATTTTGCCCCACCCAATTTTTAAAACCACATCACACGTAAATTGTCACCACTTCTGAAGCGTGTGCAAAGTTTCATGATTTTTCGAGCACGTTTTGTATTTGCCACACTTCCTGCTACCAGCAGGTGGTGCTATTGCTATAATCATAATGAGCATTGGCATGTGTTCAGGACAGGACTCTTATCAAACATGTGAAGTTTGTGGCAGATTGAAAATTGTATGCCTGAGTTACTGCAGGCTGTCTGTGGTTGCCTAGCAACATCAGAACTGCAAGCAACATTAATATTGAACTTATCTGATCATGCATATATCACCAAAAGGCCGAAATTGGGTGAACTAGTGCAAAAAATGCCCGTGCAAAATCAGTTTTTGTGTGTGTTTTTAGTAATTGTTGGTTTGGTGTGTGCTCATTGTTACAATTACACAGCAAAAGTTCAGTGACATTTTTATTTGTGCATGGTAAAAAGCACACAGTGAACTCCGAGAAAACGCTATGCTTGAGCAAACAGTTTGTGAATAGGCAACTACAAATGATGCCCGTGAAAGAGACTGTGAACGCATTGAATAGGATATGTTTAGTTGGTGAATAGCATAGGCTACTATTACACAGTAGCGACAACGTTAAGCGCACCAGAATGAAATATAATATTCAGAAGTAAACACTAACAGCATAGCTGACTTACAGATTCAGTTTACATCCACAAATGAATAAGCACCTCGATTCAGGGAGCAGTGCAAAGTGCCCGTGCAAAATCAGTTTTTGTGAGCTGATCGCCGTCAAAAAAGTTCAGGAGATATTTCTTGCGATGGCAATATGATCAAAAATAACTTTATATTGATTCAATGGATTAATAGCATTTAAAAAAAAAAAAAAAAAGTCATGAATTTATTGCATTTTTGGGAAAAAATAATCCGTTTTTATAATAAATCTTAAAAAATTCAAATCCAGATTTTGATTTTCAATGTTGTTATAACCTAAAGATGCTATGTGAAAGTTTGAAACAGAAAATAGTGGTTTTCACACATTTAGTGGTTATCTCACATTCGAGAGATATGCGAATAACACACAGACAGACAGACGGACGTTTCTGTAATTTATAGATAGATGGATTTATCACGTTCGGGAACCAAACTATAATATTCAGAAGTAAACAGTGTAGCTGACTGAGTGTTTATGTCAGAATGTTTATTTTTAAACCACAGCCTTCTTGGGGCTTCTTTGACCGATACAACTCTCTAATGTCAGAATGTTTATTTTTAAACCACAACCTTCTAAAAATGATATATTTAACGATATCTTTTGCATTTCTCATCCAAACAATGTCAAACTTGGCACTGCACTTACTCGTGCCCGTGGCAAGACACCTGTCGAGTTTGAAATCAATCGGACTAACGGTTCGAGAGATATGCGAGGAACAGACACACACACACACAGACAGACAGACAGACAGACGTTCCTGTAATTTATAGATAGATGTTTGTCAGGCCGCCGAGGGCACACCCTTCGACGAAAACTCTAGATCTTCGCAATTTAACGTCACAAAGGCCTTAAGATTACACTCACCAAATTTGAAGAGTATCAGATCAAATCTGTAGGAGGAGTTCGTTAAAGTACAACATCAGGAAATTACGAAAAATGCCCAAAATCCAGGAGGAAGTTCAAAATAGCTCACTTCCTGTTGTGTTTAGGGCTATGCTCCAAGAGACTTTTCTGTAGGTATTGGGTCATTACATGTATGTACCAAATTTCATACCTGTACGTGAAACCAGGAGCCGGGGCAAAATGTGGGGGCAATAATTTACCGAATTTGCCCCCCCCAATTCTGAAAACCATATCACACGTAAATTTTCACCACTTCTGAAGCGTGTGCAAAGTTTCATGAGTTTTCGAGCATGTTTAGGCCCTCTAAAAAGCGATTCACTTTGGAGAAGAAGAATAATAATAAACGGAGCAAAAACAATAGGGTCCTCTCACCATCGGTGCTCGGGCCCTAATAAACAGAGCAATTCCAAGAGGGTCCTCACACCATCGGTGCTCGGGCCCTAATTAAACCACACAGGCTCGTATACTGTCACTTTATGCCTCCAGTGGATCGTGTTTGGAGTCCTTTATGAGCGACCCATTGTGTCTGCACAGAAATCCGGAGCTGAAGTCCTTATTCTGAGCTTTATTAATAGGGATGTATTAGGATCAGTGCCAGCACTGTAATATCTCGTCCACGTGGCGGTATATTGCACGCATACTGTACTTCTCTGTACTCTTGAGGTTCTTTAGTTCATCCAAAAATGAGTTTATTCACCCTCATGTCATCCGAAACTTTCTTTCCTTCTGTGGAGCACAAAGAAGATATTTATATGTACGATGAAAGTCAGCGGGGTCCAATGTTGTATAGATAAAATAAACAAATTCATACTAGTTTTGGAATGAGATAAGGGTGAGTAAATGATGACAGAATATTTATTTTGGGTGGACTACTCCTTTAAGATCCATTTTTTGGCTTTAGAATGTTGGCATACAAACTTTTGAATCATCATTTTTGCAAGCCGTTACAAAGCACACTCTGTTCATGTTAGTGGTAAATCAGCTGTGGGATGAGGCTGTGTTAATTCATTTCCTTCCCCATGCTTGTGGCCAAATCCGCAGCAAAGACAAAGGAGCTTTCACTGTTTTCCAGGAGCACTGGATTGAAACAGGAGAGGGGATTGGAGAGTTTGGCACTCCACATCACTGACAGTCAAACGTTTTTTTTGTTTTTAACCCTGCCCTGTCTTTTATTTCATGTAGCGAGTCATTTTTTTTTATGTGGCCAGTCAGAATACTACTGATTATTTGCAATATCTTAAATGTTGGCTATTAATGTTAATATTGTAGGCATGCACATCATGTGATCTTGCATCATAATATTACTACTGGTATTTACACTGCCTGGCTGTATGTCATAATTACCCATGAGTTAATCATTAAATAGGTCCAAAAGTTATGTTGATTTAGGTTTGAGGAATGTCAATGTTGAAATGACATTGAGTTTTGAGATTAGTTTCACAAAGCCTGTTGTATTTCCCTCCAAAATCAGTAAAAATAAACATTAATAAATTCAAACGTGAAATCATTTTATAAAAATAATAATTTTGCATTAAAGGAGAAGTTCACTTTTAAAATGAAAATTCTGTCATCATATACTCACCCTCATGTTGTTTTAAAGCTGTATGAATTTCTTTCTTCTGCTGAACAGAAAGGAAGATATTTAGAAGAATATCAGTAACCAGACAGTTTTTGGGTCCCATTGACTTCCATAGTAGGAAAAAAATATACTATGGAAGTCATTGGGACCCAAAAACTGTCTGGTTACTGATATTCTTCTAAATATCTTCCTTTCTGTTCAGCAGAAGAAAGAAATTCATACAGCTTTGAAACAACATGAGGGTGAGTATATGATGACAGAATTTTCATTTTAAAAGTGAACTTCTCCTTTAATGAACCAAACATTTTTTGCATTGTGACATTATTTTCATCACACTTAGGGCATTTTTCATGACTAAAACAAATAGCATTCTCATCATAATGCAAAAAAAAAGAAAGAAATTCACATTACTGTAACAGACAATAAAATAATACATTGTTTAGATTGTAAAATATTTGTATGGTAGAATTTGTTGTCCTGCCTTAATTTTGTGATTTAAATAAAAAATCAGTGTGTAGTTGAATCTCATTACTGTATTATGTTAATGCAAATCTATTGAGAATAATTAATGTGAATAATGAGGACTCAAATGCAAAGCGTACATGCACATCACAGCAATAATAATTTAGAAAATTAATATATATATATGTGCTTAATTGTCATGAAAATAATAAATACATTTCATCATGACAATTCTCTGAATAGTTTTAGCATGTTATTGAATATCTGCTGCTGCTGAGCAAGTATAGACTTGCTACTGCTAATAGATACACAGACACATAACACTGTGAGCATGCAAGATATGCTGCTGCATAAATAGACATACATAAATCCTGTAGAAGATCAAGGCAGGTGGAGCTGGGGGAGGTGGAGGGTATCAGAGGAACATTTAAATGTTGAGCAAGCAATCTCATTGGCTGCAGGATCAACCAATCAGCTTGTGCCGTGTGATAATGATGTGACTGCTTGCAGATCAGTCTACACCCTCTTTCATGATCGAACTAGACATACTAAAGGCTTTATTATCTTTCAGTAAAATATCATTTATTATTTGACCTTCATCTTTATATGTAACACATTTCCCTGACTTACACTGCATGTCTGTTTTTGTGTAATTCTTCCTGACAATGCTTTGAAGTCTCATCCTTTGTGAATCGTGGTGCTGTTAATGTCATATTTTTTTGCTGACCTCAATAATTTATTCTCTTAGTGATCCTCTGCCTCTCTCTCAGGATGCTGTTGAGTTTGTTGGCAGTGGCGGTGGTTTCAGCAGCTGTCCTGTACGTCCTCTATCACTGGCTCATCCCTGCAGCTGTGCAGAACAGCGGCTGGCTGGCGCTCATCTGGCACGATGTCATCCTTGAGCGGGTCCTTAACATCACGACGGGATCATCACGCCCTCAGGTGACCCTCGTTGTCATTCATACATATGTCACTCACGTGTGCAGAGATCATCCTGCTGGCTCCGATGCAAGTTTTTTAAGATGCTGATAAAAAAAAAGTAACAAAAGAAACCATGGCATTACTATGTTTTTGGATACCATGTTTTTGGGCATGTATCATGGAAGTCTTGTACATGGTAATATTATATTTTTGGTGAATTTAACAAATACTTTAAAACATTATATAAATGTATTTATTATTCAAAATTATATTATTTATTTATGTTGGACCCTATTTGGGGGTCTATTTTTATTTTTATTTATTTTTTTGCACTGTGTCGTTTCATCACATTTAAGAACATTTTCCATTACATTTTTTTTTTTTTTGCATTCAAAATCGTTTTTAAATGTATTTATTTATTATTTTAAGTTATTTATTATTAAAAACTTTATAAGGTTTCATTTGTTAACATTAGTTAATGCATTAACTAACATAAACTAACAATGAGCAATATATTAATACAGCATTTATTAACCTTGGTTAATGTTATAGTTAATAAAAATGTTCATGTTCATGTTAGATCACATTAACTCATAATAAAAGATACAACTTTCGATCTTAAAAATGTAGTAGTAAATGTTGAGATTAACATAAACTAAGATTAATAAATGCTGTACAAGTATTGTTCATTGTTAGTTAACAAAGTGTTACCATCTTTCCATTAAGAAAATAAAGCCATTTTTAGGCATTGTAGGATTATTTTCATCACAATTAAGAACATATTTCATTACAGTCATGTATATATATAAAAAACTCACTTTAATCATAATACAAAGAGAAATTCTCTTTACTGTAATAATGATAAATTATTTAAATTGTAAAATATTTATACATTATGGTTACATAATGCACTTAATTTAAATAAAAACACATTTTTCAAATGATTTTCATTATTGTATTGTATTAATAAGAATCTAATGCATCATATAAATGCTATGGATTTCTTTGAAGTACCTTGGAGTACTATATAAATACCGTGAATAAGATAATCATTCAGTACCATATTAAAATACCACGGTATTACCTGTACCATGGTACTGCGACAGTGATTTTTTTAAAGGAATGATGATTAAACAGGATTATAAAACCCTATAAAATAGATTCAAATAACCGTTTGTAAGCAAGAGTAATTCCTGGCCTCATGTTATGTCTTTATCTTGCAAGTACTGTTCTCTGGCTTTGCTGAAGAACACTGGTGTTGATCATTTCTGATTTATATGAACACAGCGCATTCTGAAAGCTGTTCAAAAGAACGCCACAAAAGGCGACCCTCAGAGCGTAATCTCAGCCATCGACTACTACTGCCGGCACAAAGAATGGGCCATGAACGTGGGCGATGAGAAAGGTAGCAACATGTTTTCCATTCCCTGCCTTCTTCTCTGCGCCCTTTCTAATTTTCTTACCAATTGTTTGAATTTTTTTTCCCTTGTATTATCTCTCTCTCTTCCCTCTGCTCTTGAGTAAATGGCCTTGAGGCTGCTCACAGTCGGCTGTTCTGAATGAGAAGTGATGGCAGTCTCCTGTCTACTGGGTCAATATGCTCTCTGCGTGACTGCACACACGCACACTAGTTGCATGTACGCCTGTGAACAATGTGCAGCCATTGCATCCAACACAATGCACTAATGCATTATGGGACTGATCCCGAATGGGCTGTGAATCTATTTTATGTGATATACAAATTTAGTATATTTTGATTGTTGGTGATAGTTGTAATTTGAGGGGAACTGACTTCATAAATCCTTGAAAGATCACCAAAAAAAGAAGAAAAAAAAAGAAGAGATGATTGGAGGCAATGAGTAAAAACACTGCAAAAAAGATGTTTGTCTTGTTTTTCAATTCATATATTTATAAATATATCAAGATACATTTACATGAGAAGCAAAATAATCGATATATTGTAGTTTTTGTTAATATTTGAAATTTTATTTTTACTTTAAAGTTTTTGCAATTTTGTTATTTTGTCATTTTTATTAGTTTAAAAGTTATTTTAGTTATTAGTTTTAGTTATTTTAGTACATATACCAAATGGAAATGAGAAGTGCTGCCTTGGCATGTACAATGTACTTTTTTTCCATTTTATTTTATTTCAGTTCAAGCTTGTTTTGTTTTTATCAATGGTTTTTATTTTTTAATGGTTTTAGTTTTATTTAACTGTAATAACCCTGCATTCATGGTGTATGATTAAATCAAGAAAAATATCTGCCAATGGGGTCAAAAATAAACTTAATTCAAAGGGAAAACAAGATTTTTTTTCTCATCCTGTTAACAGATACTATTTCATGTTTTAAGGAAACTTCACTTAATTTTGAAACACTTTTCGGACTTAATATCTTGTCATTTTGTATATCTTGTAAGTCATTTTGCGTCTCAAGTAGGCTAAATGTATTTAAATGTAAGTATGTTTAGACATTTGAACTGGAAAACAAGAAAACCTGGAAAAAAAATGTTTTGCACTGAATGATAGCCTACCTTAGATCTGAGTTCTTAGTTTATTTTTGTACTATTTTTTAGTTTACTTTTACGACTGATGCTGCTTAGCAGCTCATGTGCGACAGCAGGCACTGATGAATAAATGCTGCTAATGGGGCAGAAAGACCCTAATGATATTTCGACTACGCCATTAGCCACCTCATTGATTTGTTTTCTGAATTTAGTGCAGAGTTCTGTGTCTCTCTGAAGGGCTCATACTGGATTCAGTGTTGACGGAGGTGAACCCCAGCATATCTCTGGAGCTTGGCACATACTGTGGTTACTCCAGCGTTCGTATCGCTCGACTGCTGTCCCCCAACTCCAAACTCATTACCGTCGAATTCAACCCAGCCTTTGCCGCCATTGCTCGTCAGATCATCGCCTACGCCGGCCTTCAGGACAAAGTAAGAACAAAAGAGCTAGTACGCCTATGTATAGGCTATATTTGGAATAGAATATTAGTGTGCTGCTTGTTGCAAACAGTATAGGCTACTGCTTACTAGTTTAGTTTCTAAACAATATGTGTATGTAAATAAAGTACAAAATACAACAAAGTGTGAAATTATAATATGCTACATTTTTGCCATTTGACCTCTTTCCATTGCATGTTTAATTCAGCAAATGGCATCAAATTATCGGTAACAACTTACAATAAGGTTACATTTGTTTACATTAGTTCAAATTAAAGGGGTTGTTCACCCAAAAGTGAAAATGATCCAATAATTGACTCACCCTAGAGCCATCCTTGGTGTATATGACTCTCTTCTTTCAGCCAAACACAATTGAAGTTTAATTAAAACATATGCTGGCTCTTCCAAGCTTTATTATGGGAGTTAATTGTAATTTTGAATCCCCAAAAAAGCGCATCCATCCATCATAAAAGTAATCCCTATGGCTCCAGGGGTTAATAAAGGCGTTCTGTAGCAAAGTGTAGTAATCAAACGCTGTTTGGTTATCTGTCGTTCCTCGACGTTCTGTTTATTTATGCATTCGATTTTATTTCTATGGTTTTTTTGCCTCCTGAAGCAAGGCATTTCTGAGTATTCTTCGTTTTGGCTCACCAGGGGGCTCGTGCATATCTTTATATATAAAAAATATCCATATTTATTACTTTCAGGGTTTGAAATTAACTTTTTCACTCACCGGCCAATTTGGCTTCTACATGTTTAAGTTACTGGTCATTCAGAACTTCTACTAGCCGAAAAACAAAGAAAAGAAAAAAAGAATATATATTATATGATCATTTGGATTTTCATTTCTTATTCAAACAAAATCCTGTGGACAGTTCAATACAGTCCAAAGAACATCAAAAAATGTGGGATGTTGGAAAATAACAAACTCTTTTCTGTTAACCAAATGCTTTTTAATATTCGCTATTGCTTCTCTATTGCACATTTTTATTATTCAAATGCCAGTTTTGTTTGAATTGAAGGCAGGAAACAGAACATTTTGTAATGCCAAACTAAGTGATTATTTTGTTGATACCAGCAGTGACACCTCAAAGCACTGAAAATGCCTTATTTGTGTTTTTTAAAGGTTACTATAGTGGAGGGAGCCTCTGGTGATTTGATTCCCAAAATGAAGGAGCGATTTGGATTAAAATCTTTTGATTTTGTGTTTTTGGACCACTGGAAAGATCGTTACGTTCCAGATACTAAACTTCTTGAGGTAAGAAGCCCCAAAATTTCACTGTTTACACACTTAAAAAATAAAGGTTCTTTATTGTTATATATGGCTCCAATGAACTTTTAACATCCATAGAAGTTTTCCACTGCACAAAAGGATCTTTACAGTGCCTTTTTTTCCAGTGGAAACCCCCCCCCCCCCCCCCCCCCCCCCCCCCCCCCCCCTTTTTTAAAGGGGTCATCGGATGCCCATTTTCCACAAGTTGGTATGATTCTTTAGGGTGTTCATGTTAAGTTTGTAATATACTTCGGTTAAAATTCCTCAATGGTTGTCGTGTAAAACAACACCATTTTTACCTCCTCAAAAACAGCTTTGTTCAGTGACCTGTTTCGGTGCATGTCTCTTTAAATGATAATGAGCAACTGCTCACCCCACCCCTCTCTTCCATGGGGAGTATCCAATGGCATTTATGCTAATATGGGACAGTCTATCAGTGGTCGTGGGCGGAGCATGAGCATTATCATACATCATAGTGCTCAGAAAATCCAATAGGCTTGATTATTGAGAGTGTTTAGACTTTTGAGGATTAAAAAAAAGGAGTGAATGGATTTTTTTTCATTGTAAGGTGGTTGTGTCCACACTGCAAAGACACATTTATATGCAAACACCATATAAAAGTGAATTTTGCATTCGATGACCCCTTTAAGAGTGTACTTTAACCCCTTAAGTAATCATCCCAACATAAGGAAAATTACAAATGTATTTATTTTATGACATTGTAGGACTGTGGTCTACTCAGAAAAGGCACTGTCCTGTTGGCTGACAACGTCATTTGTCCTGGAGCCCCAGAATATTTGAAATATGTGAGGAACAACCCACGCTATGAGAGCCGATACTACCAGTCCTTCCTGGAGTACACCAAAGCAGAAGATGGCCTGGAGAAATCTGTCTTCTTAGGATGAGGAAGATCTCATTTTACAAGCAGATGTGCATAAATGGTTCTGTAAACAAGGGGGAAAAGAACAAGCCAATTCCTCTAAAATACCCAATGTTTCTGTCTTGTGATGCCATGTCTTCTAGGATCAGACAAACTGATCTTTTTTATCCTTACCAAAAAAAAAAAAAAACCCTACAACAATGTAATGCTGTGAAATGTCATTGTACACCATTTCTACTGACCTATGGTAAAAAAAAGATATTAAGATGTCTTAAGATATTTTACAATACAACCTTGTGATATCTTGTACAATTTTTCAGGAAGGTAATTATATTGTTTGATAAACATGAAATCTCTTAAAAATCTTGTTTTTTTTCTAAGCACAGAAGTCCTTCATATTGACATTGTATTAATACAATAAATAAAGTCATTACTTTTGGCTCATTACTTAGGACGATTTGTATCTAAAGACAATATTATTCATATTAAAATAATATGAATAATTGATATGACCCCCAAAAACTCACCCAATGAGAAATTATATGTTAAAAACAAAGACTAAAAATAATTTTAAAAAATTACTTGAGCAAATTTTGGAAACAGACAGGAGGTAGAATTAGAGTAACATTTCATGAATAAACAATTTATTATGCTTTCAGAGGACATTAAGCCTCTTTTCATGGGAAAATGGAACACCGTTTGCACAATGGTGGAGCGTTCTTGTGTGAGTTATACAGTGTTTTACTCTGAAAGTATGAAACTGTCAATCAGAACAATCTACAAGAGGTTTACATCTGTTCTTTGACAGAAAAAAACAAGTAGAACATCTGTTCAAAGATTGAATGTTGAGAAGTATGCAAACAATTACGGAAAAAAAAGAAATGCACCTAAAGTAATCGCCAATACCACTCTGCAGTATCACCAAAACCTGACAGTAACCTTAATGTTCTCAGCACATCATTCCTGGGCCTTTCCACTACTGAAGATCTTGGCCAGGAGGGAAACGTTTGATTGAGCTTTGTCCTGGAAGGTTTTACTCTTCTCTTGTGCCTTCTGGAGGTTCTTCTTAGATATGCCTTTGTTCTTGAACCGTTTCAGGTGGATCTCTTCTTCTGTAGAACGCTGTTTGTAGTCCCATGTCTTCTCCTCTACAACCTCTCCCTTCTTCTCCTTCTTCTTCTTTAGTTTCTCCAGATTCTGGCTCTTTTCCACACTAGCCAGGTAGAAGTTGGTCTCCTTCTTCGCCTGGGAGATTTCCGTCCTCATACGCTGGTGATAGACCGTCTGCTCATAAGCCAATCGCTCGCTGAGATGGCACCAATGGAACCGGTGCAGATACTTGATGAAAGAGAGAAAAGAAAAAAAGTCATATATTATTAATTTTATATTGTACAAGGGAGGTACTACCATTCAAAAGTGTGGGATGTCTCTTATGCTGCAATTATTTGATCAAAATTACTCCAGTCTTCAGTGTCACATGATCCTTCAGATTCTAATATTCTTTTTATTATCAAGGTTCCAAACATTTGTGCTGCTTAATATTTTTCTGGAGACCATGATAAAAAAAAAAAAAAAAATCAGGATCCTTTGAAAAATAGAAAATTCAAAAGTACTGCATTTGTTTAGCATTACAAATGTCTTTATTGTAACTTTGGATAAATTTAAAGCATTCTTGCTGAATAAAAGCATTAATTTCTTAAAAAAAAAAAACGTACCAAGCAGGGATGGAAATTAACTTTTTTGTCCACCGGCCACTGTGGCTGGTGGATTTCAAAATCTACCAGCCACTCAATGTTTTTACCAGCCACTTTCTTGTTTTTAACCGACAATGTGTAACTGCATGTGAAAATTAATACTACAAGATCTACAATACTTAAGCAGTTTATTTAATCTCAAGTCTCAATGAAATACTGACATTTTCTCTTTCTCTCTTATACACTCTTCCTCTCATTTCTCTCTTTTACCTGGATGTGGCATTTGGCTGATTCGTGGTCTTTTATGGCTTCCAGTTTTAGGTTTTTAGTCCCAACAATGAAACTATTAGGCCCTGTTTGTTTACACGAGAACGCTCGCGGGTGAAAACGTAAAAATATTTTATCAGATGTGCCTTTCGTTTAGACGGCGACGGCGTTTTTGAGGCTTAAAAACGCAAAAAAGTGAAACCAGCCTCCAGAGTGGAAATCTTAAAAACACTCCACCGTCGCATTGGTGCGTTCACACCGGACGCGGATAGCACGTCAGGTGCGAGTGATTTCAATGTTAAGTCAATGCAAAGATGTTTTCTCTGCAGACCTCTTAACGCCTGCAATATAACGCCACATTTTTTTTGAAGGTGTGCCTCCTCTAAAAGTGTCCGTCGTCCGTGTGAAACAATATGCTATATTTATTTACCCGCCACGGTGGCCGGTAGGTGAAGCGAGTTTACCCGCCACAACACAAAATCACCCGCATTTGGCTGGTGGCGGGTGCTAATTTCCATCCCTGGTACCAAGTACTGACCCCAAACTTTTGAACGGTAGTGCAGTGGTGTAAAGTATTTGAGTAAATGTAATTAGTATAGTACATGTACACTCCGATAGATTCGTGATGACTGATGAGTAATGCAATTACACATTACATTCTGCACCAGACTGAACTTTTTAAAGGAGAACTCCGGTCAATTTTAACATTGAGCTAATGTTTTTGTAAATTTGGAGTGCTTTTTCAATTGTAAATTTGGAGTGCTTTTTCAATTGTAAATTTGGAGTGCTTTAATACATTTTTTGGATTGTCGAGTTCACGCGCATAGGTTTAGTTACCTATGATCACGCGCATGAACTCGACAATCGACTACTGTGGACTTCGACCGAAAACAGGAAGAAAATACAGGTATGTGCGCTGGCTGAAATAACATAATTTTTATTCATATCTTTCACATATACTGCAGTCAGATTCACCGTGTTCACTCTGAAGGAATCACTCACATTGGCTGTGCACTTGTAATGACACATCAAGGATGTTAAGAGGCTAAAAGCAGGTTTAAAACTTGCCCCATTGAAGTCAACAGGGTGCAAATTTTAAAAAGAGGATAACACGGTGTAGGCAACACCGATTTTTGTCGTTTTCTGTACTGACAGCACTCCAAATTTACAAAAAAATGAGCTCAATGTTAAAATTGACCGGAGTTCTCCTTTAAGTTGAACAAAATAAGTGATATCGCCATCTACAGGTCATTGAAGTTACTATAGCTTGTGCGCTAAACTTGTCAATAAGGCTAGGTTGCACGAATGCAGGTGCATTAGCATGTTGAGAGTGAGATGAGGACATGCAGCCCGTGATGAGGCCCAAACCAGTGTAAGTGCAACATTATTTGATTGATCTGTTATGTTGAAAATAACTTTCTGAAGGATATTGGTTTCCTTATGCCCTTTTTGAGAACTTGAGCTTAACTGAGACTTGAGTGTCTGTAGACATTTAAGAGACTTTGCAATTTTGAGGTGTTCAGTTTCATCTTGATTTTAGAAAATAAACGTGATTCCTCTCCTCACAAATCAACTGTTTCTTGTTTTTCACTGGCAAGTCTCTTAGGTGTTGAGGACTAGTGCATCTCTGAGCCTACATTCAGTATGAGTAAAATACTTAAAAGGGTCCTATTTTGCCCTTTTTCAAAGTCTTAATGTTGTTTTGGAGTATACTAGATAATGCTTTCATGCTTAATTGTTTAAAAAAAACATAATTTCCCCCATATTTTACATTATCACAGCACCTCACTGTTTTCAGGTGCTCTTCACACCTCTGTGGCAGTGTATCTGTATTATGTACCTTGATGGACCACAGGTCACTGCTGAAATGGCTCCTCTTCCTGTTGGCCATGGGTGTGTTGTGCAGAGTGGTTGAGACTCTCTTAGCTATGCGCTTGTCTCTGAACTCCACCCATCCCTCAGTGAAACTGGATGATCTGCTTCCTGCCTTCTTTTTCTTATTTTTTACACAACGATCTAAAAGAGAGTCAGATTTTCAGTGGGAATGTTGGTCAAACATGAAAACATGCACTTTCTACACAGTAAGTGTGAAAAATTGATGCGCCTCTTGATGGAAATAATATCACAACATTTATTACCATCAAGAGGTGCATCAATTTTTGGTCAAAATCTTGTTTTGACGATGCAAGAGTCCAGCACTCTGTAAAGTCTCCTCCAGCACATCCCAAAGACTTTCAATGAATTAAAGGTCTGGACTCAGAGGTGCCAATTCATGTGTGAAAATTATTCGTCATGGTTCCTCACAACCATTCATTCACAATTTGAGCCTAATCATGACATTGTCATGTCTTCCTACATGATTGTTTAAGAAATGAAAAGCTACACACTCCATCAATTAGGGTTGAGAAGATCTGTTGCCAAACATATAACATGCCAGAATATATATAAATATTAGGGCTGTCAAAAGATTAATCGCGATTAATCGCATCCAAAATAAAAGTTTGTTTTTAATAATATATGTGTGTGTACTGTGTATAATTAAATTTGTATATATAAATACACCCACATGCATGTATATATTTAAGAAAAATGTGTTATTTATATATAAAAAAAATTATATTCATATATAATATAAACTATATAAATATATATACAGTATATGTATGCAAATATTTCTTAAATATATACATGCATGTGTGTGTATTTATATATAGAAAATAATTATACACAGTACACACACATATATTATGTAAACACAAACTTTTATTTTGGATGCGATTAATCGCGATTAATCTTTTGACAGCCCTAATATATATATATATATATATATATATATATATATATATATATATATATATATATATATATATATATATATATATATATATATAACATGCCAGAATATATAAAGAGTTCAGATGCAAAAGCCTCTAAGTGCCATCTGAAATGTTCTTCTAGAATGATCATTTTTATCAAGCTTGTGTATTTAAATTCAGTAATTTCACTTAGATGACAATTAATAGGTAATTTTCATTGCCATTATTTATATATATATATATATATATATATATATATATATATATATATATATACATACATATATATATATACACACACACCTTGCTGTTCAACAGTTTGGGGATGTTTTAGAAAGAAGTAAAAGGTAAAAAAGACAAGTCAACAGCTTTATTTCAGTCATGTAGTGTTTTACCTTCAGGCTGTAGGAAGATCCTGCCGATCTCTCCGTACACACTCAGCATATTCCGCATGTGTTTTGGTCTCATCCTCGGAGGGATGTGTCCTATATACACGATACCTGGAATAAGTTTCTTGCCCTTTGGTTTCTCAAGCTCATCTTCTTCATTATTCCCCGCTTCAAGAGCTCCACCATCATCATCATCATCATCATCATCACCATCTTCACAGTTCATCTCCTGGTCAGCATGTTGGACACAGTTTGCTTTCTCATCTTCCTCTGGTTTAGGGTCATTTAACTCTTCTTCACTGGCCATAGCTTGTATTTCTAGGTCATTCTTCTCCAGGAGAGCCATTACTGCATGTCACAACTATTACAGACTGAAATAAAGAATGCAGGATATCTTGTAAAATCACACTAAAACAGACAGTTCCAGCTCTAATATATATAATGTCACGCTGCAGTAATATCAGTTCACGTACTCTACAAGTCAGTATCTTTTCAAAAACACCTTTATTTGAAGTAATTCTTACTTTGAAAGAGTGTTTCTTATAAAATATTGTCTTTATCCATAAAGATTTGAGTCCATTCCAAGATGTTTTTGAGGAAAACTACAGAGATAAATCGACTTCTTCAACACATGCGGCGCAGAAAGTAGCTCTGACGTCTAAATCAAGCGTCAAGAAGACAGAATGGACTCTCTTAAAGAGACAGAACTCTTTTTTAAATATAATGCGTCCAGTAATATCCATTAGAATCCATTTTATTATATGTTTAATGTAAAATATATTCTTAAGATAACATTAAATAATGTTCTTAACCTATCTGCATTTAATATATCTCAGGCATTACTACGGGATTGGAAAATGATTTATCGCACTCTTTTATTGTAGTCTTCATATTAAACAGTAGAGGGGGACAAAATACAGGAAGTAAATATTGGAAAAAGGAAATATTGGAGCCAATGCATTTTACAGCGTTATATAAAAGGCATCAAAGAAAGAACTAAAGTTATAATGAGCACATTTTAATGTTAAAACGTAGCCCACACTTTTGCACATCCTGATCAGAAATGTATTGCAGAAAAATGAAGAATTAAGAAAAATCTACTCTCAAGACGAGAAGATGGATGTGGTATGGATGCAATTGCAATTATTATACATTTCTTTAATGATAAATACATGTGATGACAATTATTCAGCATTCTCAGTAAAGATCTTTTTGTGTCTTAAAAGATATAGGTATAACTATATCAAAAATTATTATTTTATTTTTTTACAGTATATGGTAAAACTTTTTTTTTTTTTTTTTACTGTATTCTGCTGTCCAAAGTTATGATGATTTTGAATTTAAACTAGGTTGTTGATTGAATGTCGAACATAAAAGCTTACACTGTTGCTGGTAGCAAATCTAACTGTATGGGATCAATTGAAACATTATGAAATATAAAGCATTTAATGGGATTGTTAGTGCTGGAACATATATACGTTTCCAATACCAAAAATAAATAAAAAATAGTGGTTATTTTTATAGAAGCCTCAGTTTATGAAGAAAAACCTACAAAAATGTCACAAAATCCCCAGGTCTTCTCTACTAATTTATCTTTCAGCCACAGGAAACTTCAAACCAATCATCAAAAATTCATTACTTGCATAGCTGGTATAAATAAAGACCTGTAAAATAATGGCACGATGAAAAGGGAGGGATGTTTAGAAGCGTTCAAAAGAAGTAAAGACATACTCGTCTACCGTTATCCCCAGGAGTGTGTTCCTCCCTGCAGGGATGCTCGGCTCTATGCATGGCCATGTGCCCGTCACATGTGGGTTCCTGCATTATTGAAGAGGATGGCTTGGGTTTACAGAGAGCTCTGCAGCAGTTCTGGCTCTGGCACATCTGTCTATTCACATTTAACCCCGAACACCGGGGCCACAGGCTCAAGGGATTCATCAGAAATGGCGGAGGAAGACGCTATCTCCTCCTTAAACCAGACACTCCTACGTAAACTTTGCTTCTGTGCCCACGGAGAAAGCAGTGTTTATTTTAGCTCATGTATTACAGGAGGCTTGTTGTCACACAAGGAAGATTCCACATTAGCCTTGACAATTGATAATTGAAGGTTTCATTCCAATAACAGTGTGTGAGTTTTAATGTCTCAATAACGCTGCATTTATATGATCAAAAATACAGTAAAAACAGTGAAATATTATTCCAATTTAAAATAAAGGTAAATTCATTTCTATATGAATATATTTTGAAATGTAATTTATTCCTGTGATGCAAAGCTGAATTTTCAGCATCATTACTCCAGTCTTCAGTGTCACGTGATCCTACAGAAATCATTCTGATATTCAGATTTTCTGATCAATTATTAATATTGATTAGGGGTGTAACGATACCCTAATTTCACGATTAGATACATATCACGATACTGAACTCACGATACGATATTATTGCGATACTCCAAGATAAAAGGTTAAGAAAAAATGTACTGTTGATTAAATGCTAAATTTGATATAACATTGTGGGTGTAAATGAATAGGCTTGGACAATGGTGACACCAGAATAAATATATTCATGATTCTGACCCTGAAAATACAGAATTATTTTAGACGAATATGCTTGCACTCTGTCACTGGCTAGATATATTTAAAATAATGTAGGACACTTTTTACTGGTAACATTAGACTTATAACATAAGCATTATCAGGAACCACTAATATTCCCCCATTATTATACATTATATTCAACATAATATATTGTAGTTTAATGTAGTACTGACTCTGAAAACTTCAATTTTTTCTCACAGGGTAATTTTTATTTTGGGTGAACTATCCACGATACATATTGTTACATTTTTGTATTGCGATATATTGTGACACGATATATTGTTTTTTCATATTATCAATGTTGAATACAGTTCATATTATCATATTTTCATATTATCAATGTTATTATCAATGTTGAAAACAGTTTTTGCAACGTTTTTTCTAGAAACTGTGATACACTGTTTTCCAGAATTCTTTGAATAGAACGTTCAAAAGAACAGGGTTTATTTGTAGCATTATAAATGTCTCTTAACTGTCACTTTTGATCAATTTAATGCATCCTTGATGAATAAAAGTATTAAAAATCTTTTTACTGGAGTAGATCTTTAACACAAAGATTTGTTTAGACTTTGATGTCATTATACCCTTCAGTCCGTCATTTTTTTTTAGATCTAATTATAACTGCTAGACTTGAATTCTTTGCTAATAAAAAAACAGCCGATGAATATTACAGTTTTTTCAGTGCATACGTTGATAAAAATGCAAAGTAATATTCTGTGGATCACAAAGGCAAATTGATTTGGACATGCATATCTGGGTAGAGATTACAGGCACATTATTTTACCGAGCCATTGCGCATGGAAATTATCACTGACATCCTGACAGTCTAGACTAGAGGAAATGTGATGTGATACAAAGATGGACTAAACCTAAATTGACATTTTTAAAACAAGTTTGATTTGATATGAATCATCTTCATGGTCCATTTGGGTCCTGGCCAGTTGAAACACCAGGAACCGCTTGACAGATGTGAAATCATTTGAGGAACATATTAGAGTGTGTTTGTTTAATGCAGAGTGTGACTGACAACTAAAGACACGTTTCTGACAGTACACTGTCCACCAAATTTATACGCACACCAAACGGCTCACGGGTCATGATGGTGTGGATAGATTTCGACAGGCAACAAGGGCGCATAGAGCAATGCAGCAGAACAAAGAAAACTCCAACTGATGTTATTTTCAGCTCAATCCCGCGCTGCATTTGTTTGATACATCATATATAAGCAAGAAGAGTCAGTTTCTGTTGCATATCAGGCATCATGAAAAATATAACAACTCCAGTCCAATTTGTCAAATCCATTTCATTTAGTAAATTATCCTCTTTTGATACAATGCCTTGTTAATGGGCCGAAACCCCAAAGAAACCAAAGCAGACCACATAGTTAATGGGAAGACTAGGAGAGGGTAATGGAATGGGTTTGCAAGCTACGACTTTGTTACCGCAAACTTCAAACAGCATCCATAACTGCAGCCAGAACCAGAGAGAATAAAACACAGAGCCATCTGTCTAGGCCCCAATGACAACACTAGTTAGAGTCTCACACACACACACACACACTAATCAAAGCACCTAGTGGATTTCACATAACTCAAGGTGCATTGACCTTCTAAACACGCACTTACTCGATCACGCAAAGGTGAAATCGCAAAGCAACACAAACACAAATGAGGACACTAACAACATCTCTAAATGAACTCTCCACTACCTGAGGGGCTTCATATGTTAATGATTTATTTACACGTTTTAAATATTGATCAGGTGGGGGGGAAGGAAATGTGCAATTGAACTGCAGGAGGTTCTGTTCACTCTGAGATAAATGGGAAATGTGCCACGACATGAGGTTTTGTCTCAGTGTGAGTCGAACTCGCACGCTTTACAGTAAAAGACTGCTGATCGGAGGCCAAACATGCTTTGCATTTGTAATAGGCACACATAATGTATATTAGTTGTTGCTTTATTGAATGCAGTGGAAAGAAAATCAACAAATGCAGCATGATCACATGCAGTGGTCAGCTGGTCATTCTTCTGGCATTCATCTCTCAACACTGGTCTTGTTTTATTTAGTTAGTTCTTTACAGTGACTGATGGGTCTCCAGCAAACAAAAATATGTTTTAAGAATGTTCTGCTCATTTCTAAATGTTCTCCAAATGTTCAAATTTTTTTTGGTTATGTGAACGTTAGAGAACATTAAGGAAATGTTTTCCCTATATTTTCTCATTTTGCAAGTATTATGGGAACGTATACTTTTGAATGTATCTGAACCATCTGAAAAAAAGTAGAAAGTAGTAACATTTAAAAAAACATTGGTCTAACGTCTGCCTAAAAGGTTGCAGAAAAACATTCCATGAATGATGTATAAATAACATTTTTGATAACGCTATTAAAGACCAGATAACTTTGAACGGATGTTCTATTGTCGTTACTGGAAATACATTTGTTCATTACTTTGAGAGAACCTTGCCAGAACGTGACGGAAGGTCTGAGAAACTTCCCTGTTGGGTCGATCGCCACAGAAGCGGGAAATAAACTTGTGTAGTTAGAAAAAAAATGATGAACTTTTAAAAGGGATTATGCTTCCCATGTCTCTCACACAGCTTGACTCATTCTTTCCCTGAGTACTAGAGTGCAAGTGGCACAAATGGTCAATAACAACACATTCATCATGATTATGCGTGACGGGACTTTTTACTCATGTCGAAATTCAGTAAATCTCTACAAAAATGAGTCAAATATTGACTTAGGGATAATAGGGCCTACTCGCGCCCAACGCATTTACTTGAGCACAAATGAATGGAACACCTTGAGAAATAGTCCAGGCGTTTTAAGCCACAATGGGGGTCAACCGTGAACAAATTGCAACAGAATCAAACTCAACTGATTTTGTATTCTCAATATGTGCTGAGTAAGGAAAAAAAGCCCCGAAGAATCCCATTAGGGGAAAGTTCCGAAAAAGACCCAAATATAGCCTATTCATACGCCTATTCATTCTTTTTCTCACATGAATAGGGTAAAAATTTTAACCTTTAGATATAACCATGAAAATTACTGAGTTGATATCAAGACAAACAAAAAATGTAGTACAATTTTTTTTAAAATTGTTTGTCAAACGGTGCATAATCTAATTACAGATGTGCTAATTTGCATAAATACCACAACAGATCTAAACATTGGGTACAGCCAGGAGAAAATGTCTTGTTGACATATAACAGTAAAAGACTAAATGTTAAGGTCTGAATAAAACCCATTTAGGCTACCCATGAGCATTAATACATAGAGGCAGGACGAAGTACTTTAAAACAGCCTTTATTCATTATTATTGCAGAGATGGGGTTTGGGTCTGGGTCCGTGGGACTGTTTCTGGGGGATGAGTTTGAGGGAAGAACAGGAGACAATGGTAAGGAGAATGCAGAAGACAAAAGGTAGGTAAAATAAAAAGTGAATCCCCAGAAACAGTCCCACGGACCCAGCCCCAAACCCCATCTCTGCAATAATAATGAATAAAGGCTAAAGTACTTCTTCCTGCCTCTATGTATTAATGCTCATGGGTAGCCGTAATGCGTTCCATTCAGACCTTAATATTAAGTATTTTACTGCTATGTGTCAACAAGATTCAACAAGACATTTTCTCCTGGCTGTACCCAATGTTTAGATCTATTGTGGTATTTATGCAAATTAGCACATACGTAATTAGATTATGCACCGTTTGTCCATGTTAACAAACAATTAAAAAAAAACTTGTTATACATTTTTTGTTTGTCTTGATATAAGTAATCAACTCAGTAATTTTCATGGTGATATCTAAAGGTTACATTTTTTACCCTATTCATGTGAGAAAAAGAATGAATAGGCATATGAATAAGCTATATTTGGGTCTTTTTCTAAACTTTCCCCTAATGGGATTCTTCTGGACTTTTTTTTTCCTTACTCAGGACATAAGGAGGATACAAAATCAGTTGAGTTTGATTCTGTTGCAATTTGTTCACCCTTTTTTCCTAAAACGCCTGGACTAAAAGCCTCTGTTTAAAGAGGACCTATTATGCCCCTTTTCCCAAGATGCAATACAAGTCTCAGGTGTCCCCACTCCCCAGAATGTGTCTGTGAAGTTTCAGCTCAAAATACCCCATAGATCAGGGATGGGCAACTTCGGTCCTGGAGGGCCACTGTCCTACAGAGTTTAGCTCCAACCCTGAAAAAATCACCTGCCTGTAATTTTCTAGTAATCTGAGGACCTTGATTAGCTTGATCAGGTGTGTTTGATTAGGGTTGAAGCTAAACTCTGTAGGACAGTGGCCCTCCAGGACCGAAGTTGCCCATCCCTGCCATAGATCATTTATTATACCATATTGTAAATGCATTTTTGAGTGGAAGGAAAAATATGCTGTTTTCGTGCATATATCTTTAAATGCAAATGAGCTGCTGCTCCCCGCCCCTCTTTCCAGAAGAGGGCGGAGCCTTTACAACTCCTGCTCAGATACTCTGCCAAAAACGAAAAAATCTGTTTGGTTTTGATTATCATCTCTATCGCGGTCACTCTCACATGACATTACAGTACTTCATCATCATGAAAGTTTATTATCTGCATGCGTTTTAAAGCCATATCAGTCTAAACTTCTGATATGAGATATGTTTTTCTGAGCGCACACAATCGAATCACGCGCACAAAAAGCTGGCTGTCAGATGAACTAAGTTCTCTTTCACGTCTTATTGCGACAAGGTTATGTCAAAAACACACAAAGTTCACAAACAGTCAGTTCTGTCTGAATGTAAACAGCAAGTAAAGAAATGTGTATATTAGATCTGTGTATTAAAGTGAAAGTAGCGTAATATACTGTACCTACTGCTGTATATGCTGTTAATATGAATCAAACAACAAAAGAAAAACAGGAAATCACTCACTGCTCTTGATTTCGGGGTTTAAATAACTTAAGTAGCTTTAATAAGAATAAGTTTCTTACTTGAATGCTGCTGTTAAATGCTCTGGCGAGGAGATAAACATGGCGGACTGTGTACAGCTCACTCAGAGCAGGGTCAGGGGTCAAAGTTGAACAATTTAAAATTTATATTAAAATATATTTAGAAACAATATCCAGATGTAAAAACTTAAAAGCAAGAAAAACTACACAGCTGTTTAATAGGTACAAGTTTTTTGTTTCTTTTTCCTTCTTTTTTCCCCCTTTTGTCCCCCTTACATATGGTTATATGTACTCCTGTATGTAAATTATGTTTTGTTCTTATTAAAATGCAATAAAAAAATAAATAATATTTTTAAAAAGAGGGAAAACGACTTATTCTGAAACACTGCTTATGATTTATGAGGATTAAAAAAAGGAGTGGGTGGATTTTTACCATTATTGGGTTGTTGTGTACACTGCCGACACACATTTATGTTCAAATACCATGTAAAAGTGAATTTTGCTATTTTTAACTTGACATGGCGTATTAAAACTGGACGCTGAGTGCCGAACTCCGGTCAAGCCAGTCACGACGAAAAGTTTGTGCACTTAGGGCCAGATTTACTAACAGCTTGCGCCAGCGCAAACCCTCTTTTGCCGTTAAAAACTACTGTCAGGATTTACTAAAGACACGCAGTGAAAAATTTGCGCTGAAAAGGTATGGACAGGGTTAATTTTGCAGCTGACCTTATTGCAAATGCATTTGTAGGAGTTTCCCTTTCAGACACAAAATTAATGGGAGAGTATTTAAATGAATCATCAAGGTGATTTACTAAGGTTTGCGCTAGTCAATTTACTAAATTTGCGGCTAATTTTACGCCCAAAAAAAGCATGTCTTAAACCAGATGCTATTTTGCGCTGCTCTTGGTAGATTGTGTTGGTCATTATGGAAATGGTCTGGCTGCATCTGTTCTTTAATTTGCACGTCGTCAGTAGATCACTCGTAGAACTTTTTATGGGATTGCATTCACACGCTAATTTGCCATGTTTAGTAAATCTGGCCCTTATTATGCTAATTTTAGAAATGTGTGTAAAAAAGAAAAGTAGCCTTGGTATCTCTGGGAAACGCTAGTGGGCAGAGACTCAAACATTTTCAACATCATTAGTGTTTATTATAATTCTATTCTATGCCAGAAACGTCATAGCATGTGAAGCTATGATTAGGGTATAATATCTTGCTTGCTGGCCTCAAAGATTTTGGTAGAATGACATTTGATAGAATAGGCTATGCAAATAAGGGGAGTACCAGCAGCTATTTTTTCCATTTCAAGCACTGGTTATCAATGAAAATAAAGAGTGTGAACTGATCTTGATCCTTTCTGTTGCTGGTTTGATGCTCTAATTGCCACTGAATAATTCAGACACTCTTTGCTGGCATGTTTGGAGAGATAAAGGTATAGGTCTTGAGCCCACCATCAAAACCCAGTTACTCACTGGCTATTTTCTGGAAGAGCCACATTTCAGAGTCAGGACATGTGTCTTAAAATGCATTTAATGTGCTCATCCAGTAGATCAGATGTACAGCAGCCCCAAAAAGTACTTGTGTAAAATGTAAAAATTGAAGTGGCATCTGCAAATAAATGCTGCTAGAGCTTTTCTCAGAAGAACTGACTTTCTTTTTCTTTTGTATTAACTTGGTGGATGTATGAAGTCAGTTCTCCTCAAGTTCACACACTTTTTCTAGCAGAGGAACCACATCGTTCATCACTTTATCAAACACTTTATTTTAAATCTTATATCAGTTGTTTCATTATCCAATTTATTATTATTTGGTGAAACGTTTTGCTTGAAACGCGTTTTTGTGCTATATTTCTCCAACAGATTTTTATCCATGGAAAACCATGATCCGCTGCTTCCGTGTTAAGCGGGTGGTTCCAGGTCTTGGAACATCCCCCTTGAGTTTATGCAACTTTAATGTCTTCAGACCCTGCACATTTTCCTTATTGCACTAAAAATACAACACTTGAATTACTTATGCATGGACTCACAGAAGAATGCTGATCTCTACCTTAAAATGCATCTGCTTTTTTGCTATATTTTTCCCATGAAGTAAGTGTTATTTCCATCATTAAGGTGTCTTTGGTCATAGTAAATAATTGTTTTAAAATTTGGTTTGCTATTTTAAATTAAAAGGGAAAATTTGTATTAACCAGTGTTTGGGAAAGTTACTTTTAAAAGTAATGCGTCACAATATTGCATTACTCCCTAAAGAATTTACTAATTGCGATACTTAGATATTTTTGTATAGAAAGTAATGCATTACGTTACTTTTCCGTAACTTTTTCTCACCTTGGCTGGGCTTGCTTGTTTGTTTTTAATAACCAAAAAACATAAGTAATATAACATAAAACATAAATTTAAAACATAAACCTAAACATAATTTTACATCTGGCAAATGTAAAGGCTCTTTCACACCTAAAGTAAAATGAATAAGCCTCAGGCTGAAGAAAATGTAAAGTCAAGCAATAAATGTGAAAAAGTATCTCAGATATGTAAGTGTAAATTTAAAATGAATGTGTTACTTTAGTTACTTGAAAAAAAGTAATCTGATTACGTAACTCATGTTACTTGTAATGCGTTTGTTACATCCACCAGCTGAAGTGCCCATGATCTCCTTTGCTTTCCCATCATGGACAATTCCCATAACCCATTTCCTGGACTCATTATTGTTTGATCACTTCTACCTGTGTGTCATTGGCTGGTAAATGTTGGCCTTTATAAGCTCTGTGTTTCCACTCACACTTGTTAGACTGCATTTCTGAGCGCTACTTCTGGTGTCCGTGCCATGGTCTTGTTCTTCTGCCTCCCTGGATTTCCCTGTTTGCCTGTACCTTGGACTTTTGTTATTATCTGGATGGTTTGCTCTGTGGTGTTGACCTTATGCCTGTTTTATGGATTACACTTGATAAAGCTTGTGTTTGCATCTCACAGTCACATCTCCGAGCAGTATTCGTAACAGCGTCACCCCAGACACTGGTATTACAGTTTTTCTGAATTGCTAAAACACATTTCTCGAAACCATCACCCACTTTCTCAAAACCTTAAACACAAAACCAAATCTTCAAACTACATTCAGAGAACATCTGACTGTTTGGGCAAAATCAATTTACCTCAAAACTATTTTTTATCTGTGCTCAAAATCAAATAATGCTTTCAGATCATACACTCAGCGAGTCAATATTATAAACACTACATATCTTTTATTAGACGCTACATAAACAAATGGAGAACACAGCATCCAAAGCATGCAGTTACAAAAAAAAAGTATATTGTAACAGTAAACAAATTTTGTACATTTTTTCACAACTTACAGTAGTAAGGTGAATAAATTGTATACTGTATGCACTGCAAGTATAGTATTGTACTGAATTTAACGGAATGTCTGTACATTCAGCATTGCATACTGTAAAAATACAGTAGTCCAACTGCAAAAGCCCAAAAGGTTAAAAAATGAAAGTGTTACAGTTGTGCGACTGCAAAATCAAAGTCAGTGAGAGATTCATTCTGCCTCAGCATCACGTCTTTGTTCTGGGTCCAGCCTGAGGACTTTGTCCACATCACAGGCAATGTCGTCTCTTGCCAGGCAAAGGGAAAAACCCTTGTGTGCCGGATCCAGCCTTGACCACACTGTCCACATCTTGCTCTTTCTCGTCCTCATCCTCTTCCTCCTCGTCTCGTCTCGAACACCACCTCTTACACGTACTCTCTTTTCAGATTTTTTCCATCTTTTGTTGGTCTCAACATTCAGTGCACCTGTGCCACCTGTACACTGTGCATGATGTGTTTGATCACATTAGAAATAAGTGTGAACAATTTTGTGTGGTTGTGTATATACAATAAAAATATCTGTGCTATAGTTGTGTTTAATGTTTGCCTGCCTGTTTTTAGCCTTTTGCAACAGAAGTGCATCACAGTGCGATATGTGTTTTAGTGAGTGAGAATGTGTTTAGAAGAGTTCAAAAAGAGTGCAAGAGTTTTGTGATTTATTCGACAAATTTGTGTAGGCTATTGAGAATTTGGTTCAGAGAATGAGGTTTAGTGTTTTATTCAGAAAAACTGTAATACCCTTTTTTCTCCATACTCTATGTAATAAAAAAAATTATGTTTTTAAGTTAATTCCCCATCTGTTGTCTCTAAATGTCATGACAGACAATGTAAACGTTCCATGTTCAAATGTAATTTGGTAGGAAAAAAATGGCAAGATGCCATTTAGCAGATGTTTTTTTCTAAATGGGTTTACAGTGAACTTATCAGTGACAACCTCCCTGGAACAGCATGTCAATGACTTAACCAAACCTCAATTATATTCGAAAAGAGAACCTTTTGCATTTTTAAAGTCTAGAAGAGTATTCTTTAATTATTAATCATGTTTTTCAAATAAGGGCATATCTAAATGTCCCTTATAGAATTTAGCAACAAATTTGTCCCCAAACTAAGTACATCAAAAATCTCTAAATTATCTTAAATAGGCCTATATATTTTACTGACAAACTTTTTACAGACAATATGCATCAAATTATATCCCGTGTCAGTTTTGACCTGCAAATATTCCATGGAGCGAAATACGGTCTAGAGTTAAGCCTGGCTTCTGGTTTGTATATGCAGATTTAATTCAATAATTCCTGCTAATCAGCATTTAGACCTCATTTTAGCTTTTGGATGACAAAGTCTGGCTTTCTGGCTGATGATGCAGTGCAGTTGTTTTAAAGTCATCAGTTCAGCGTTTACACAGAAAACAGATGGTTTTTATTCAGTTTTGTGTATTTGCTCAACCTGGAGCCACTATAGGTGAGAGATTTTTCTGCTTTTGACAGGATGTCACACCAGTTAGGCTGAAGTGAACAGACGGTGTTGTTAAAGGTACTGAATCACAAAAAGAAAATCCCAAGGGAATACTAATTTTTTTTTTTTTTTTAGCATAATTAGACATTAGACATTAGACAATTAGACATTCAGATTTATTTATATAATCCTTTTCACAATACATTTTTTTTCCTCCAGTGAACAAGTCAAAGGTGAAAGTGGCAAAGAAAAATCTCAATAAGACTATGTAAATGCACATGTGCCAGATATTATCTACTTGCATAATGTGTAGATATAGCAGATGCTTATTGAATAAATAAATAAATAATAATAATGTTATATACAGCAGGATCTTATCTGATTTATAAATTATTCTTTATTTATAAATGTGAGTTTTTTCACAAAGATTTGAACCAAACTCTTAATGTGGATTTTTAAAAAATCTGTTTCTTGCAATGAATAAATATTACAAATGTACTTCACATAACATGCTCTGTTAAGTTCTGTGGAGATTGACTTTACAATTTAATGTTTTTATGCTTGCAGTCACAGTGATGTATGGATCAATGACATTTTTTTTTTTTTTTTGTCTGCATCTATAAATCTATTAAAATGCATTAAAATGTGTGGCATAACCAAGATGCTGTAAGCCGTTTTGTTGTAAATTGACAAGAAAACCATAAAACAGAGAGAGGACACAAAGGAGCAAAATATTTGTTCACCTTTTTCTGAAAAGGCATATATTGTTTGGGTCAAATGGAGTAACCCTCAAAAAAACGTAATAATATTCATGACTAAAAACGTTTTTCTGTTGTTTTGTTTTTTTAAAATAAATAATTAAGCTGTATGTACATGTGTATTTTTTAAGTACGTTTTGCTTGGTTACATTATTATTTAAGAAAGTTATATGCAGAAATGTAAAAGTACATTTCTAATACCTTAGCACATGTTTTAACCATCTAAATCATCTGATTTCAATAGATCTGTCTGAGCTAATCAAAACCCAGTAAACAAATATTAGTATTGAAGCTTTTTTTCCCACCACTATAGCCTACTCATGCATTTTGCAGAAATGCAACTCTATTCTAATAACGAGTTGTGCTTGAGGTCCCTAGCAAAATATATTGCAGAAAATTACAATAAAAGAGATGAAAATAAACAGCAACACTCCCCAAACTGAACATGAGGGGTAGAGAGACCAGCCTGACAGCATACGTGGAGTGAAAAGAGAGAGAGAGGGGGAGAGACACACACATTTCGAGAGCGACAGAGCGAGAGGAAGGGAGGGGAATCGAGCTTTTAGGAGATTTGATAGAGATTAGAAGCGGCACAGTGTTGAGAAATACTGCATGTTCGATATGAATATCATTTCATGGTGAAAACGCAGAGCGAGGCGAGAACGCGGACAGAACTGAGGAGCGCAACACTGAATGAATGAAACAATGGAAAAGAGCTCCGGCTTTCTTTAAACAGGTCACAGGTGATCTCAATAGGTCATAGGAGAACTAAACAAATGCCAAAATCTGCAGGTGGTTTGAGTGAGTCGTAATGTATTCGAGGGTTTGAGGAGAAGTCGTGGATGTCTCGACAGACTTGGAGAAAGTTCAACATCAGGATGAACAGGTAAAATAATCGGACAATGATGTTTATGTTGTAAATCTAAGTTTTTGTTGTGTTGTAAATCTTTAACACATGTCGTTTGTCGCGCGCGCCCACAAAGTTTATTCGGTTTTCAGTCAGTTTTTTTTCAGTCATTAAAACATGATACAATGGACGGACAAAAAGTACCATGGTATTATCATGTTTTTATTACCATTTTCCTTTTCTTTTTTTATTCATGCAACACGGTAGCTACTCCAAGAAACTATGTAAATGGAGTAGCCTAGTAAATTAATTAAATATCAATCATAGCCTACCACGTCAAGCTACCATGGTATTATGCTTTTGGACAATGCTATGATGATATTATAGCATTCCTTGAAGTGCCTTGAAGTACAAATTCCATGCTATTTGAATATGCGGTAACACTTTGTTTAGCATATTCTTGTTACATATGTTAGGCTACATGTACTTACCATAGTAATAACAGTAAATAATGCATAAATAGGCTACTTGCAACTAACCCCAAACCAAACCCTAATCCTACCCTAACCTATAGTAAGTAGCCTACACTGTCAGAAACAGGGGTACAGTAGGAGTCCATTTCTGTCCCCCAAGGTACAATCTACACTAACGTACCCCATAGGGCTTATTATTGGACCTCAAGGTACATATATGTACCTTTTTGAGGGCCAAAAAGCATTAAAAGTTACATATATGTACCGTTTCTTTTAAAGGTTAAGGTACAATATTGTACCCTTGAGGGTACAGCAGTGACAAGCCATTGTATCCCTAAAGGTACAATTATGTACTTTATTTTCTGAGAGTGTACATGTTGTTAATTAATATTAGTCTGTACATAGTCTACATACATAATTACAGTGTAACAATGACACCTGAAAATAAAGTGTAACTGAATATGCTTAGGATATTATGCATTCTACCATGGAAATAGGTTTTTTGGACAAAGAACCATAATAACATCTTTTAGGAAACTATTATGGTTATATTATGGTATTCCTTGAAGTACCTTGGAATGCAATGTACATACTGTGCCTCAGTAATCATGCATTCAGTATCATTTGTATTATTTACCATTATCTAATAACATCACTGTGTCATGGTACTTTTTTGTAAAGGTAAATAAGCCTTACTTAACAGATTAGTTCATAAAATATATGAATCAAATTTTTATTACATTTTTAATTCGACATTAAAGATGTTGAGCATTATATAATGAAATAATGTTTGTTAATGTGATTGATGGACATTATTATAAAGTGTTACCCTTTATTCAACTGTTTTGCAACTTCTGGCATTCCCATCATGTTTTATAGGTATGTTAGAATGTGATACGCCTTTCTCAAATTCAGTAGTGACTGTAAACGATACTGGCATTCAAATGCTGCTGAAATTGCAGATATTCCACAATGTTTGCATTTAGTCAACAGAGCAAGCTCAAGATTTTGGGCAAACATAATGGAAAGAAATGGGCTGGGATTTAATTTTTTTTCTCTGTTGGGAAAAGCCATTCTGATCATTTTATCAATGCATCTTTAATCCTGTATGGATTTTGTTTACTTGATGTGCCTCTATTATGCAAATTTAGTGTAGTGAGCACATGCTGTGTATAAGCATTGGAAAGGACATAGGTCTGCATTAACAGTATTGGATGCATTATTTCATAATGTAGATATTCATATAGGCCTTGACGTGTCCATCATGATTACACAAAAGAGGAGTTATAGCTCTTGTAAGGCTTTGACAACCATATCAATATAGATGACTTTTGTGCTCTTTTGTGCAGTTGTCTGAAGCTCCTTTTATCTGCTTTCCATGTCCTGTAGGATGAATTCATAGTTTCTTAATCCATGCTATGAGGTCTGTTGAGTCTCTTTGAATTATCATTGCAACAGTGAACCCCCTGTTGGCTGTGTCATGCGTATGTGCATGAGAGGTCAGCATTTAAAAGTCTTCCGTTTGTGTGAACACAATGTCATGTGTCGTCAGGGATGTTTGCAAAAAGTGTTGTAGCTGCTCCCTGTGCCCTCTCGCATAATGTCAAGAATTCACAGTGTGTGGTCTTTGTTTGTTAACACGTGTGATCTGTGAGATGGCCCAAGAAAAATCAGCAAGAGTTCATGTGAAATCCTTCACAGAAGTGATTTTTTTTGTACTCATGCACTTAGTTCCATATGCAGGATTAGTTTTTTTTGCCAAGCACCTGAGCCATAAAAGCCATAAATAGTGAGACTAATTATTGTTGAGAAGCAAGAAAATTATGTAATGATAACTCTGATTGGCTGATGGCAACACAGGACTGATGGACTGAAAATCTTCAGTAGTGGCTTTTGACGTCTGCCATGATGTCGGGAAGATGGGGAAAATAATTTTTACGGTTTTGTATATATTTTATTTCAAGTTTTTAACATAATATTCAAAGCAAGGAGTACAAACAAATAGGGGTGGGACTCTTTTGGTAGCTCGCAATTCAAATCGATTTTTGAGGTCACAATCAATTCTCGATTTTTAATCATATTTCGATTCGATATATGCATAGATTTGATATTAGTTAACTGTTTTGTGTTACTTTTCCTACTTGACTGCAGTAGACAGTTTAATAGGTCTTGAAGAAAAAAATCTTACTGAATTAAATGTAAACCTTGAGTTTTTTCTTCCCATTTTAGTCAACTCAATATTATAAAACAAATGCCATTTAAGCTGACTGAAATCATTACACACATGACTGGCAGTCTTCTGTAATAAAGCAAGGCAGCTCTGAGACAAACAGAAAAACTATTTAGTACATAAATATAACTCCTTGATACAGCTACTTTTGAATTCGTCAGTGAAGGAAGATGTTTTTGTGTCCAACGCTGTAGTATTAGCGTCTACCAGCAGGGGCTAACCAACCTAACCTTGGTTGTAATATTTAAAGCAACACTAAGGAACTTCTCCTCTTCGGTCGCCCTACAGGTTGGAAGTGGAATTGTCCATTACCGCTGTCGTAAATAATTTCGCCACCCGCAGCCTACTGTCGCATGCACACTCGCTGTTTATCTAGCATCGCCTTTGGAATGAACGATGTCCACAGACAAGGTAGAGTATGTTGCATGATTTCATGAAAGTATGATGTATTGCGACATCAGAAACTAAGAAAAACTAAATAATGACTATCGTAACGCTTGACGTAAAGCAAGTCAAATTTGTAGTTTTCTTATATCTCATTCGAACTACAGAAACGCGACCCGGTTTGGCAAACTTGCATAGTGTGGTTATAGCCGATATAGGGCTGCAAAGTGAATCCAGAAGTGCCTTTCACCCTGTTACGACTTAATGAACCTCTGATATGATTTTGGAAACATTATTTTAAGGTAAAAAATGTTCCTTAGTGTTGCTTTAAGTTTTCCTGGTAGCAATCAGAAATGCCCAGATATGACATTACAAGTTTATCATGGTTTTAGTTGTTCACAGATTCTGAAATTCAACAAAACATTTTTCCGTAACCAAAAAGCTGTGTATGTGTAGCATTGGTTGCATGACATAGGCCTTGTCCCAAATCAGACACTTGATGTGCATTTCTTGTGATGGTCAAATGTTGTACGTGTCAGTGAAACCAACAAGACCGTAGCATGTCTCATTTGTCATTTTATGATTCTGAAGCGATCTTTTTGCACCCTCGATTCGCCCTTTTGCCTGATGCGGACTATTACCTGTCCTTTATGCATCATTACATCACCAAAGTATGCTCATGTTGGGCGGCATTTGAGACTGGACCACATTTTGCTGTGGCTCTAGCTTGTTTTCTCCGCAGTGTAGGATTTGCCAAAGTTTCTTTTGTCCATTTATATCCTGAATGAACCCTCATATCCAGGTAACAAGAAGATGAATGGGTTTTCAAAATACCCCCAGTGTCGGTTACAACTATCATGGACAGTCTATTGCAAAGACCCTCAGCTTATATCCGAACTGCTGACCTCATTATTGCAGAATGGTCCATCTTAATCCAGGTACAGTTCCTGTATGCGACACCTTCTTTTGTGGCAGGTCACTTTGACTTCGTCTAGTCTATCATTTCAGAACGAGTTCTCTCAAACTTCTCTCCAACGGCTCCTAATGGATATCAGCTGCACGATTTAGGTCTAATACGATGGAAAAAAGCCCCCAATGATTTGTTGTATTATCCATTATTCCAGCCCTTCATTTCTGAAGAGTGATCACATTATCTTGAGTAAGTATGTCACGCTGGGAATGACCTCACCATTTGTCACCAGCCCAGACACCCGAATGGGCATTAATAGTTTCAGCTGATGAATTTTAAAAAGCATTAACTGGGCCCTCTGTTCACAGACTACGAAATGAAATTGGGATTTTAGTTGAACATGAAAATACCAGAAATGTTTTTATTTTTTTGGCTGAGGGATTAAAGAAATTGTGTTAAGAAATGAATGATTTTCCTTTGGAGAGGACATTCCTAATAATTATATTATTTTAATTATATATTATAATTATATATAATAATTAGGTTTCTACTTTAATTCAAGTTCTTATTGATATAATACTTAAGTTAATTGCATATATTGAAGGAAAAGCAAAGAAACTCAGTGAAAGACAGAAATCTATTATAATAGTCTTCTATTGTTGAGTGCTACAGCTAGTCATATTAGCTGCCTCTGATGTGCAAATGATTTAGAAAGCGTTTTCCTCTCCCTTTTCAAATGCCTCATAAAAATGCTGCTTTTTCATTGGTGGCTTTTATTGCTTGTTTACAGGTTTGTCTCTTTCTTTAGATGGGATCAGCATTGGGAGGCGTCCTGTGAAAACCGTTCGCCCTGTCTGAATGCACAAAGCGTTCTTGAGTTTATTTTTGATGCCACATTACAGCATGCGGCCCCTTGTGCTGTGTGCGCCAACCATGCAAGGTCCTTCACAAACAGTGATTACTGTGATTAGATGATGCCACCATGGATTATTAAAACAGCCCATTATGTTTAACAGCTTCAAATGATGTTTTATCACCGTGAAAATGATATTTACCAGAGAGAGCGCAGGGAAAAGCTTGTCTCCTCCGATTACCGCCTGACGTTGTGCCTCTGCCACTTTAGTGTCAGCCTGGAATCAAAAGGAAATGAACCCACTTTCAAAACAATTAGTTTGCAATATTAAATATGTCTTTTAATTTCAGAAGTAGCAATGTGGTGCTCTGGCACTTTACACACACATCTTCAGCTCATGTAAGGGGGAAAAATTGTTTGATAACAGTATCAAATTATTTCTTTGCTCTAGATATTCAATCTGATTTGTGTTAGCTGAATGAATTTAAAGGCAAGGCAAGAGAAAGAGCCTTTGGCAGGCAGGACGAGAAGCTGGCTTTTAGAGCATAAGGGTTTAGGATTTGATTAGGCTACTCCAAGCAAATGCAATATCCAGTTCCTACTGTAAATGCAATCAAGGCTCATAAAGAACTGAAACACCAGCATTCGATATCTGAAGTTTCCTGCTGAACACCTGTCACTGAGTAGATGTTGCAGTTTTGAGCTAACGCAAAGCAACTGCAGCAAAAGGCAGATACATTCGCTACAGCGATGTGCTCTGGAGTAGTGTAATGTAAAATTTTCATCAAAGTGTAATGCCTCTCTACTAAGAGGTTCTGAAAGCTGTCAGATGCAGCCCCAATGATTTATCCTTCCACTCTCGTACATAAACCATGGCTTGTGTTCGGAATGGAATTATTGTGTACTGTTGACTGCGTGCTGCAAAAAAACACACACAAAAAAACGAGTTTGTCTCATTCAATAATTAGTATGGAAAGTGATGCTAAAAAATCTGTTAAAGCTTTTTACCTTCATAATTTTTTTGCTACTTCTCAAATGCCTTTTTAGGGTTCGAGCACCAGTGTATATTTATTATTATGAATATCTTTTATATTTGTACTTTTCCCTAATAAATTCAAAAAAAAAAAAAAAAAAAAAAAAAAGAAATTATGAAATTACCAACTTAATATTCAGCAATATTATTGATTTGACTGCTCTGACACTATCGGTAGAAGCTGAATAATTACACTACTGTCTTCTGTAGAGCTGTTTTATAGCAAAATTGAGTTTATTTCATAATGAATCAACTTTCCACAGTTATTGAACTGAACTGAATCAACACTGAACTGAAATGAGCTGAATAACGACGCGATTACAGCTGCTTTACAGCAGAACTTGAATTTGTCTATGCATATTTGATGAAGTTTGCATAATTCATTCTGTTACTTTGTTACCTGTTTATTACTCTGAAGCTGCTTTCAGACACCTTTTATCGTATGAAGCGCTATAAAAATAAAAGTTATTTGATACAATAAAAAATAATCAAACAATGCCATATGTAAATGTGCAAAGAAAAATGAAAGTAACACTGGTGAATAGAATATTTTATTGTCATTTCCATTCAAGTCAAGCTGTAATAGATACTGTTTTATAGTAAAATATATTATTTATAAATTGTTTTTATCGTTTCTATTTAGGATGCATAAAATGCTTGGTATGAAATTAGTCTCAGCAAAGACACATTTTTCCAGTGATGGAAAAAAATGTAGTTTCCATCACTGTCATTTCCACAGAATGCTACAGTGTGAAACAAAATCATTAGAGACATGCTGAGGATGACATTTGTTGATTCAGGAAAATGACAAATGTGACAGAATTCTCCTGTGTTGCATCTATAAATAAACTTGTTAGTTTATAGTCAAAATCATTGAAGAAGCACCATCTTGATTCTCATGGTGATTCATCTTGTCTTTTCACTAATATACAGGTATGTTCATCTTTCCCTGATGGATTACTCTTTCTTGCATCTCTGAGTAACGGTATGATCATCCTATAGAGAAGAGCAATATTCTACACACTCTCAATCTCAAAGTTAACTTTTCTTGTATTGAAGATTTAGCTACTGGCTACAGTCTCTCTCATAGCTGACTTCTGTATTTTCTCTTGCTGCTTTCTGAGCAAATTCAATCTTCCATTGAACTTTGAACCCTTTGGAGAGGCACTCTTACCACAGCTGGTCTAACAATCAGTACACATCAGAGCAGTTGGGATCCATTCCCTGGAGCTTCACCACACGCCAGCCTATATCACTCTCCATTCACAGGGTTTCAATGCAGTGCCTTTCCCAGTGGATGCTTTCAGAATGAAACCTGCATTCTTTAAAGCATATTGTATCTGGTCTTGTTTATGATGTGTTATACATTGTGCATGAATAGTTAGAGAGTACTAGAAATTCAAATTACTCTTATTTTTTTTTCCATAAAACACTATTGTTGAATCATTGTCATAAGAGCATGTTGTGAATCCATTGATTTCAATGGGACACATTGTAAGAATGTAGAGTTAAAAGTTTCAACTGATGTGAGGTGGTTTACAATTTGATTCATTATGTTTATTTTTTTGTGTGTTACAATTTAGATGAATTTGTGGTCTGGGTTGCTAGGTGGTTACTCACTTGCATGAGTTTAATATGTTAGAGTTATGGCTGCATGATTAATCAAAATAAAACCGACATTTTCATATGGAAATTGCAATAAAGAAATGAAGACTGCCAGAAATATTATTAATTTTATAGTTCTAATGTATTTTTTTTATGTACCCCCCCCCCCCCCCCATCGTTTAGCCCTAGTTTAGTCAGAGAAAGCATCACTAATACGTGCCCCCCAATTCTTCTTCATATTTTTTTTTATCTTCTACAGGTTCCTCAGATAGTGGATGAACACTAACGTGTTTGATTCATTATGACGTCACACCCTCCTCCATTCTTACTGAACCATCAGGTCGGGATGATCCGGGTTTTAAGCTGGAGCAGCTGTCAATCTACCACATGGCCACTCCTCTGGTGGATTCTGTGGGTGTGGCTAAGCCCGTGTTCATCGGTTCACCACCACTCGCACCCACATTCCATCAAAATCCCCGGAGACATCACCTTGGGAGGCCTTTTCCCAGTCCATTCCAGGGGTCCCGCAGGGGTCCCGTGTGGAGAAATAAAGAAAGAGAAAGGAATCCACCGGATGGAGGCCATGCTGTACGCACTGGACCAGATCAACAGTGACCCAGAACTACTGCCCAACATCACACTAGGGGCCCGGATTCTTGATACATGTTCCAGGGACACTTACGCTCTAGAGCAGTCTCTGACATTTGTCCAGGCTCTCATTCAGAAAGACACGTCTGACATCCGCTGCTCCAATGGCGAACAACCAATCATACGCAAGCCTGAGCGTGTGGTGGGCGTGATAGGGGCGTCAGGCAGCTCGGTGTCCATCATGGTGGCCAATGTCCTGCGATTGTTTGAGGTGAGAACCCATCTGCATCTATCCATCCATCCATCCATGTCTATCATTCTCTCCATCCATGAGGCTTAATAAACCTTTAAACAAATTAAACAAAAAAATAATAATTGTATGATCATAATTAATTATATGAATTTCTTAAAGTTAACATTGAATTTGATTTGCAATTTTGCATAATGTTTGCTACCTCAAGTCATAACCAATTCAAATTCAGGAATGTTCTGAATGAAACACAACTTTGGTATATATGTGTATTTTCTTCAGCTTGCAGTGATTTCGACATGTTCCTGGATCAATATCTTTGTTGGTCCTGGAGCTACAAATAATACAAATAATTTTAGGTTTACATTAACCTTTAATTTCCCTTTGATTTTAGGGGTAGTTTTAGTTTGATAGTCTGATTGTCTGATTTTCACATTGACCCTATTATTTTTATTACTTTGTACTCCCATACCTTAGGGTTTGCCCCATTATACCTGTCAATCTGCTTCAAAATGGATGCTTGACTGGATCTCAATGCCTACAGGCCAGGACCTGGCGTTAATTGATGAGGAGGATTAGATAGACCAACTGATCATGGATTCAGCCTCTATCTCTTTGGTGTCCCGCAGGCTTTTGAATATAAGTTCGGCTTTGTCTTCAATCCAGCAAAACATTTAGGCTAATTTTTATTCTCAACAGCTCTAGATTCTGATTCTATGCAGTACCAAACTTTCAATTCAAATTCAATTCTCTCAGTGGTAGTTCGTGCTGTTTGGTGCAGCAGTCATTAATTTTGCGTTCTGCGCTTGTTGAATTTTAATGGGAAGGTTTGGAGAATTCGCGTCTGGACCGCAATAACACTGGGCTGACATTACAAAGCTCCATGTGTTGTGGCGACAAATGTTTCATCCGCATCTCGAAATGCCAACCTCCCGTGATGCTTGCCATGGTGGGGGAAACTATCATTGCATATCATATTCACTTTGAGAAGCAATCATATTTAGTGATCCTCATCCAAACACGCAGAGCTTTAAAACCCTGTGATACTTTACTTTGCATCGTTGAACTAACTTTACTCTGTCATTATTGTGGCAACTGCTTATTATTTAAAAAAAAAATTTCAGTTCGATTTAAACCCCACATTGTTCGTGCATCATATGACCTCTTATCATCTCAGCCCAATAACAGTTGCTAAACATTTCCTGGAAATAAATCTTGCATATGCATGAGTGAACTTGTGACTCAGAGTGACCAATTTGCTTGTCTGAAAAACTGGTGAGTGCATTGTTGTTGGATCAAGCTCAATTTGGATGAAGATTAGAGAGCACATTTGTGTAATCAGAGTTTTTTTTAGTGTGTTTGCTACAACAAAAGCATGGAGAAACAACTACAGCGAGAACTGAATAGCTTGGCAGGGACAAGGTTGTGATTGGGCATAATTGGCAACCACAAGCATTTATGATCAGAATTGTTCCCACAACAAAGCACAAAACCCGTGCACATTTTTCCTTTAGCAAACAAATGCTGGAGGAGGTTGAAACAAGTGCGAACAACTATTCTTTTTTCGTCCTGAAACGGCTCCAACTTCCTCCCAAGAGGGTCATTCTTGGTGGCTCCCTCATAGTGCAATATTAGACTCGTCTGAGTACACATGGCTTCCTGGCATTGAACACCCTGCCCGAGAATGAGAGAATCTCTGTGACGAATGGTGTGATTTGCTCCCCTGGTGTAAGCTTTTTTGAGAGGGCTATCTTGCTCCCTATATCCTCGGGTTCCACAAGACTCAAATCCCTTCCTACATGGTTCTTATGTTTGAAGCGAAATGAAAATCGGACATATTGTTCTCAGTGCATGTCGAGGCTTTTTTTCCCTTTTGTAAGGTGAAATGGGAAATTGATTTTATGAGAGTCGACCGAGTGACAGACTAATAAAGCTTTTTTTTTTAGCTCGTCCCTAATGGAACAAGACAACATAGTCAGAGGGATTCTATATGCCTTCTACGGTTCAGTGTACTCTGGTTAAGACCCCAAGAGAAGCTGTTTTGAATGTCATATTACAATTTGTGCTCTCTTAGCCCATCTGTGGTGCATTATTGAGCTATAAAGAGCCCGTACTTCATTTGTGAACAAAGCTCGTAATGATTGCCGATTGATCTTAATCGACCTGCTTTGGCAAAACAAAAAACCTTCAAGAGAGACCATTGGGAAATAAAACCACAAATGAGATCTCTTTAATCTCATCTGATTCTTGTAGGCAGCGAGAACATTTCTGCTTTGCTTCTGCTAATCATAGATATGAACTGAGCCCTTTCTCCACGTGATCTGAGCTGCTCTCTACATTCAGTTTACAACTCTATACACTTGATATACTTAAAAATGGACTCCTTTGTGTCTATTTTTAGTCCTCTAAGTCCCTTTAAGCCAAGTCATTTCAGTTGGTGGCGATCTTTTAAACGCCTCTTAGGCAGCTATTTCAGTCATGCAAGTACAATTGTCCTACAATTGTTCATATTTGAAATCACCAATGAAATCTGACAACAGCTGTCTCATTCATTTGGTTTCTAAATGCTCAAATCATTACAAAAAGCTGATTTTTTTTAGGCTGGACTGTATGGACCTCTTTTATTTAGAAGTCTGAACTTATTGCGCCATATTGTGCGTTGCGCTTTCTATCATTCATAGTAATATGACTGCACCATCTTTGTATATGGGCCATTCTACAGAATTGGTTCAAAGTCAGAGTTGGAAACATCTTGAAATTTTTTTTTTTTGCACAGATTTTTTTATGTATGCAAATTGTATAATATCCAAGGTACACATTTTTAGTAATTGTGCAGTTAATTCTGACTGCACATTTTCGGTAGTGACAGTAATGTTTTGGTGGCGACCACATCACATTGCAGAATTTTACAGAAGGAAACACATAACTTAACAGAAAAACTCACATAATAAAACACTTTTTTTTATCGAATTACATCCAAAAAAGTTTGCTTAATTGTAGAAAAAAGGTGTTTGGTATTGACGTACACACCGATTTTCAGACTTTTAAACACATTCACCTCAAAATGATGGTACCTACTATGAAAGAGAAGCTATGAAAGAGAGGGACACAGGAATATTTCCTGATCAAAAATGTAGGGGTGTGGTTAAAATCAGTCTCAGCCAATGGACTAAAACATACACTGTTTCAGGACACATTTTTTAAATATAAAGTTTCATGATTTACAAAGAAAATATAAAATAAATATTTTTTTTAAAGAAATTTGATCTTCACTTTTTTTAAAAAAATGTAAAAGATATTTAAAAAAAAAAAAACAATGGAAAAAAATTGCAAAAATTATTTCAATATAGTTCAATAAATTTAGGGGTTGAGGTTCGGGACAGCCACCTCCCAATTGAAAGTACCTAATAAATGAAGGATCTTCAAACATCTAAGATTTGATTAGTTGAATGCTTTTTAAATGTGTTTTTTGGTTCTGGGACAGCAGTTTGCACCAATTCTGTAGAATGGCCCATATCTAAAAAGATTTTATTTCTCCAAATGAATTTTAGGGGAAGCATCTGAGATGAAGTTGAGTTTGCGTTTGGATGTCAGATTAAAGTGATCGCATGAATACCAAGGCCTTACGTGTTTATTTGTAATTGATCAAAGAAAAAATACAGATTTATTGTTCCTAAATCCAGCATTTCCAGTTCACAGTTGTCATGGAAATTCTGTAATCTCATTAACAGTGCCATTGCTAAGCCCCTAAGTTGATTTCTGCCCTTGTCAAATGCATATTTAATTTTTTTAGGGGATCCCATAAGCTGGTTATGATAAGATGTCAAAGTCATATTTGTATATTCTCATATTTAACTGTGTATGGTATGCGAAACATGAACATGAAAGTCAGAAATGCCTTCAAATCACACTTAAAAAAATAAAATAAATCAGGCACTGGTAAGGCTTTTTGCTATAATAATAGTGTAGTTATGATATTGACATAACCTGATGATAATACCATGATATTCTTTATAATACCTTAGGGTACATGAATATAGTACTACAGTATATTAAAGTATTATGGTTTCACAATCTGATTCCAGCATAGTACATTATGGTAAGCATACACTAAAAATGGTGTAAGATTTACTTTAAAACTATTTTCACTGTCTGAAATTTCTCAAATGATTACAAAAAAAAAAACTACAAGTAATGCATTGAATTAAACGTGACATTTTGAAGTAGAAAGACTGAAATAGAATCTTAATTCATCTTAATTAAACATTGAAAAATCAGGTCACGGTGTCTATATTTAAAATGTTTCTCTATTGAATATTTTCCAAACAGACTGAAATTCAAATTTCATTTAAAATATACAAAAACCATCGAGTGCATTTTAATTTCACAGGAAGTTATCCCATTGTGCTGTTGTGAATGACAGAAAGGTGTTAGACAATAGGCTGAGTCTGTGGGGACAGCTGTCTGTAGCCAACCCTCTAATTAAACACATGTGGAATAAAGTCTGAAACGAATGTGGAACAAAAGCAGAGGTACAGTGGATCTTCATTAAACGGACCTTTTTGCGTCTGTATGATGAGGGGCACAGCACCACGGCGAGTGATTATTCCAGTCTACAGATTGCTCGCTGAAGCGTGGACAAAGGCTCGACAGCCACCTCTTTCCATTTATCATGTTTTTGTTGTTTAAATATGCTTGGGACAGTTTCAAACGGCCATTTAGCCCATGTTTTGCATACGAAAAGCCTGTTGTTTCACTGATATTTTTACACAGTCGATCATTAAAATGTGTTTGATGTGTCAGAACATCATGAAAATATCATGAGACAGATTGCGAGCACAATGCTTGAGTTCTGGACATTTCTTTGATGTCTGTGACGCCAAACACCTGTCGTTTGTGGAAAGTCTTTGTTTATTCAAGTCTTCATGTCAGGAATGAATGTGTCTCAATTCGCATACTTCTGCTACGCACTGAAAGTATGTACTTTGCTTATGATTGTAAATTACATTTACATTACAAAACATTTTTAGAATAAACTACATTCAATAGAATATCTATTATGCATATTTTTGCATGCATAAAGAACCTGTCTATTTATCAAAATGTGCTCAAACAAATTTAGTTTTTGACAAATTTCAAGATATTTTTTACACAAACTTGTATTATGCAAAACTATTGTTTTCATTTGAGATCATTTGACAACAATGTGTTTCACTAACCATTTAAATTGTGGTATATTTGAGTGAAACAGCTTCTTGAATAAGAAAAAAATGTAGGGAGGGACTTGATTTTGTCAACCAGGAATTGATTGGATGGTTATGGTTTGCTATTGGTCGATCTCATGTGAGTGACAGGTTGTCCCGCCCCTCACACCTATAAACACATAATCAGAGAAGAGAAGAGATGTTGCTGCAAGAGGGTGGGGAAGTTTGATTAAAGATTATACGAGAGCACATGAATTTTAAAGAAAATAATGATGTGCATGGATAAAACATTTAAAATAAATATGGCAATATACCATTATGAAAAAACAAGAATGGTCTATTTTGATTTCACAGTGACTTTAAAAACACAATGTATGTTGCACAGTATTTTTTAGGATGTATTCCATTTCCAAATTGTTAATATCTAGCTAAATTCATTACCTTAAAGGGTTAGATTACCCCAAAATTAAAATTTTGTCATCTTTTTCTTAAATCAAACCTTTTGTCATTCCAAAACTGCATGACTTTCTCTCTTCTGCAAAATAAGATATTTTGAAGAGCGTTTGGGTACAAACAATGTTGGACCCCATTGACTCTCATTGAGTAAAAATTAAGTAGAAATGATGACAGAATTTTTCATCATCACTTTTAAAGTCAGTAACTTGAAACCTTAACATATATTATTAATTACTGTACAGTTAAAAACTGCAGTGACAGTATCATCTGTGTATTCGACACCATTTTTCTACAGCTGAAAAAATTAAAAATAGCACAGTCACAAACTCTTCTTCTCATCCTCAAGGGGTTGTGGCTTTTGTCATCCAAACAAAGCATGCACGAATGCACACTTCGAAATCCATCCTGGCACCTTTGGCTCACTGCTCTACGAACTATAATTTGGGATGCACTAATTCTAATCTCACATACTGTTTAGGACAGATAGTATGTGAATTGGGATGCAGCATGTGTTATCATTTCTCTGTTTTTAGCTCTGTGTCTTGACGCAAGAGGGGCCATATCTCGTGCTTTCCACGGTCAGGGCAAACGCGATCACAGCCGAGTTAAATGAGCTTTTACTTCACCCCACGGTTATGACTCTCCCTGTCAGACGCTCACTTTAAAGACGGCACGTCCTTCCCGCTTAACAGACAGAGATGACACATCCATGAGCATGCACAGACCTTTAATGCAATGCAGTGCTCCAGAAAGCATGCTGGGAGTCATACATGCACACGCATACACAACTCTCATGTCTTTCTCTGAGTCGCTCGGACATCTTTTTCTCGGACGCACACACATACACACTCTCATTTGGATTACAAAGCTGTCACAGACCTTCCAATGGAAGAGCCACATAAGCCCCGACAGACCGCGTGAACTGCAGTAAAAATCAGCACTTCAGCTGTGTCGCAGTTGCATAATTGTGAATGTCGTTTCTGTGGCCGTTCTAGCTGGATGGGACACGGTAGCAAACCGCATGTTTTTTTAATGATAAGACTTAGTGCTCTGGCTCATGAAACAGCTCCAGGTACTCAATTTTTAACGGCTCGTCTTTATGTGGCATACAACTCTGCAGAGATCCCTTGCTGACTCTTAGTTTTATGGGCCAAAGACCCAGATGTTTATAGAACAGAGGAGTTTGATTGCCTCTTGCCAAAAGCATCAGATGAGATTATAAAACAATAGAACAGTGAAATTCACGTTATGTGGGACGGGGGACCTTTTTTGAACTCAATATGAGTATGTTTTTGTTTTCTGACAACAAATGCGTTTCTTTAAACCTCGTGCCTAATTAGGTGAACCAAGCAAACAATGTGGGAAATTCGAATAGAATTAATATTTCAGATATTTTTTTTGGTGAACTCCATTGAGATGCATTTTTAGTCTGTCTAAAACTCTTTGCAAATTATTTAGTGTTGTGTAAATATATTGTAGGAGACCTTCAAAAACAAAATTAGGCACCTTTAAAATAGCAAAATAGGGGCGTCTGCATTTGCATACTTGCATAAAGTGCATTTCAGGCCTTAATCCATGAATAAGCTTTGGCCAAAAACATCCCCTACGCAGACACATACTTTTTGTGTCTAGTCACCTTCATTTATATAGCGCTTTTTAACAATATAGATTGTTTCAAAGCAGCTTTACAGTGATAATAGGAAATTACAGTAACAGAGATTGTTTTAGCTTTACAGCAGCTCTAGAATAAAGTCATTGTCCAGCTAAAGTTAGTTTTGATTGATTGATTCACTTCCGTTGCAAAGATCATTAGGTATTAGCTTAGGGGGCGCTAACACGACACCGTTCTAACAGAAAACACTCAACGCGCTCCGGCCCGCTCATCCGCACAAAACAGTGCCTGGTGGCTCGAGAACGCAAACCCTGAAATAGATTCCAAGGTGCAAGCCTTGACATTTAAAAACAAAAAAAAAAGGTTATCTCTGCGCAAACCTCAAAAATGCAAACCCGCGAAAACGCAGACAACGTGCACATGCGTATCACGTGTTCAGTCTATAGGTATGCGTGTTTGAATATATATGTGCGCAGGCGTGTAGTCCTTCTTTACAAACCAACCCTCAACAAACTACTTGTCTGGCCTTAAACATTTATAATAAAGAATTTTTATTTATCGCTTCCGCATAGCCATGTGAACCGGAATTATCCCGACAACGTTTTATCTGTACTGAGGTAAAGGGAAGGAGGCCTTCACAGGGGATGGACTGGTTGACACTTCAGGACTGCGTTGTCGTCGTGTCCAGGCGCAGGTCCTTTATCAGATCTGGATACGATCTGGATACGGCCTGGATCCGGCGGACTGCGGTAAACCTCGGGATAAACAGAGAGACTAATATTAGCGTAGACGCCATCCTTCTTATGATGTAACGAGTACATCAGGATTTATGGGAAGTGTTCCCGGTTCCGGCTGACCTAATTTATGCAGCCTAACATTGAATTATAGAAGTCTATAATGTGTTATGTGTATGCTAGGTCAAAGAAATGTGTTTTTAGTCTAGATTTGAACTGAATCTACTTAGAATCTACTCAACCTGCATGTGCCTATCAAATCTCAAGATTTAAGGGGGCACTAGAGTTCCCTTTAAATGCATGTGACATTAAACCTTTTTATTTTATAGCGATTTATTATTGGGGTACAGTATCTGCTAGAAACATGTCAAAAGTTTATCTTTACAAACTTAATACCAAATACAAAACTTTACAAACTTGCTCAGCATGATTTTCTACAAACTATTACAGTTCAGCTGAAAGAGAAAACTGAATGCAGAAGATGACAATTTAATGCAGTGGTTCTCAGTTGGCTTTGCTTCAGTATCCCATATTTAATTTAAAGCTTTTCTTTTACCTTGCATCACAACCTGTCCATGTTGACATTATTACTAACAAATAGAAGTGAGGAATGAATCTGCCACAAATACAGCAGAGTTTGAAGAACAACATTTACTGTTTAAAAGTTTAAAAGCTTGTTTATTTTGCTATCCTAATGTGCTATCCTAGTGCTAACAGAAGCACATGACAGGATCACATGACAGGATATTGGAATCACATGACAAACAGGAAACATGACTATGAAAACTACAAAATAAAAGACATGAAAACATAAACATGAACTAAAAACCAAACGTGACACCTAATATGCACAATTTAGCATACGTTTTTCCCCCTTCTGCTATCAGAACAGACCTGCAACCCACCAGTCAATGCATGTTTTTGCACCCATTGCGGCAAATCGTTCTTGCATCGTGCCATGAATTGTCTTCTGATGCATTAAATTGAGCTTGTGTATTTAGAAGTGTTTGTGTTCACATACTTGCGTAAGTGTGTTTCTGGCCTTAATTACTCTGTCTTTGCCCTGAGCCGTTAAACCGAGTCTGGGGGTCTAGAAACACATCAGGCTCTTACAGTAGCTGCAAAATTAGAGGACCTTTTGGTACAATAAGCTGCTGGCTTACGTTCATAAAACTCAAATTGAGTTTGTAAGAGAAAGTGAAAGCAAATCACCAGGGCAAATGTTTGACAGTAAGAGTTTTGAGGACTGAAATAACTTTGCAAGGTGCATATGTGATCATTAGTCATTTAGAAATTGCATGCAATGGGTCAATGGAGAGATTATATTTTGATCTAAGATTGCTACATGTTTCTTTGTGAATAAATAATCATTGCGTTAGTTGATCTAAAGAATCTAACAGGCACCTTAGCTGTCAGAGTTTCCACTAATTGCCGTTATTGTGAGTTAAATGGTCAGTAATTGCACTGTCGTCTGTGGTAGTTAATTCAAGTGAGAAAATTGTGGCTATTTTTTGTTGAACTTTAGGGAATGCTTTTATGTGAACTTTTTCGTGTCATTTGCTGTCAGCAATACAATTTTCACTTGCCAGTGTGAAGTCATTCGGTCTCTCCTTATTGAATGATGTATTTGTGTGAAATCACCCTTATAAGCCTATTAGTTGCTTATAGTTGCACAGCATGCACAATACACTTAAGGAAGATTCTGGATTCAATGAAATGCTGTTAGTTTTAACTTGTATCGATCTGTTCAAATAAAAATAAATAAATATAATGCATTTACCATAGAAGTTCATGTAAAGTTATATCCAGTATTTCAATGCCTGTTATGAAGCCAGTAAACATGTAAACCTTCTCTGTTTACATAGAGGAAAATCCAAACAAAGGCATTATGTCAGAAGTTCATCCGCTGAACAGTCCCACCGCTTAAAGGATTATTACAACTTTGCAGCTCAAAAAACACATTTTGAATGGAAGAATTAATATAAGTGCTGTGCTTCAACAAAACGCTGCACGTTTGTGCTTTTAAAACTTGCATTGAACGTTCATTTATAATAAATGTTTTTTTTTTTTTTGCTTGTTTTTACAAACCGAGGGATGAGTTGAATTATTTCTGTGGTAAAGGACGGCACTGCACAGATGCTGTTGAAAGAGCTGAACTTGTATTGAACCTGGAACATTCCTTTAAGGAAATAGGCTAAAAGCTCACTTCATTTCATGCCAGCGGAAAGCATTTGCTCAGATGTTCAAGAATAGTGTGTCGGATTTGGTAAACCTATGGCAAATATGTCTCTCCCTCCGTCAAGCGAGAGATTTAAATCCATCAGTATTGAGTCACCTTAGAGCAAGACCTTCAAAACATGGTCTATCCAGGGGACAGAAAGACATCACTATACAATATCATGGTAAACATTGTTCAAATATTGAGATGACTTTGAATATACAAGATTTAAATGTGATTTGTAACAATACTTTTTTGGTTTTATTTATAACAACTGATTAGTTCAAGAAATTACTCCTCCTCTCAGGTTATTTTTAATACAAGAGTCGCAAGACAACAGCAGTTGCGTTTTTATGAAACAAGAGTATGCGATGTATCACCTTATATGATGAATTCAGTTAATTCAATAAAGGATTCATCAGACTAAATCATCTTACATTATCAGACAGAGTTAGTAAGTATTTTTGATTGAGTCATTAAAAGGAGTGACTCAAAAGATTGATTTGGTCATGAATCAGTCTACACTGGTTGTATGATTTGTTTTTGATTCACTAAAATCAACTGGTTCAAAAGATTTGAATTTGAATTTGTTTATGAATTGGACTACAATGGTCACTGTGTTGATCTATGGGTTTGTTATTGTGTGCAGTGTGTTAATGTGTGTTTTTTTTTGTGTGGTTGCTTGTTGGTCTGCTCACAAGTCTCTACGATATTGTTTTTTTTTGTATCACTCTTTTTTAGGTAAAAACATGCGCTGCCATTTTTAACTTGAATGTGCAAGTTTTCTGGTGTCAGCTAGCCTGGTTAAAACCAGACCATTCTCAGTCGTAACTGAGTTATGGTCTGGCAAAGCTTCATTAATAACTAATTTCCAAAGGGGCGTCACCAACGGACGTTGTTTAAATGCCTCTGGGCGCAATTGGATAGACCTAAAACTCCTAAAACCAATCAGAGCGATCGTCATCGTGTAAAACCATATGCTGCGTCTCAATTCGCCTAAGTTACACTACGCCATAAAAGTATGTACTCTTTTTGTGAAGAAAAGGTATTTACTTTTGAATGTGTAGCAAAAAAGTAGGCAAGCTTTGGGACATACTACTTCGTCATCTTTATCGGACGGATCTGTCGCGTGCATCCTGTCACGTAAACTGCCCTGTCAATCATCGTGTCACAGTTAAAATCCTCTATTAAATCTAATTTAATTTTCTTACCGTTTCGGAGAGAAATGTAGTAGCACGTTCATCTGCCAGTGGGTCTTTCATGGAGACTGTCCTCATGTGTTTGCAATTTAAATATAATAATGCATTTAAAAGTTGGTGCGCTTCACCAACGGACGTCGCTCAAATGCCTCTGGGTGCAATTGGATAGACCTAAAACCAATCAGAGCGATCGTCATCGTGTAAAGCCCGCCTCAACGTTTCTGATTGGTGCCTCGATTTGGACGGATTAGAAATCGGCTTGAATGAGCTCTTTGCCAGACTACTTGCAGAGCAAATCTAAATTTGCCGGAAGTTTGTCTGGGTTTTCCCAGGATAGGTGTCAGCCACTCACAGTTTGAAGTGGCAACCTGGTATTTGTCTTCATATTTTTTCAATTTATTATCATAAACACACTGGGTTGTAGTGCAAGTTTTACCATTTACTGCATTTTGTTACTCTTCTGTCAAGTGTGGTGGTTGACAAGAGATGCATAACGCAGAATTCTAACAAAGATACTTTAATAAACAGGAAAATACATGAATAATAATCACACTAACCACACTAAGGGTACGTTTACACGACACTGTTATCAACTAAAAACGGAAAACTTTTTATGTGTTTTTGCCGTACATTTACATGACAACAGCGTTTTGGCAGTCTGAAAAGCAAGCTTTTGAAATCGGGTTAAAGTGCAAGTTACTGTAAACTATAGCGTTATCATATCTGTGTAAACAACAAAAACGCAAATTTGTGAAAACAGTGACGTCATGCGCATGCATATTATGTGTTCAGTTTATAGGCGCGTAATGTTTCTTTACAAAGTGACATCGCCAACTACTGGCCTAGCATGAATAATACAGTGTTTTTAGTCGTTTTTGCGGATCCTTGCGAAAGAGGATTAATCCTCTAGGATTAGTAATTAGTGTTAGTAATCCACAAGGATCCGCAAAAACGACTTGTTTTGACAATGTTGTCGTTTATGCAAAAAAAAAAAAGAAAAACTTTTTAGTCGTGTAAACATACCCTTAATCATGACGTGAACCGACAGAGGATTGAACAAAACAGGAGAATTTAAACTAGATACATGTGGGATTCATAGGTAACAAACAGGGAGAACATATTCTGCGTTCACGCCATGTCGTAATTATTACCATAAATAAAGCTCTGTATGCTTTCGAAATTGCTCTCGTATGAACAAAAATACAATAAAACATAACATGACCATGCAATCTTCTAGTTATCTACCTAAAGTGGCTCATGAAATCAGAAGTCTTACACATTCACAGTAAATAGCTTACTTGCGTATTGAAAACTTAAGGTTGAAATAGTACAGATCCCTCTTTTAGTGTAGGACTAATTATTTTTTTCTGCTTGTTTTAACATCTGCTAAGCTAAAATTCATCTAATCACTTGGAAATTTGAGAAATCATTCATGTCTGTATTTATTGTTTAAATCTCTTACCTTGAGTATGAGCATTAGTTTGCAAAAACCTCTAATAAGGCAGGGGGTAAATATCATAATAAACAATGTTTGGATGTTTACAGTTATGATTTGTGACGATACATTTTTTTTAAAAGATTATTTATAGCAATGATTGTAGTCAAGGTCTTTATTAACCATGAAACTTCTACATTTTAAATATCTTATGTAGTGTTGGTAAACTTGAAAAGCTTGAAAAGTGAAGTTTTTGAATAACATGCTGAGCGTTTTCTTTATCATATGTTTGTTTGGAGAGCAGAAGTCTTGGATCAAAGCTTATAATTAACTGCCGTGTCTAATTAATCAAGAAAATTGCTCTAGGCTACTGCCAATGATTCATGAATGCGCTTTCAGCAAAGGGTATTTAAGAGTCGTCTCAAACTTGATGCGAACTGTGTTCAGGTCATTTGAGGAAGACCAGTGGCGACATCATGATGGATTGATTTGTTGTTGTAGAAAAAAAGACAGACAACAGATCAACTCCTTGAGGATAGTTGTACTGCTGCTCTTTCAATAGCATTCTTTCATTGAAGTATCCACTTTGTTTCTTTGTCTCCACTTTTTCTTCCTTTCTGCTTAGCTTAATTTAACTAATCTAGTTTTTACTTCAGTTCAAATATGGCATTCTCGACTATGAATGAATATTGGTTGAATTCACGACAAATAGCTTGTGATGTTCCTCAATTGCTTGTCATTTTGGATAAAACCATCTGCTAAATGAATAAATTTAATGTCTCAGATGTTTCTCCTAAAAGTCCTTTGTTAGCAGACAATCGTTGACCTACAGTAAGAGCTATACAATAAATATGGATAGGAATTCAGATCATTTGGTGTTGGAAGAATTTGATACGAAATTAGTGATATCTCTGACTTGTTGTTTTGTCAAACCTGAGCAAGATTTGCGATATATTTTAGAGGAGATACATGGGATCACATGAGATCTTTTTCCTCAATAGAAACATCTAAAAAGTAGAACACTTAATCAGAAGTCTCCATTTGAATTCCATTTAATTTGATAAACAACCCAGCAAGCAATAGCCGTCATTTCATTGTCTCGGTTAACTATAGACCCGATGTAGTCCGGCTATCACTTCTAGACAAAATAACCTTTAATTTGGTTACATGTCGTTTTTGCCAAAATAACTTGCAAAGTCAACAGTGATTACAGGGTGTTTTGTTTCATTTCTTTGACATGTTCTATGTGTAGCCTGTGCATCTATTCTTGGGCTATGCTATGGTTAGATGTCTATTACATTTTCACTGATAGCCCAATATTGTTTTAGCCAAGACGTCAAGGCTGTGTTTGGACGGCTATTAGACGTCTTTTAAACACAGAACTGCTCGCTGGTAACTGGGATGTTAAAGACCACATGATATTACTTTATGAGTCTGGCTTTCTGTCCTGTGCTGAAACCGAAATTAGGTACAGGACATATCGAAGAGCTTTTGATTTCTTTTGTGAATTTTCTTGCAAATGGCGAACAGATTGGCAATCATAAGCATTGACACATAAATACAAACATACAAAAATACTACATGCACATCATTGAAATTAGGGCTTTTGTTGGGTGCGTGGACACAGATCAGGGGCAGACAGCAGCCATTACTGTGATTAAAAGGTTGGATTTGGATCGTGACGGCTCTGATGAGAGATAGTGAACGTTGCTGTTATGGAGTCACTAGTGCAGAATATTAAATACTTCTGTCTGAGCCAGAGACCTGTCCAGCTGGGGAATCAGACTAGTGGGGAATCATACCCCCAAAATGGGGTGCAGTAAAATTTAGCACAATTTACACTATGAAGTCTGTGTAGCAGTTCTGTTGGGGCAGAATTTGACTTTTTGGCTTTATTTCCTGCCTTGTCATTATTTACTCACCCTCATATCTTTCTAAACTTGTGTTTTCTTACATTTTTTATCTTTACATTTTCTGGGGAATGCAAATGGAAAGTCTGAAGTAATGAGTTTTGGTAAAAGGGAGCAGAGCCAGTGGTTGTTCTGTAGGCAAAAGTCAGTGACTTGAATTTGACGCGAGCAGTGCAATTTTTGTGAGGAGAGGAGTGACGTGTGCTCTCTTCGGCTCGTTAAAGACCACTCTAGCTGCAGAATTTTGCATCAGTTGCAGAGGTTTGATAGTGCAAGCTGGAAGACCTGCCAGGAGAGCATTACAGTAGTCCAGTCTGGATAGAACAAGTGCTTGGACAAGGAGTTGTGTAGCATGCTCTGATAGAAAGGGCCTGGGGTCTCATTTATAAAACTGTGCGTAGGAACCTTACTAAAAGTGTACGTGCGCCCGAAAGCGAAAAATGGCGTACGCAAAAAAATATTCAGATTTATAAAACCGTTCGTACGCCAGAACCTGCGCAGAATTCACTTTATAAATCCCAGTCAGCGGAAGATTGTGCGCACATGCGTCTCCTCCCCGAATTAACCATATATGGAGCTTACAACGCCTAGTTTTACTATGCAGATCATCATTTGCATATGATTATTCATCCACGTGATAACGTTTAACGGTACAAGACACATTCCATTAATAAAAATCAAGTAGTTGCCTATCCTTGCCTTGTTTTTGAATACATAAATCAAATAGTGTAAAATACATTTCAGAGAAAGTTTTTCTCAATCTTTTCCACTGGCCGAATTGTATTTTTAATTGATTTATATTTTTAATGGAAACAGATAGGCCTTGGGCATTATTTGCACGAAACTATTTTCTCAGACAATCTGGTATTATCATGATAAGCAATTATCTCTGTGGTTAAAACATTAAAACACAGCATGCCAGAGGAAAAATGTTCAAAAACATCGCATCCACAACAAATATTTCTATTGACTGAATTTGAATATAAAAATGTTGTAACTTCTCAGTAATGATTTCATGTTTAAGTGCTTAACTCCATTAATTTGAATGGCATATTTAATCTAAATGTTTATATCAGAAGTAAAACATAGTTTAAATCATTATTTTATTTATTTAAACTGTTATTTGCATCAGTTTCACTAAACGGCCCAACGCGCTCGCTGGCGCGGACATTTAAGAAGGGATGGATATTTGCTTCAAGTGACAGGCTTGGTGAGTGAAATTATATTTGTATTATATATTTGTATTATCTTTCTGTATATGTTTAATTTTCTTTAGATTTTCTGTCTAAAAGTGACCAAAAAGACACTTAACTCCAGCTCACCATCGGTGTCGCCAATTCCCTTTGTCTCCAGAATGTGCGTACGCACAGCTCAAAGTTTGCTTAAAGGTGCGCACATTCTCCCGTCAAGTTTGTTTTTTATAGATCACAACCTTTGCGTGGGAACTGGCGTACGTACGTTTCCAGCCCCGTTTTGTGCGTACGCACGCTTTATAAATGAGACCCCTGGTCCTTCTGATGTTGTATAAGGCAAATCTTCAGGACCGGGCAGTAAAGTTCAAATGATCATCAATCACGACTCCAAGGTTCCTGGCTGACCTTGATGGTTATGGATGACGAACCTAGCTGAATGGAGAAGTTGTGGTGTAGTGTTGGGTTGGCCGGGAACAGTTGGAGTTCAGCTTTAGTTGAAGTGGTTGGTGTTTAGTTGGTGGTCCTTCATCCAGCCAGAAATGTCTGTCAGGCAAGCTGAGATGCGAGCAGCAACATCTACCGTCCATTAGTTAAACTCCCCCTGTAGTCAATCATTTTATCCCTTAAAACTCATCTCTGATCACCAAAATGACATATTTAAGTGTATTTTCCTTTAAAAAAAAAAAATATTCATGCCCTAAAATAGCTTGAATGCAACTCTACACCTTTGCCTCATTTAGTATACGTGGTTCTATGAATATGCAAATTAACCCCGCCTCCACTCACTCGCATCAGCTCAGAGATCCATTCATTGACGATCACACGTTGACGTGATTGGTTACAAGGTAGTTTGTGACGTCAGAAACACCATACAGCGATTCTGTCTGTCTGTCTGTCTGTAATTTTTTTATGTACATTTTAACAAATCTGTCATGAAACAAGTTTTTATGACAGACACCATTTAAATTATTACATTTCAACAACAAATTGGAGTTGAAACAGTAATATCAGAAAGTTGAAATAAAAACTGGGTAATGTGCAATTTAAATGTTTGTAAACAGCTCTTGTTTTAAATTTAATGTTAATTATTACTTTTAAAAATACATAGCGATTAAATTTAATAATTGTTTGGACTCTGTTCTCAATTTTAACCTGTAATATTATAGTAATGTACTAAGCGAAAGGGTCTCGTAGAGTTTACAGCATTAATCACTAGACGTCATTGACGTGCACCTAAAATATTTTCAAATGAATCGAATCGAGATGGGAATCTAAAAAAAGGGCTTGTGAATTAGATTGTGAAATCTGCGTAATCGCCCAGTCTGTGTAACATGGTACCACCACAGTGCTTTTTTTGTAAAGGCCTGTTATCTGATTCATTTCATCAGTTCATTAGTGGAGTGCTCCATGACCTGAATTGGGTGTGTCAGATTTTTTAGACACTTGTAATGTGCAGGATTGTGAAACGCTAGGTTAAAGTCTCATTCGCGGGGGCCGCCGGACATAATCAGTGTTAAATGAATTCTTCTCCTTCCCCCCTCCTGATCTCTGTATCTCTCCTCCTGTGCTTAACTTAATTTGACTAAAACCCCTCTTATCCTCACAGATAATCTGTCAAATGGATCGTTGATTCATCCATCTACCTGTTGTAAAAGTCTGCCCCATACGGCTCACCCACATGCCGAGACCTCGCTTACCTTCTGTGCATTAGCTGACGAGACACAATCGTTGCTCCACTTTCACTGCTATAAAAAAAGGGAGTCGATCTAGGTTTATCAGTCACTGGGTGAACCGAGCGACCAATCATGATGACACCAACAGCGGGCATCTGCGTTTGCTCCAGACAAATGATGTAATAGTGCTGATAATTCACTACAACATTTTGTTGTCAAAGTGAGTGGCCTATAAAAGTATGAAGTACCATGCTAACACTCATTTGAGCCAAAGCAACAACTTTTTTGTCACATTTTATTGGGGATTTCATTTGTTTTCAGCAACGATGCATTAAATTGATCATTAAAGACATTTATAATGTTATAAAATATTTCTATTTTAAATAAATACTGTTATATTGATCTTTCTATTTATCAAAGAATTCTGAATATAATGGATCATGGTTTCCACAAATATATTAAGCAACACAACGGTTTTCAACACTGATAATAAGAAATGTTTCTTGAGCAGTAAATCATCATATTAGAATGATTTCTGAAGGATCATGTGACACTGATGTCTGGAGTAATGATGCTTTACCATCACAGGAATAAATTACATTTTCAAATATATTCAAATAAAAAACAGTTATTTTTAATCATAATAATATTTTACAATATTACTGTTTTTACTGTATTTTCGATCAAATAAATGCAGCCTTCATAAGTGTTAATGTTTTTGAAAGAAGTCTCACCAACTTTTGAACAATACATTTTTCAATTAAGATTATTTATTTATTTATTTATAATTTTTTTAACCATTTTCGTGTTTTAAGCATACAATATTTGGTGAGGTATATACTTAAAGCTGCAGTCCGTAACTTTTTTGGGTTAAAAATTATCCAAAATAAATTTTTGAGCAAGTACATAACCAGCCAGTGTTCAAACTATCTGCTTGCCTTAGCTCGATTCAAAACGGTAAGCTTGTAATAATGTTTTTAATTCCAGTGGTACTGGTGGATTTCCGCGGGAAATTCGAACATGTCTTTGTGTCATTACGTCACATCTGTACACATAAAGAAGGAGTCTCGGCTAGTAGGCTATGTTGCGTGTGAGGATGTTGGAGGTGGAGATTTATAGCCTTTTCTCACAGCACTTGATATAATTAAACTTATAAATTTGATGGCAGATCCAGAAAGGTTCAAACAACAGTCACCAGTGACAACTGGAGATTCACCCGTTGCAAAATGCAAAAGACTTCGGACTTCGGAGTGGCTACAGAAAAAAAGAGACTCCAACCGGGCCCATGCGAAAACAAGGATAATATCGGAAGGGCATTAAATGTAGTCACGCAATGCTCATGTTAACATTAACAATTTGAGAACAAAGTATAATTTGCACGGTTTGACGTGATATTATAAGCGATCATTAGAATTAATCAACGCGATTTACTGCAATGCTTTTTTTCCCCTTAGTTGGTCAGAACAAAAGTGGATGTTACTTACCGTATTTTCCGGACTATAAGTCGCATCAGTCAAAAAATGCGTCATGAAGAGGAAAAAAACATATATAAGTCGCACTGGACTATAAGTCGCATTTATTTAGAAATTTATTTCACAAAATCCAAGACCAAGAACAGACATTTAATCTGGAAAGGCAAGCTATTCAACTACACAGTAGCACACAGAACAGGCTGAGTAGGTGTCCGGTGTGTTAACGCAACACATTAACAGTTATTCAGCTACACAATAGCATAAAGAACATATACCTGGGAGGCTGAATAGGCTAAATTAACATAAGCCAGCGAGTCCAACAAGCAAGTTACCAGTAAACAAGTTCACTAAGCCCCCGCGATCTCATTCCACATCACTGAATCCATTGAATTTTCTTCATCCTTGGTGTCGTTTCTGAACAAATCCGCCAACTAGAGCGCCTTCTCGCGGCTGTAGACGGTAATGTTTTCTCTTGGTTCATCTCAGTCTGAATTAATTTTGATATATAAGTCGCACCTGATTATAAGTCGCAGGACCATCCAAACTATGAAAAAAAGTGTAACTTATAATCCGGAAAATACGGTACTTGTTCAGATTACTTTTTCCGGTGAAAATTCTTATGTTGGTCATACTTCCAAAAAGTAGAATCTGTGATTCCGATTGCCAGTATCCACACCGGCGCGGCGACTGACAGCCACACATTCACCTCAAAACATCGGATTCATCTGCGCTGTCTCGTGCCGAGGCACAACCCACGTAAAGTTGATAATTCCGCGAACAACTGCGATTGCAGATTTCGAACAGAGATGGCGACAAAGAGGAAAAACTACGGACTGCAGCTTTAAAACAAGAAATATTTGCCAGAAGGGTTAAAAAAAACTGAATTAAAGAAATGCTCTTTGAAATTAAGTCTTATAATCATCTCATATGTATTTATCTTGTTTTAAGGATGTTTTGATATTTCTACTGGAAACCAGGACAAAAACACAGACAATGTTTTTTTTGTTTTTTTTACTTTTTCCTCCCACCTAAGGGAGTTAGCAAGATTATTGCTTTGAAAAAGGAATTTAAATCTCCTGTCGTTTTGTCTTCCAGATCCCCCAGATCAGTTACGCCTCCACAGCACCAGAGCTGAGCGACAATAACCGCTATGACTTCTTCTCTCGTGTGGTACCACCAGACTCCTACCAGGCCCAAGCTATGGTGGACATCGTGAAGGCACTGGGCTGGAACTATGTGTCCACTTTAGCATCAGAGGGGAATTATGGTGAAAGTGGAGTAGATGCCTTCATTCAGATCTCTCGAGAGGCAGGTACAGTATCTGTACAGTCATCAAGCTTTGAAGCTTCTGCGTGCTTGAGAGTCTATCGATGTAAAACACACTGCAGCATATATGATCCAGATTGGACTTTCCATTAATATGCTATCTTTCAAAAAGTTCCAAAGACTGAGACAGCTGCATGCATTTGTACCCATCTGCTGCCAGAAATTTATGCCGGTCATTAATATAAATAGAAAGTGAGTCACATTTTAGTCGAGAAAAATTTCAGCATCGGTGTCCATCTCTCTCTCTCTCTCTGACAAAGGAGGTCTGTGCATCGCTCAGTCCATGAAGATCCCACGAGAGCCCAAACCAGGAGAGTTTGACAAGATCATTAAGAGACTAATGGAGACCCCCAATGCTCGAGGAGTCATCATCTTTGCCCATGAGGACGACATCAAGTAAGTGATTGATATGCTTAATGTATGTTTGATCAGCAAGACCTTATAGGAATATTCTGGGTTAACAGCTTGAATTCCATTAGCTGCATCTGTGGTATGTTTTATCAAAAATACACCTAATTTTTACATTTTATTTTATGTAATGAATGAGTGAATGAATGAGTGAGGCATTTATATAGCGCTTTCATATGTACTACTGTACACCCAAAGTGCTTTACAATTGTATCAGGGAATCTCTCCTCAACCACCACCAGTGTAATTTTATGTAATGTAACTGGTAGAAAATTAAAGGGTTAGTTCAGCCAAAATGAAATATCCTGTCATCATTTACTCACCCTCATGTCGTTCCAAACCCGTAAGACTTTCACTCATTTTCGGAAGACAAATGAAGATCATTTTTAATAATATCTGAGTGGTTTCTGTCTCTTCATTGACAGCTACGCAACTACCATTCTGACGCTTCAAAAAGTTCATAAAGAGATCGTAAAACTATTCCATATGAATTAAGCGGTTTTGTCAAAATTTTCTGAAGAGATACGATCGCTTTATATGATGAACAGATTGTATTTAGGCTTTTATTCAATAGGCTTTTATATAAACATTCATCAATGCACACATCACTTGTGGTAAACGGCTCAAGCATGTTCGCTCAGTGTGTGAGAACCAATGAGGTTCATTGAGGTTCGGTTGGGCTTCTGTTTATGTTCGCTGATCAATGTTTATATGTGAATTTAGAAAGACTAAATTAAATCTGTTCATCATATAAAGTGAACGTGTCTGTTCAGCAAATTTGAACTAAACCGCTCAATTCATGTGGATTAGTTTCACAATCTCTTGAACTTTTTGAACTTTTGAAGTGTCAAAGTGGTAGTTGTGTAGCTGTCAGTGGAGGGACAGAAAGCTCTCAGATTTCATTAAAAATATCATCATTTGTGTTCCGAAGATGAACGAAAGTTTTATGGGTTTAGAACGACATGAGGGTCAGTAAATGATGACAGAATTTTCATTTTCGGGTGAGCTACCTTTTAACTCTATCAAGTGTATATATATATATATATATATATATATATATATATATATATATATATATATATATATATATATATATATTGCCGCTCTGGAGTAAACCGTGAAGTCATCGTCCAGCTCAGTTCAGTTCTTGTATAATAGTGTCAGTGCAGGCAGATCAATATTATTGTTGAATATTAAATTAAATGTTAAATTTAATGTCCCCAACTAAGCAAGCCAAGACAGTGGCAATAAAGGTGGAAAAACAACAGAGCTCAGAGCTCAACAGAGCTCTTGCCATGAGAAAAGCTTCAGCTCAACTACCTGTAACAAAAAAGAAATTATATAAAAATATATATTTTTATGTTTTTTTAAAGGAAAACATCTTATGCACTTACAATGGAAGTTTAGTGGACACTGTGAATAAATGTTTAAAAATAGCAACTACCAAATTATCTTAAAAGTATTTAAATTAACAATTTAAACTTGTATGTAAACAATAAAATAAGATGAGAGAACTACACTTTTTTATTTGTTTTTCTGAAAGTATAATGAAATTAGCCAAAGCCTTTTACAAACAAACATGCATCCATCTCAAAAGGAAGATTTCAAGTGCTTTAAGTTTCTACTTTTAAACTTACCATTAAGAGAGTTTGTGTGCTAGATTTGCACATGCATTTCTTCTTTCCTTTTTTTTTATATATTGTTTTCATAAACGTCAACATAGGTACGTCAACGTGAAGCAACGTTAACAACCCATTGCAGTTCTTTAATATATGTTTTCACTGTTTGACAGGATGTTGGTGGGAAGGTGTGAACAAATAAGAGAACTTGTTGATGTCAGCTGGAAAATAAAAAGTTGTTTGAGAGGCACATTTTGATTTCACTACAATACCGTGTCGTGCACTGATGACCAGGAAGGAGTGATAAGAAAGTAATAAGGGCTAATTTTGATTTTATGTGGACTCAATTAATATTTGCTGTGTTTATTATTGTTTACAAGCATTGCCACACATTTATCTTTAGAATCTGGATATTTTGTCTTTAACAGGTGCATAATGTAAGTCTAACAGGGGCTTTTTCCATAGTTTTTTTTAAAGAGGTGGTTGATTATGATTTCACTTTTCTAACTTTAGTTAGTGTGTAATGTTGCTGTTTGAGCATAAACAACATCTGCAAAGTTACAACGCTCAAAGTTCAAAGCAAAGGGAGATATTTGCTTTTTTAGAAATCACTTTTTAAGGACTACAACAAACGGCTGGTAGGGATTACACAACATTCCTCCTGGGTTAGTGATATCACCAACCCTAAAATTTACATAAACCCACCCCCGGGAATGTGATTTATAGATTATCATGACAGAATATGCTAACCAATGACTAGAAGATAACTACACACAAGTTACATAAATTCATCAACTAACCATTCAGAAATGTTGTCTACATGTTGGCACTTCTTCTTGAGTCTCTCCATCTTTCTGACTCGGGTCTGAACATAAAAGGCTAAAAGTTTTTGAAATTCAGTGCATGTCTGTGTGAGGTAATCGAAGCTGCTAAGGAGCTCTTGAAGCTCCGCCCCCTGTGCCGGGAGCAGCAGCTCATTTGCATTTTAAAGGGACAGACACAAAAACTGTGCGTTTTTGCTCACCCTCAAAAAGTGACAATTTTAACATGCTATATAAAAATATCTGTGGGGTATTTTGAGCTAAAACTTCACATACACATTCTGGGGACATCAAAGCCTTATTTTACATCTTGTGAAAAGGGAATTATATCACCCCTTTAATGATTCTGTCTGGAACAAACTGTTCGTTCCATCTGTCGCTGTGCAGCAGACTAATGTTGTCACAGATTTGTTAATGGTTGACTGGTAACAAGGGCACATGTGGATTATTTTATATGATTGAACTAACTTTTAGTATTTGTGACATTTAGGGGAGATTTGTAAAATAAACCAAATACTAAATGCAACGTACTTGCAATGAGAGAAAACGCCCTTTGATGTACTGATAAGACAATATGAGATACTTTGCTTTTGATATGCAATGCATCACACATGCTCCTGTATGCATGTAAATGGAGTTGGCTGCTGACCAACGAACCAGAAAAGGGAACAATAGCAACAGTTTTAGCCCAGAAACATGCATGATTAGCCAACGCATTGCAAGTGCATGGTCCTGATACATGTTACTGTACAGTAACAAATCTCAGTAGGGGGTGATAGAGTTCCCTTCAAATGTCTGTGCCATTAAATGTGTTTTTATTCATATAGCTTGCTACATGTCATCAGTTTAACTAAACATACCCGCTCAGCGTGATTATCTTTAAATTGTTGAGACTGTAATGGCAACAGTTCACCTGAAAAAATACTGTAGAACACAGCTTTGTATTGCCCGCTTTAACACTGCGAATGCAATGTGTATTTGCATTGTTATGAATTGCGTTCTGACACATTTCTGAAATGCATGTAAATGCATGCTAATGTGAAACCAAAATTGCATTCATAACGACATTATGTAGCTCTGCCTCTTTTCAGCACTGCACTCATTGTGTTCTGTCTTCCGGTTTGTATTTCCATAGCATTAAGTTCAAATCTTACAGATTTATGAATTAACCGCTTGTTTTAAAATCTTCCCGGTCTACTGACATTTGTTATGACATTTGCTTAGAACATTACAATGATCAGGATAACTTTCGTTAACTCTACAATAAGTAAATCCACTTCATCATGTAATTAATCTTCGACGGCGATGCCATAGGAATATACAGAGATACCGCAAAAACAGAAGTTCAAACAAAAAAATTCGAAAGATGGCTGTGAGCTTGGTGTGTAAGGTCTATACAAATATACTGAAGTTCTTAAAAATAAAGAATCTAATTAAAACCAGTAAAGGTTCTATAGAATGATGTCATTATAGAACCTTTTTAATTTCCTCAAAGAATGTTTATTCTATTCCTATTCTTTTAACCTCTTATTCTTGTTGTTATTCTTTAGTTCCTTTGAGAAATAATCTATTTATTGGTTCTTTAAAGAACCCAGACACCAATACCAATAATGAAACATCAATAACTTGTTAATTTACAAAGAACCATATTATCAACTTAAACCTGTATGACTTTCTTTTTTTCTGTGGAATGTACGGTAAACTATACTTTAAAGAATGTTGGTAACCAAACTATTTTGGTTCCCATTGACTTCTATTGTGTGGTCAAATATATACAATGGAAGCCAATAGGAACCAAAACAGTTTGGTTACCAACATTCTTCAAAGTATTTTCTTTTATGTTCCTCAGCAGAAAGAAAGTCATAAAGGTCTGGAAGTAAATGATGAGAGAATTCTCATTTTTGGGTGGACTATTCCTTTCGGACTTCTGTACAAAAAAGGTTCTTGATTAACGCTTCAGAACATCTGTCACGGGTCCTGGTTGCAGCAGAGATGAAACAGGATCTATGAGCAGCAGTCTTTATTTCAAGCAAAATCAAACTAACAGAAATACTCAGGACACTTAGAATTATGTAACACAGAACAGGACAACCACGCTTACAGTGACGTCGACAGACAACTAGACAGGATCAAACTCAGGCTTAAATACACAGGCAAACAAGAGGAACTAATGAGACTGATTAATAAGACACACCTGAACACAGTCAGTAACCATAGAAACAAAGAGAGAGAACGAAGGAGAACTGAAGTAATTAACAGATTAGAAAATATTAACTGAGAAACTCAAAAATGAACAGAACTCAAAACGTGACAACATCATTGAAGAACTTTTATTTTTTTACATTCAACATCTCTACTGTGTTAATGTACATATATTCAGTTTTTACACTGGTTCTCAAATAACAAGGGAAGACAGAATATTTCTTCATTTTAAATGATGATTGGAAATCTGAAGTGTGACGTGTAACCGCTGTGATTTTAGCTCTTTGGGCATCTCAGGAGTGTCACCCTTCACCCATGAAGTGCTAAAGCTGCAGGGGGAAATGCCATCTTAGAAGGTGCTACAGTGTCAAATCCAAAATAAGCTGTCTGTAGATGACCTTTTCATATATGATAAGAGTGGATACAGTATTCAAGACATTGCACTCCTCCTGGCATAATGTCATTTTGCTTTTTCCATATGTTTGAACATTTCTGAATGGTTAGTTGATGAAATTCAGTTCAAATTCAGAAGTACCAAACAAACTCACCCAGTGGAGACAATACTTTGCTATTATCGTCAGCACTCACAAGTGACGGTTTGCCAACCTGTGTTTGGGTTTCTCAGTCTCTAATCTATATGGCTTGTTGCTGATGCTTTTTGACAGGGTTATGAGGTAGAGAACATCTATGCAGATGAAGTTCCCCCTCATTAAAGCACTCCTGTGAACACGAGCTGTCGCTCGCACTGCGTGAATTGTCAACCACGTCTTCAAATGCATAACTGAATATCTTAATTCATAATAACTTGGTTCCACTCTAACTAACAATTTGAGATTTTTGAATTTCATGAAGGTCTTTTGATTTTGAGAGACTTTTACATATTTATACGTTATATTAATATTTGCTTATGTATGTAGGTGTACTTTAATACAATACAAGAGAACGTCCACAGTCTTTTTTCTACATTTTCTACATTTCTACAGTTTATTCCACATTTACGGACAAATAACATTTGTGTGCAAATGTAATGATTTAAGAATTGGCCATTGGCAGTTGAGATGTTTAAGGGATGCTGTCAATCTCATTGACAAAAAATATTCAGATTTTAATTCATCTGAATTTGGTCATGTTCCGGTTATGTAAGTGTTGCTTAAAAAATAAAATTTGCGTCAGCTCCAGTTGTAAAGATTTCATATGGCACCAACACTTGCAAAGGCTCCAAATGATGGCAACTTTGGATCAACATAAACTGCAAAATATGAACTGCTTAACTGAATAGTTGTCGTTAACTAACCACATATCATGTATTATTAATACAAAAATATTCTATGAAGCTGCTTTTAACAAAATATTAATAAAAAATGATATAGATTAATTATGCAATTGATTCATTTTCATATATATTTTTAATTTGTTACATTTTAATTTTGTGTTATATAAACACATAATTCAGAATATTCAAGTCACATCGTCACATTTATTTATATAGCACTTTTTACAATACAGATTTTTCAGATGTTTCAAAGCAGCTTTACAGTGATAACACGAAAATAATGCAAAAAAGTTTTCCAGAAGAAAAGCTTAAGAAAGTTCAGTGATGTTTCATTTTTGTTTTAAAAAAAGTTATTAATTTAGTCAATTTATATATATATAGCCGCTCTGGAGTAAACCGTGAAGTCATCGTCCAGCTCAGTTCAGTTCTTGTATAATAGTGTCAATGCAGGCAGATCAATATTATTGTTGAATATTAAATTAAATGTTACATTTATTGTCCTCAACTAAGCAAGCCAAGACAATGGCAACAAATTCATTAGTGCATGTTCAAACAAAGGTAATTCTGAGTAATGTTAGACATAGACGGGTTTAAAAAGTCTAATTTGACAACACATATTGAAAAGACAAAACACAAAAGAACACTCATGTGCATAACAGAAGTGCAATGGGTTGTTAACGGTGTTTCAAGATGATGTTCTCCACATTTTCACTATAATTTGTAAATAATTTTCAGTATAAACAGTGTAATTGTGCTGTTGCTTGTCCAGGCAGGTCCTGGAGGCTGCGAAGAAGTCCAATTTGACTGGTCATTTTAAATTTGTGGGATCAGACAGCTGGGGTGCCAAGAGCTCTCCGATCCTGGACCAGGAGGAAGTGGCTGAGGGTGCCGTCACCATTCTGCCCAAGAGAGCATCTATTGATGGTTTGGAATATCATATGCATATTTTAAGTCGCCATAAAATAAATACATGTTACTTAAAACGATAATTTGTGCTCCTATTATTTTTATTTTTACAAGAAAATTGCTCTTCCTGTGATATGCTCACTTGATGTCTGCGATGTATTCAGTGCAATATGCATTGCTCACTTTTCACAATAAAATTAGATGCTGATAAAGTATAAAATCATTCATGTCCTACATTTCACTCAGAATTGTCACAATATGGTAGTAAAGTGGTTGCAACTTCTATTTCTGCCATGTACACTACTGTTCAAAAGTATAGGCTTTTTTTAAAGAAATGAATACTTTTATTCAGTAAGGATGCATTAACTGGATCAAAGGTGACAGTACAGACATTTATAATGTTACCAAAGTTTTCCATTTCAAGTCAGTTCTGTTAGTAAGAGAGACTTCTTTCAAAATATTAAAAAATCATCCCCAAACTTTTGAACGGTATCTTACAATTGTACTTAATTATACTTAATTCTACTATAAACATAAAATTGGTAATTTTTCTGCTTTTCAATCAGGGTTTGACCAGTACTTCATCACTCGATCCCTGGAGAACAATCGCAGGAATATCTGGTTCGCTGAATTCTGGGAAGACGACTTTAGGTGCAAACTGACACGTCCAGGTATCAAGATCGACCCAGAAAAGAAGAAATGCACAGGTGAGAGCTCCTGATAGCCGTTAACTGATGTTTGGAGCAATGACAGGTTACCTTAAAATGTCTAGGTCTTACTTATTAAAAGGTCTTCTGTCTTGCTTATCGTTCACCTTCTCTTTTCATTCAACACTTTGCTGTCTCACTGTGTTCATTTTGACTTTTCTCTCTCTCTCTGACTTTCAGGAGAAGAACGGATCAGTCGTGATTCTCATTACGAGCAAGAGGGCAAGGTTCAGTTTGTAATTGATGCGGTGTATGCCATGGCTCATGCTTTGCACAACATGCACCAGGATCTGTGTCTGGGAGCCACAGGTGTTTGTGATAAAATGGACCCAGTGGAGGGACGTTTGCTGCTTAGCTACATCCGCGCCGTCAACTTCAATGGTGAGTTGACACACTTGATCAGAATCACTGAAGACGAGACCTGACTGGCATCAGAAATGCCATTAGACAATGCCAAAAGATGTTCAAAGGTCCAAACTAAACCCCATAGAGAGCTTTAGTTTTGCCTCGCAGGCTCATCTGGATTGAGCACAAGTGTCATGCATGTTGACATGGGCCTGCCCTGGGATATTTGAAAACTTTGACCCACAAATTAAAATTCTGTTATCATGTTCTCATTGCTATGCTGTTTCAAACCTGCATACAGTAACTTTAGTTATTGTGGAGAACATTTCTTTGTTGAATGCCTCATTTGTAAGTCATTTGGTTTAAAAATGTCTGCTAAATGAATAAATGTTAGTGTAAAAGTTGAAATTTTGAAGAATGTTAGCTCTTTTCTATAATCACAGTGTAGGGTAAGAGCACTTACAAGCTCAAAAATGTATTGTGCTGTATAAGAAGTTTAAACTGCAATTTGCAAAAAATCACAGAAAAGCTGTGGTCGCAAACATTCCGATATTTGATCAGAAATACAGTAAAAACAGTAATATTGGGAAATATTATTACAATTCTATAATATAAAAAAAAAAAAAAAAAGTTGCTGCCTAATATTTTTATTTTTGGTACCCGTGGTACATTATTCATTATTTTTAGAGAGCCCAAAAGAACAACATTTATTTGAAATAGAAATATTTTACAACATTATGCATTTACTGTCACTTTTGATACATAATGCTGAATAAAAGTATTAATTTCTTTAAAAAAAAAAAATCTTACTGACGCCAAACCTTTGAATGGTAGTGTATATCCTTACAGACAACATACAAATATCAACTCTTTTATTTATTTCATAATAAAAAAAGGATATTGTCTACAATTAATGGGTGCATGTTATTCCAAAGAAATATTTTTTCTTAATTGATATTTCCACTTCTAAAATGACATTTGTTTTCTATTGCAAGGCAGTGCAGTTAATAAGGCAAATAATATTTACCAGTAATATACTTTTCACGATCCAATCAAATCCCGAAAGATGAAATCAAGCCCCGCCCTACATTATTATATGCAGAATATTCAGTTTAATTTTGCAATATGTCACGATATTGAAGTTAAATGTGTTGCGAATGACTGTTCTTGTTGTGATGAAATACAGAATGTGCTTCGTGCTTCACAGTACCAGTGTGGCCTCCTAGTTCATTATAGTTTGAAAACAGAAGAACAGTCTCTTTAAAAATGGCAAAGTTCTGCCAAGTAAATCTAACTTTGCTCTGGTGTTGTGAAGCTGTCCATGAAAGAATTCCCATTAAGTCACTTTCTCAAGAGTGGCTTGCAAACATTTGGTTGGGAGTTCGCCTGGAGGGTATTGGCTGAACAAGCAATATGCATTATTGTGAAGGAGAAAATCACTCCTTTTTTCTACGCCAGAATTTCAAATGAAGCTGTCTTCCGCCTATACAGGAAAGGACAAACAAGCAAAAGACAAATCCTCATCCATCCAGGGCTAACTGAAGCAGGTTTTGAGTGGTTTAATGATGTGTTCTTGCATAGTTGGAGGAAGGGATCTAATGACTGAACTAAATACACATATTCAGGTTGACAAGGACGGACTCAAAGCACTCATAATCAGAGCTGAATGTTTGTCCATAGTGCATTCAGAGTTTACCATTCAAATATAATCGTGGACTAAAAACAGATATTGCTGCATGTAATATGCAGGAGGATAAAGGATGCATGAATGGAGCATCTACAGTATATGACAGATGGTTGTAGAGCGAAGTGAAGATGTTTAGAGTCTCAGTGGATAAGGAGTGACAGGAAGAGGAGCTATAGCTAGAATGTCTCTTTATTAAATATCTAGCTGTGATCACGCTCATCCTCTCAGCTATAATTTACCATCACCTCTGTAATGTATTTCTTTAAAGACCCAATGAAATCAGAATAGTTTTTTTGGCTTTTAGTCAATGTTTATAGCTTTGAGAGCATCTTCTTCAAGGCTGACACATTGGCAATATTTCTCTTTCAGGAAACAGATCAAGATTATCAGCTTGCATAATAAAATTGACATTGTCATTCCCCAACTTGCTATATTTAATAAAGATGCAAAAGGCAAAATGAAAGCAAAACAATCAAATTAAATAAGTTGAATTTGTTTTTGGAAAATAATTTTGAAAAATAATGATGTTTCTTGTTGTATGATAACATTATATGATTGTTTCTTTTTTGATTATCAGGCAGCGCCGGCACTGCCGTTCTGTTTAATGAAAACGGTGATGCTCCTGGACGCTACGACATCTTTCAGTACCAGATGACCAACACTTCTAGTCCAGGATACAGAGTCATCGGCCAGTGGACCAATAACCTCCGACTCAACGTAAATTGACTCCAATTGCTCATTAGCATACAGATTAATTATATTGACAAATAGTTAGTTCTCCCAAAAATGAAAATTCTGTCATTTACTCATCCTCACGATGTTTCAAACCTGTAAGACTTTCATTCATCTTTTGTAACTCTATATATTTTTAATGAAAAAGATCATAAAACTAATCCACATGAATTGAGCGGTTTAGTCAAAATTTTCTGAAGAGACTCGATCGCTTTATATGATGAACAGATTGAATTTAGCCTTTTATTCACATATAAACATTGATCAGTGAACATAAACTGAAGCTCAACCGTACATGCTTTGACGCACTAGAATAAACCTCATTGATTCTCACACATCGAGCGAACATGCTTGAGCTTCCATTTACCACAACTGATGTGTGAGTTGCTGAATGTTTATATGTGAATAAAAGCTTAAATATACTGTTCATAATATAAAGTGAACGTGTCCCTTTAGAAAATCTGGACTAAACCGCTCAATTCATATGGATTAGTTTTACAATCTCTTTATGAACTTTTTGAAGTGTCAAAGTGGTAGTTGCGTAGCTGTCAATGGAGGGACAGAAAGCTCTCAGATTTCATTAAAAATATCTTCATTTGTGTTCTGAAGATGAATGAAAGTCTTAAAGGTTTGGAATGATGTAAATGATGACAGGATTCAAATTTTTGGGTGAACTAACCCTTTAACATTTTCTTTCTAGTTTAATTCTCAGTAAATGTTCTCTGTATTTCATCAGGTAGAAGAGATGCAGTGGACTGGTGGAAACCGTCAAATTCCGGACTCTGTTTGCAGTTTTCCGTGCCAGCCAGGTGAGAGGAAGAAGATGGTGAAGGGCGTCCCGTGCTGTTGGCACTGTGAGCTCTGTGACGGGTATCACTTCCAAGCTGACGAGTTCAACTGCGAGATGTGCCCTTTCGACATGCGGCCGACCCTCAACCGCACGGCCTGCCGGCCAACTCCCATCATCAAGCTGGAGTGGCACTCTCCCTGGGCCGTTATCCCTCTGTTCCTGGCCATTCTTGGCATCCTGGCCACCCTGTCCGTCATCATCACCTTCATCCGCTTCAACGACACCCCCATCGTGAGGGCCGCGGGCCGCGAGCTCAGCTACGTGCTCCTGACCGGGATCTTCCTCATCTACTTCATCACCTTCCTCATGATCGCTGAGCCGGGAACGGTGGTGTGTGCTTTCCGCAGGCTTCTGCTGGGTCTGGGCATGAGCATTACATACTCTGCCATGCTCACGAAGACCAACCGGATCTACCGGATCTTCGAGCAGGGCAAGAAGTCCGTCACGCCTCCAAAGTTCATCAGCCCCACTTCACAAGTTATAATAACCTTCATTCTGATCTCAGTACAGGTAAACGTGGTAAATCAGAGCTTGAAGCAATTTAGTGATAATTGTTTTATTGTTTTGCTTCTGGCAGGGTGCTACCCATGTTCTTGAAGTCCCAAATCTCATGGAATTGGTTACTGTGTTGGGCTGTTTTTAAATCGCTACAGTATACACTACTGTTCAAAAGTTTGGGGTCAGTAAGATTTTTTCAGTAAAACGTTTTTATTTCATCAAAAATACAGTAAAACAGTTTTATCCTGAAATATTATTACTGTTTTTTATTTGAATATATTTTAAAATGTGATTTATTCCTGTGATGCAAAGTTGAATTTTCAGCAGCATTACTCCTGTCTTCGGTGTCACATGATCCTTCAGAAATCATTCTAATTGGTTGCTCTGGATTTTTTCCTTTTTTTTTTCTTATTGATTATTTTTTTTGTAACATTATAAATGTCTTCTCTGTAACTTTTGATTAATTTAATGCATCCTTGCAGAAAGTATTAATTTCTTCACAAAAAAGAAAGAAAAGAAAATCATAATAACCCCAAACTTTTGAATGTTGGTGTACATATTTTCTTTCCTGTGAACCTTTTAATAGACCCTACATATTAAGTTTGCACAGAAGAAGCATTTAACACAAAATAACACACATTACCTTTAACTTTTAACTGCATGCATTTATTAAAATCTGTAGCTTCAGTGAGGACAAATTATTGAATTAAGGAATTATTCATTTAATTAGTAAAGAAAATTGATCCAGAATTCTGCCGAGAGGCACCTTAGGAAGTCCTTATCTCACTGAAACGTATTTGAACCTCTCTGTCTCACCCTAGCCAAACATTGGTTCATGAGCGACACAGAGCCACTGGTTATGGTAACTAAAGCCCCTATACTGTTGTCCCACTCTCAGTATGTCCCTGTTTGAGCTTTAGTCAATAGCAGTCTCCCAGCCAAGCAGATTCTCCTGTGTTTGGACACTCTGCCGAAGCTGATAAGCTGCCTGCAGACCTCATCATGTTGAGTGCTCTGGCTTCATTCTGCTTGTGCTAGCAAACGTGCCAACCACGCTAATGTGCGAAAGCAACAGATTCAACATCAGTAAAGGCGGAAAAAAAATGCTTGAGTGATTTACAGGTGACAAGAAAGCTCCTCCGCTGTCGATACACATTGTGTCTGCTGATAAACACCTCTCCTCCGATTAAAAACTGCTGATTGGAACTTTTACAAAAGAATATTTTAAACGCTTTTGTAGTTCAAGCTTAGCCCCCAGAATTATGCGCATGACTCACTGGCAACTGCGTGGGGGAGACGAGATTAACAGGACGTTAGCGGGAGAATGATTGACAGCAGGACGTTTCTCAGCACCTCCTCCAGCACATGTTGGCAGATGTGTCACCGATGCTGAGTTGAGAACGGAACTCCGCCGAGCGATTCTGACAGCAACATCTGTCTCCGCGACAACACGCCGGCTGCCCGGCTGCTGTTCTCTTCTCCTCCCAGCCGTAGAAGTTTCTGGGAAAGTTTGAGCCTTACCTGATGAGCACCCTCACTCAGGATCAGTCACTTCCTAGTCGGAATGTTCTAGTTGAGAACAGGTGCAGAGGACGCTCTCTAAATCACGCCTCTAACAGCTGCTCTCATCCGGTGACCCTCCGCACTTACATGGTGAATGACTTTACATTATGATTAATGGTAATCATACGTCCCCTTTAGCCATCCTTAGAAAAGTCCTTGTTTTATATTTGCTGTTCAAAATGTAAAATAGTAACTTCCCAGCTGAAAGGGAACCCGATGTTGTGGAAAGGCTCTCAAAGTTATGAACCAACGTTCTTCCAGTAACGTATATGGAAAATGATCTGGTCTTTAATAATGTTCTCAAACATTGTTCATGGAACTTTTTATTTTTTTGCAGAAATTTTTAGTTTAGAAATGTTACTACTTTAGAATGTTTCGGAATGTTCAGAGAACATTCAAAAGGAACATTCCTACTATGTCTGAAGAATGCTAAAGCAGAATGTTCTTATTTAAAGGAATAAGAAACTCACAGGACAGAAGACATTTAAGACAATCAAGACCGTAGTTCCATGTCTCAAGTTCATTGAAGCTGTCTCTGAATATGATGAGAAATATTCAAGTTCTTAGTGAGATCTCACTTTTGATTGCAGACTTGCCAGACGGAAAATTGGTGGAGTTTTAGAGACTTAAAGACACATGAGTGTTTAAGTCTCCATTTGCTGTCTATTTAATCTCACTTGAGTCAAGAAAAGTTTTATTGTGATTTTTTGTTTTCTATGGGCAGTCCTAACCTGAAATAATAGGGATGTTGTTGACCCATGAACATGTTTACTAATATATGAAGAGTTCAGATGCAAAAGCCTCTAAGTGCCATCTGAAATTTTCTTCTAGAATTATCATTTTTATAAAGCTTGTATATTTAAGTTAAGTAATTTCACTTAAATGACAATTAATAGGTCATTTGCATTGCCATTTAAGTGAAATTATTGAACTTAAATATACGAGCTTGATAAAAATTATCATTCTAGAAGAAAATTTCAGATGGCACTTAGAGGCTTTTGCATCTGAACTCTTCATATATTTATATTTATACTTATATTTATACTACAGTACATTGCACCCAATAGGACATGGAAATAAAGTTAATTATTTTTCATAATTTACTGAAGTAATTTACTCACATTGGATGCATAGTACATAAATAAACAAAAAGGTCTAAATGTACACTAGCAATCAAAAGTTTACGATTTTTTAAAACGTTTTTGAAAGAAGTCTCATATGCTCACAAGACTGCATTTGTTTGATCAAAACTACAGTAAAATGAGCAGTGAAATATTATTACAATTTAAAGTGACTGTTTTCTTTTGGAATATTTTAAAAAATGTAATTTAGTAGAATTTTCAGCATCATTACTCCAATCTTCAGTGTCACATGATCCTTCAGAAATCATTCTAATATGATGATTTGAGGCTCAAGAAATATTTCTTATTATTATCAATGCTGAAAACTTAATATTATTAAGTTTAATATTAATATTATTAATAAAACCATGACAATGACATTTATTAGAAAACTGATTTGTTTATATATATATATATATATATATATATAGTCTTTACTGTCACTTTTGATCACTTTAATGCATCTTTGCTAAATTAAATGATTAATGTCTGACCCCAAACTTTTGAACAGTAGTGCAATGTGTAGTTGTTTCTGAATGCATTATGGTCAAAATACACAAAACTTGAATTGTTCCCCTTTTTCATTCAGAATTAAAAACATTACATTTAAATGCTACATTTCAGCTGAACTAGACATAGCCCCTTTTTTTCGTTTCAGAAATCTAGGCACGTTATTATTAAGCGAGGAGAGGATCTTATAGTTTCTTTTGTGTCTGTAAAAAAGCACTTTAAAACCCATCATTAAGAGCAATCAGGCTGATAGGTGGCCTATTTTAACCAGTAATCTTGTGCGAAGTCGTGTCTGATGAAAACTGGCTAAAACGCATTCCTTTTTACACTATATTCTACGTACATCAATCTAACTGCAGCTCTTGACAAATGAGTCTGACCTTCTGACTGACTCCGTCTCGCCGTTAATGATAAGCTTTTACTTCCTGCCGTCTCTTGCAGGTTGTGGGTGTTTTCGTCTGGTTTGGTGTGATGCCGCCACACTCCACCGTGGACTACGAGGAGCAGCGGCCGCCCAATCCAGAGTTGGCACGTGGCGTCCTGAAGTGTGACATGTCTGATTTGTCGCTCATCTGCTGCCTGAGCTACAGCATCGTGCTGATGGTCACATGCACTGTCTATGCGGTCAAGAGCAGAGGCGTGCCTGAGACTTTCAACGAAGCCAAACCCATCGGCTTCACCATGTATACCACCTGCATCGTCTGGCTGGCGTTTGTGCCTATTTTCTTTGGCACAGCACAGTCCACTGAGAAGGTGAGACGTGCGTTATAATGTGATTGATTATTAATGTTCTTAAACAAATGGTTCACCCAAAAATGCAAATCATTTACTCAACATCATGTCGTACAAATCCTGTATGATTTTGTATGATGACTGTTCATCCCAAGTACATACTGTTCAAAAGTTTGGGGTCAGTTTTTTTTGTTGTTGAAAGTAATTATACTTTTATTCAGCAAGGATGCATTCAATTGATTAAAAGTAACAGTAAAAACATTATTAATGTTAAAAATAATTATATTTCAAATAAATGCTGTTTTTTATTCATCAAATATATCACTGTTTCCACAAAAATATGAATCAACATTTCAACATTAATAATAAGAAATGTTTCTTGAGCAGCAAATCATCATATTAGAATGATTTCTGAAGGATCATGTGACACTGATGCTGAAAATTCAGCTTTGCATCACTGGAGTTTAATTTTATAGTATATTCAAATAGAAAACATTTTAAATTGTAATAATGTTTCACAACTGTTTTACTGTATTTTTGCATAAGCATTAAAGCATTAGAAGCTTTTAAAAAATCCCAAACCTTTGAATGGTAGTGTATAAAGTGACAAAATGCACTATAAAAGTGGTTCGACTGACTTGTACTCCATATTCCACATCTTCAGAAATCATATGAAATTTTTTTTTGAGGAACAAAAACTGAAACTGTTTGTTGTTTAAATGGTGCTTCTTCACCACAATGCTCAAATCTCATTAGCATATGCACATATTCAAATGTCATTGACGTGTAACCGAACACGATACGCAAGTTTGAACGTGGAGAAGTGAAAATGAGACCTTTGGGATGGTTTGAGGTTGACTTTGACCTCATTCTCCATGTCCTGATGAAAAAAGCCTCCTCAGAAGTGGACTCCAGTGGTGTTAGAGGAGTAATCCTCCACTTTCCCACTCTTTTTTTCTTGTTGAATATACCGTTTTATGCATGAATTTGCCATATCATGAAAACAAATTCTTTTGCAAATGCTGTTTTATATGGAAGTGTTTTTCATCATTACCTGCTGGGGTTGTTAGTTGCTTTTTCGTAAACCGTAAGGATTTTCTTATACATTTTCAATGGGACGGAGAGCAAATGCTACACATGAAATATTCGGATGTCGCCTTTTCCATCTTAAAAAACACAATATATAGAAATGCAACACCATCTCTCTTTGAAACAACTTCCAGTATTTACACCACAGTTCTGCTCCAATCCAGCAACAAAAGAGCTGAGCTTAGTTACCATTTAAGTCCTTAAGTAGAAAATTATGTGAAATGAAGTCATTTCAATATGAAGGCATTGAAGTAAGCAACAACCTGCCAGGCTCACGATAACAAGTCCAAGTTGAATTGCTCACAGTTTCTCTTTTGAAGAGGCCTTTGATATGGCAGACATGGAAAGGGATGAGATGAGAAAAAAACAACATTTCATTTCTCCCCTTTATCTCCCAAAGACACACCATGACACAGAGACAAAGACTCTTCCGCCCACCAATGAGGTTCCGGGGGTTTGACTGTGGGAGGAGGTTGATAACGGGAGTCTTTGGGAGCCTGAAAGACAATGTCTACCCATCTTAATAAAGCCAGAAGCCTCGTCAGCGGGAATTAGGAATTAGAGCATTAGTTATTGCTGCATAGATTAAACGACCCAGGTAGCTTCCCACTGACATGTCGTTTAATGCGCCGCGCTAATACCATACGTGTCATTTCCTGGTGAGCACTCTTGGGTGGGCAGGTGCTCTTTTATTTGCCTTTGGCAGCCACATGTGATGAACATTGTGAATGTTTATATTGATGCATTGCCATGGCCTGTCCAAAGGAGGATTTTATTACTCAAGGGTAGCGTTTTCATAGCTCAGGAGGCGTTAGATGTTTTATTTAAGCATCACATTTGATGCAGTTTCTTCTGTTCATTTTAGAAAAACAAATGATATAGAGCGATGAAATGAATGTGTATACCATTAATACACTACAGTCATAAGTTTGGGGTCTACAAGATTTTTTAAAAATATGAATACTTTTATTCAGCAAGGATGGTGAAATTGATCAAAAGTGACAGTATAATGTATTATATTTCAAATAAATTCTGTTCTTTTGAACTTTCTATTCATCAAAGAATGCTGGAAAGAAAAGTAGTAGCTCAACTGTTTAACATTGATAATAAGAAATGTTTCTTGAGCACCAAATTCAACTTTGTGTAAGGAATAAATTGCGTATATTAAAATAGAAAACAGATGTAATAATATTTTACGGTATTAATGTTTTTACTGTATTTTTGATCAAATAAGTGTAGCCTTGGTGAGCTGAAGAGACTTCTTTCAAAAACATTAAGAAAACAGACCCCAAACTTTTGAATGGTAGTGTATAATAAATGTTTTAATTAATAATTATAATAATTAAGTCATTTGTTTCTAATTTTACTTTTATAATTATGTTAATTTGAATGAATAATTATTTCTTTGTCTTTAAAATGTGTAAAAAAAAAAAAAAATATATATATATATATATATATATTTATTATTTAATTGAAAAAGTATATACTTTGGTCTTGGAAGAAGCTGATGAGAAATGTTTGAGTTCATATTTGTAATGGTCTCGGTCTGTTTTGGTTTCGTTTTCATTCTGTTACTGGTGTTGCTTTTCCTGAGTTCTGTTTGCTAGTTCGTTTTTTATGGTTTCATATTGGATTACGTTCACCTGTTGTTCATTTAGTTTTCTCTTTGTATTTACACCCTTTCCTATGTTCATTGTTCCATGTCGTCTTAGTTTTATTGGTTGTTGTTTATAGCTTCCCTGTGTTCTCCTGCGTTCCTTGAATAGCGATTAAAGGCTTATTCTAGTAATTCTCCTGCGTTGTGCGATTTGTGCACAAGCGTGACAATATTGAAATGACTTTTGAGTTTTGCAAATTAGCTTAATCTTAGTATTGTTGAGATCTCTTCTGTAGCTCTGAGATTACTAGAATCTGTTTGTCAGAAAAAAATCAAGAAGAAAAAGAAGACAAAACTCTCCATTTCTTCTCCATTTAGTCTAAAGGAAGAGTTCACCCAAAAGTTCTCTCATCATTTACTCACCCTCATGCCATAACCAATATGTATATTTTTCTTCAGAAACAATATTTGTTTTATGAAAATAATCCATCTCTGTGAGTCCATATAATGGCTGCCACTCGGCTGACGCTTGAACACACCGATCGTGACAGTAATCCATACGACCCCAGTGGATGAATTAATGTCTGTGTGAATGAATCGTTTGTGTTTATCTGAAGAAAGAAAGTCATATGAGGATGAGTAAATGATGAGAGAATTTTCATTTTTTCAGCGAGCTATTCATTTAAAGTGGTCTCAGTTGAGATCTTGTCTTTCTTTTATAATAGGGTCTATCAAAAGTGATGTATAACTCTATCCTGTGATCTATAACTCTTGGCGTTTCATTTCCCGTGTTTGATCCAGATGTTCATCCAGACGACGACGCTGACCGTGTCCATGAGTCTGAGCGCCTCCGTGTCTCTGGGGATGCTCTACATACCGAAAGTCTACGTCATCATCTTCCACCCGGAGCAGAACGTGCAGAAGCGCAAGCGCAGCTTCAAGGCCGTGGTGCAAGCCGCCACCATGTCCTCGCGCCTCTCGCAGAAATCCATCAATGACAAGCAGAACGGGGAGACCAAGATCGAGCCAGACAGGTCACAGTAGCAGGTAACAGCCTCTCTCAGACCCTTGGAAGAGTGCATGGAGTCTGTTCTGAATCTCATGAGATGCCATTAAAGCCTGGAAGAATGACACAAATAAATCACCCTGTCTTAATGACATAAAATCACTCTTTTAAAAATAAAGGCTCCAATTAGAGCCAAAAAGGTCATACGACTGATGCCTTCAGAGCTGGGCTTTTATGGTAGCCCTTTACAATACGGTCTCATTTGTCAACATTAGTTAATGTATTAACTTACATGAACTAACAATGAGCAATACATTTGTTACAGTAAATTTTTGATGATGTTAGTTAATAAAAATCCAGCTGTTCATTGATTGTTCGTGTTAGTTCACAGTGCATTAACTAATGCTAACAAATGCAACATTTGATTTTAATAATGTATAGTAAATGTTGAGATTAACAATACTAAGATTAGTAAATGGCTTCTGAGGTTGGATGTCGGCCTGAAACTCTTGTAGTCTGAGCCCTGCTGTAAACTTCTAAAGTTCCAGGTTAATTCTAACCTGGCGTCTATTGACGGAGAGAACCGAGTCATTTATAGAGACTAGAATATTATAGTCTGATCATTCTAGCAACACCATAACCACCAATCAGCTGCATAGCAATGCACTAAAAACATTCAGAACACTGTAATCATAAAGCCCTGCCAACAACCCTTTAGCGTTGTGTTTTTATACTGTGTTTAGGTTCTGCTGCGAATTCATATTTGCTGAAAAGCGAAAATGGATTTGTTATGGCCTTTGAACGACTTATACCAGGAGATCTGCTGAGAAATACTGCTCCGTAATATATTTCATTGTAATAAACTGTCCTCAAAGCTTCCAGGATGGGATTGTTAGGGAACTCGATGCTTTAAATCTAAAATTTAAGTTACCTTGAATCTTTTTACGTGAGTTGAAATGAGTGCCCCCTCACATTTTTATATCCATAAAATCTCCCTCTCTCTCTCTCTCTCCCTCTTTTAAATTGCGGTGAAATGCTTTTGGGTTTATTTTCCACTTGTTCTCTATCTCTGCAAGCACACATTTGCTTCCTCAACACATGCAGTTTGAAGCAGCACATCTCATTACTTTCATATTACTGAGCTTTTGGAAGCAAAAAATCACTAAGCCTGCACGAAATTCTTGAAATGATGCTTGTTGAAATGGATATTTCTCGGCATTGCAACAATATTTGGGTGCATGCACAAGCGAAGAAACTGGAAGTAGAAAAGGAATTATGAAAAGCATGTGGATAGAACTATTGAATGTGATTCATTTATGGACTTAATGATTGCATTTATTAATAAAACAAATGCTGAATTATATATTATGAGTGCTCTTTCTCTCCTCTCTCCCCTTACTGAGATATAGACCTTATATAATTTTGCCATGTGACAATTAGTCCCAGTGTCACTTTTCCTTTCTCTTTTACATTTTTGCCTTTGTTTAATTATGTGTACAATATTTAACTGTTTGGGGTCGGTAAGATGTTTAATTTTTTTTTTAATTTTTTTTTTTTTGAAAGTAGTATCTTCTGCTCACCAAGGCTGCAATTTTTTGATCAAAAATACAGGGAAATATTATTGAAATTTAAAATATCTGTTTGAATATATTTTAAAATGCAATTCATTCCTATGGTGAAAAGCTGAATTTTCAGCATCATTACTCCAGTCTTCAGTGTCACATGATCCTTCAGAAATCATTCTAATATGATGATTTGCTGCTCAGAAAACATTTCTTTATTATCAATGTTGAAAACTGCTAATATTTTTGTGGAAACCTTGATACATTTTTTTTCCAGGATTCTTTGATGAATAGAAAGTTCAAAAGAAATCAGAAAACAGAAATCTTTTGTTACATTATAAATGTCTTTACTGTCACTTTTGATCAATTGAATGTGTCCTTGCAGTGCTAGCATTTTTAAAGCTGGTTAAAAGGAGACACCAGTTTGCAAAGCACTGGCTCTGAACTGTGTGGTTCAGTCATTGCAGAAACAAATGCTAGTGCAAATCATCAGCTGGACAGTTGATTGACAGTCATAAACAGTGATGTGTGTGTTGTTAGCTGCAGTGATCCCTGAAGAGGAGAGTTAGCATTGTCTCACACTTGCCCTATCGCTCCTGCGCCGTCAAACAAGAGATTTCCCCCCCGGCTACTACAGACAGACAGTTTCTCGTGTCAGTGCAGGGTAGATCACTGGACAAAAAGGCATCTGCTAAAGTAACGGCCCTCATTGTACACTCACCTAAAGGATTATTAGGAACACCTGTTCAATTTCTCATTGATGCAATTATCTAACGCATAGATTTTTACGCACAACCATTTCTAGGGTTTACAAAGAATGGTGTGAAAAGGGAAAACATCCAGTATGCGGCAGTCTTGTGGGCGAAAATGCCTTGTTGATGCTAGAGGTCAGAGGAGAATGGGCCGACTGATTCAAGCTGATAGAAGAGCAACTTTGACTGAAATAACCACTCGTTACAACCGAGGTATGCAGCAAAGCATTTGTGAAGCCACAACGCGCACAACCTTGAGGCGGATGGGCTACAACAGCAGAAGACCCCACCGGGTACCACTCATCTCCACTACAAATAGGAAAAAGAGGCTACAATTTGCACGAGCTCACCAAAATTGGACAGTTGAAGACTGGAAAAATGTTGCCTGGTCTGATGAGTCTCGATTTCTGTTGAGACATTCAGATGGTAGAGTCAGAATTTGGCGTAAACAGAATGAGAACATGGATCCATCATGCCTTGTTACCACTGTGCAGGCTGGTGGTGGTGGTGTAATGGTGTGGGGGATGTTTTCTTGGCACACTTTAGGCCCCTTAGTGCCAATTGGGCATCGTTTAAATGCCACGGCCTACCTGAGCATTGTTTCTGACCATGTCCATCCCTTTATGACCACCATGTACCCATCCTCTGATGGCTACTTCCAGCAGGATAATGCACCATGTCACAAAGCTTGAATCATTTCAAATTGGTTTCTTGAACATGACAATGAGTTCACTGTACTAAAATGGCCCCCACAGTCACCAGATCTCAACCCAATAGAGCATCTTTGGGATGTGGTGGAACGGGAGCTTCGTGCCCTGGATGTGCATCCCACAAATCTCCATCAACTGCAAGATGCTATCCTATCAATATGGGCCAACATTTCTAAAGAATGCTTTCAGCACCTTGTTGAATCAATGCCACGTAGAATTAAGGCAGTTCTGAAGGCGAAAGGGGGTCAAACACAGTATTAGTATGGTGTTCCTAATAATCCTTTAGGTGAGTGTATATACATTTACAGGCTCTTGCATCTTGTGTTATTTGATAAATAATTTTTCATAAACTGTTACTATTATTCACACTGAAGGTCAGTGTTGGGGAAAGTTACTTTTAAAAGTAATGCATTACTATATTGCGTTACTCTTTTAAAAACGTAGTCACTTTTTATGGAAAGTGACGTGTTATGTTACTTTTGTGTTACTTTTTTCTCACCTGGGCTTGCTTGTTTGTTTTTTAATAGCTTAATAAATGTTTTTAATTCTGTTTTTGGCACATTTAAAGGAGAACTCGGCAACTCTAGCGAACTTTAGTCACTTCTTCGCTGATTTTCCCTTTTGTTGTCGCATGTTTTCCCCTCGAGCTCCCCCTACAGCTGTGGGGGGGCGTATATTTCACAACACGGTCGTAAAAAACTCACTTGCGGCGGCCTCCTCCCCCTCTCTACCGCTGCTCATGTGCGTTTGTTTTGATCGGAGCAAGCCAACTGTATCGTGTGGAGCTATGTCGGCAATTCGACATAAACACTCGCATGTATGATGTATTACCAGATTACCCACCTCGGTAATCTGGTAATACATCATACATGCGAGTGTTTATGTCGAATTGCCGTAAAGCAATTCGTGTTTCGCGCTCGTTCTCGTTCTCGCTTCTCACGAGACTTCCAATTTCTATCTTGACGGGACGGTAGTCCCCAAGTTGCAAGGCTGGTTTTCCGCCTGGGAACGCTGGGGGGAGCGGGGAAAGTCACCAATATCACCAGAACAGGTTGTTTAACCATCCAAATGAATTCTAGACAGTTTTATTAAGTTAAAAAAGTTACCAAGTTCTCCTTTAAAGGCCCTTTCACACCAAAAGTGTCGGTGAGTTATGCATGGGCAAAATGTAATGTTCAGATTTGCCATTGTTATCCTACTACGATTGCAAATGATGGTATAAAAATGAATCGCACGTAACGGACGTCATCTCTGAGAAATATTTCTTCTGCCTGAGGCACAATTTTGAGTGTATTCCCTCACTGCTATCAAAAAGGCATATTATAACTGCCATACTGCATTCATGGGAAATGTGACCGAAACCCTCCAGGACTTGAGTAATAAAGGAAAACCACCCACATATACCACAAGAAGCATTTGTGTGTGTGTGTGTGTGTGTGTGTGTGTGTGTGTGTGTGTGTGTGTGTGTGTGTGTGTGTGTGTGTGTGTGGTTTTTTGGGGGGTTTTTTGTCAAAGGAGCATTCAGCAGCGTGATGTTAAAAAAAACAGCACAGATCTATTCAGAGCAGACACACTAGATGTGATGGCACATCTTGCTTTCTCTCCTGATCTGTCATTCGTGGGTGTTGCTTACAACGAGGGGAAGTTGTTAAGAGAGATAAACAACATGTCAGCAAGTCACACTTTTCATGTCCATAGTTGTTGCTTTACCTCTATCTATCTATCTATCTATCTATCTATCTATCTATCTATCTATCTATCTATCTATCTATCTATCTATCTATCTATCTATCTATCTATCTATCTATCTATATCTGTCTGTCTATATCTGTCTGTCTGTCTGTATAGCCTATATACACAGTATGTATATATATTAGGGCTTCACGATATTGAAGAAATATGCGATAACGTTAAATAATGCGATATTCGATATGATATTGCTTTAAGTGTGTAAAATAAATAATAAAAGGATAATTTGACACTGAAGACGTTAATTTAACTGATGAAAATTCAGCTTTACCATCACAGGAATAAATTACCTTTTAAATATATTCAAATAGAAAACAGTTATTTTAAATGGTAATAATATTTCACAATATTACTATTTTTACTGTGTTTTTTATCAAATAAATGCAGCCTTGGAGAGCATGAGAGACATATAAGAAAATAAAAAAAAATTAAAAAAACGTACCGACCCCAAACGTTTGATCAGTACTAGCATACATATATCAATATATGGCCATCAATAAAGAAAGATGCTTTTTTCTTTTTTTGCCAATATCATGCTAACCAGGAAATCCTTGCTGCTTGGTTTGAGGCTATTTTATATGTTTTGCAGACAGTTTGTCTCTGCTTTGATGTGCAGTCTCTGTAGCAACCCTTTAAAAAGCAGAAACGCACATAAAGTGCCAACCTACTTTTTTGCTGAGTGTTGCTGAGTTGCTCATATATTCACAGATCTGTCTTTGTACTTACAGATGACCCTTGGAACAGCTGTGTGGATCTCAAATCACTGAGGAACAGGGTCAAAGGGAGAGTTTTGCTGTGTTGTATTATGTGATGCCAGGTGAGGAAGTTAATAAAGCCGATGTTACTGACTGTGAAGAGCAAACTGCTAACACTGCGAACAGAAAATACTTTATTGAGCATCTTTGTCCAACACTTGAAATGCTTCATAGATAGAATGTGTCCAAAAGCCTTTCTCGTCTAGAAGATTTTTGCGGATAGCACAAGGCGATTTGGAAAAATCCCATTTTTACCTCAGAACGTGCTTATTGTGTGGTCATTGTGTTAAGGTTTTAGCATGAGATGTTTACAGTGGTGCGACTTTGGACGTGCACACAGTGACCGAGTGAAAACCTCTCAGAAGGAACCGAAGAAAAACTCTCCTCACCTTTAACCGTACAGCAAAGTCACTGTTTTATCGTCTCCGACTGTGTCATAATACACTATTTTAATTTTAGGTTGTAAGCTCAAAGAATGAATTAGACACTATTTGAGGCAGTTGTGCATTTGATAGCTTCGTGCATCTTATATATCTCATATTTATTTAAACAGTAGATGTTATTAATTTTATTTATTTTCATATAATGTATGTATATTTATTTAATGATTGATCTCCTCGGCCAAAGACATGTTGGTGCTTTTATAAAGAGATATATAAAAAAAAAGAACAAGAAGATTTCAGAACTGAATATCAACAGAGCATCCAGAATGCACCATATTAAAGAATAATGTACAGTTCAACTTGTTAAACATTGTAAATAGAGGACTCTGGAGTTTTAATGGATGTAAATATTATTTTGTGTGTTCTGAAGCGGTTGTTTTGTGTTTGACTGACAACATGCATGGGAAACTGTATCTGAACAGTCTTATTGTGTTACATGAGTAAACATGACTGCTGTGTGTTTTGCCCACGTCACATTAATTAAACGTCAGTTAACGTCTTTCAGTTTTTTACATCAGTGTTTTTGGGATGTACATTATATTCGGCTGGGTTCATTATGCTCTGCATTGCTTGAGGACATGCAACACTACAACACTGGCAGTGTCTATATGAATATGTCATATTTGAAGCAGTATAAATGTTGAATGGTACAATCCATAACAGAAAGAGCAAAACAATCAATTGTAATTAAAATGAATGCTGGTGTCAGAAAGCCACAAGAATTCCTTTATGAAATAACAAAAGTGGTTCGCTTTCTGAGAATCTTTCTTAGTTCAGTGTTTCTGTTCTCAAAAATCCATCAATAAAGCCCTACAGCAAGATGTTTGATACAGGGAAAATAATATGTTCGGTGTGTTCTTTCCACGCAAGACTGAGAACATAAGAAATGTTTTAATATTGTTTTCTTTGCTCATATCATTGTTTTAAGGATCTCTAGGTGTGTTTTTCGGTTTATTTCAGTGCATGCAACATCCACATTTGTACACTTTCTATAAATTATATTTTGCAAAAGCTGTTTGACTCAGAGAAATTTCATCCAAAATGAACAGTCATTATCTACTCACCCTCATGTTATTCCAAACCAATATGCTGTTATTTTTTCATGGAAAACAACAGGAGAATCCTTACACAAAACAATCCAGTTCACATTCAGAAGACTTAGTGCACAAATCATATGAACTTCCTTTATGATATTTTATGATGCTTTTCCTTTTTGGAGCTTGAAAGCTCAAGTTCCCATTCATTGTGATTGCGTGGAAAAGAGTGACTTTTCATTATTTGGGTGAACTGTTCCTTTAACAATATCCCAGCTAACAAAAATTTGTTCTAAGAACGTTTGCCAATGTTCATATTAAGTAAGAAAAAAAGAAAAAAACTCTTTTTTTTTTATTGTTCTCTGAATGTTTAAAACCAAATCTTCAAACTACATTCAGAGAACATCTGACTCTTTGGGCAAAATCAAACAATTGCCTTAAAAACATTTTATCTGTGCTCAAAATCAAATAATGCTTTCAGATCATATACACACAGCCAGTCAAAATATAAACACTACAGATCTTTCATGAGACACTACATCAAAAAATGGAGAACACAGCATCCAAAGCATTTTGCAATTACAGAAAAAAAGTAACTTGGTGAAAAGTAAAAGGTGAATTGCACTGCAACTCAATGCACTGCAAGTATAGTATTGTACTGAATTTAACGGAATGTCTGTACATTCAGAATTGCATACTGTAAAAATACAGTAGTCCAACTGCAAAAGTGACTAAAAAATGAAAGTGTTACAGTTGTGCGACTGCAAAATCAAAGTCAGTGAGAGATTCATTCTGCCTCAGCATCACGTCTTTGTTCTGGGTCCAGCCTGAGGACTTTGTCCACATCACAGGCAATGTCGTCTCTTGCCAGGCAAAGGGAAAAACCCTTGTGTGCCGGATCCAGCCTTGACCACACTGTCCACATCTTGCTCTCTCTCGTCCTCATCCTCTTCCTCCTCGTCCACCACAGTCTTCCTCTTCTCCCTCTCAGACTGTTCCCATCCAACATTCAGTGCACCTGTGCACTCTGAGCTGGCTTATTGTGTACAGTTGGTTTAATCACAACATTAGAAATAAGTGTGAACAGTTTTGAGTCGTTGTGTGTAAACGATGCGTGTTGTGTTTAACTTTTGCCTGCCCGTGTTTAGCATTTTGCAACACAAGTGCATCACAGTGCGATATGTTTTAGTGAGTGAGAATCTGTTTTGCAAAAAGAGTGCATGAGATTTGCAAATGGTGTCTAACTGCCTGAACTTGAGAAAAGAGGGATTTATTTGACCATTTGGTTTAGGCTATTGAAGATTTGACTCAGAGAATGGGGCTTAGTGTTTTAGCAATTACTGGACAATTTTCTTCCAGTAATGTTACTGTAATTGCCTATTACTGGGCAATACAGTAACATTACTGGAAGAAAATTGTTCTTAACTTTGAGAGAAACTTGCTGTCACGTATGTTCTGGTTTGGCTTAGATTATTTGTGTTTTAGTTCTGTTCCTGTTTACCGTGTAATTTGACCCAGTTTCCTTGCGTGTTTGATTAATGATTCCGTTCACCTGTCGTTCGTTAATTACCTAATTTAATCTGTGGCTGAACCCGAAATTGCCCTCTAAACCCTCAATCACTATTCCCTAGGTTAGTCCACTAATACAGTTCACTTTAAGGAGTGAATGAAAACGAGTGAGTGAATTCTGACATCCGTTGAGCGTACACCGGATGTACACTCGTTATTGTGGTGCATTGTGGGATAGAATGACACCACTACAAATGGCTGTCCCCTCAAATAATGCCCTATTTAAGGTAAAAGGGGGCGATTTTGGATTTAGCCTGTTTCGTTCAGTTCTTTGTCCAGTCTCGTCTTTGTGAAGTGGGTGTGTTACCCTGTGTTTCCGCCCTTTGTGTATTATTGAATTAAAAGACTTTGAATTTCATTGCCTTCCTCGTCTTTGGGTGCTCTATGTACTGCCACTGTGACAAAAGACCAGACCAAAAATACAGTGTGCACATCCCAAACACCCAGATTGGGCTCAGGCGCAGGACAACTAAGTAACATAAACGAAAAAAGAAGCGTGAAGTCCGCACACTGAAAATAGCTGCTTCAAATGAATTGATTAATAGCATAATGTTTCGACCCTCAGGTCTTCATCAGGCACAAAAGACCGGACCAAAACAGTAGTGAATTTTGCCGTGTTTTCCTTCTCGCCCTTTGATTTCTTTTTCCCCCTCATGGATTTACCTGCCGTTTAAGTACTCTGCATGGAGCAAAGGGACCGTCCACTGGAGGACCTGGCATGCCAGACTCGCTATCCAGACCGCTCGCTCTCTGCTTTCTTTTACACCAGCCGTAGCGAGCGGTCCCAGGGAAGATTTTGCCACGTTTGTGGAGTGGGTGCTGGCGTTTAACGGATCGGCTTTTACTATCTGGCCGAGGAAGACAACACCAGCCCCACTCCGCACCCAGAGACCAGCCAGCCATCAACCACGATCATGACAGAGATTACGCATGAACCCACCGCAGACGGAGTGCCTGAGTCTGCCACGAGTGTCAAGTCAGAGCTGTATTGAAAATAATCCAATATATTTGAAATGAACCAAGACATTTGCTTTAATGTTTTCCACCCATTTTTCTACCACAAGGACCATTTGGAGTTCCTAAAGGCACAGATGGGCTGATAGTGATCTAGGCCTGTAGGCCAAGATGTGTGTACTTTGGGGATCGATGAATTGTCACACCTTTAGTATGGTGGGGGAAATTGTAATTATCTGATTGGTCAGTTTGAATGTCTCATTTGGGTTTTAGTCACATGATCACGGAAGGGATAAAAGAAGATTGCTCTGGCTCTTTGGTGCTCTGGCTCTCTTATTCTCTGGGTCCCTTTCTTGGGGCTCTCTCTCTTTACCTCCTCTTTCCTCTTACTCTCTACACACTCTCTCTCTCTCTCTCTCTCTCTCTCTCTCTCTCTCTCTCTCTCTCTCTCTCTCTCCCTCTCTCTCTCTCTCTATCTCTCAGGTAACATTTTACATGCTGGGTAAGATTAATGGTATAAGTTATCATCATCTCATACATTTATTTTGTAACTATTTTAAGTGTAACCATAACAATATTTTGTCATTAAACCTTTTCAATTACAAATAATGTGCTAAATAGATTTGATTTGGTATTGACTTTGAAGTATCCAAATTGCAATACAATATTGTCACTCTCTATAGCAACGCTCTCCCACATATTAAGCTATTGTAACTGCGCTTATTTCCGTCATTGGTATAAGTAGCAGTGGGTGGAATAGAAAAGAAATGTACAGTTTTCTACCATCTTGCTAATAACATTTCGTTAGTCGTTCGGCAGTCTTGCAGCTTGAACCCCTGCAGGAAATCCACCCTTACAGAGCCAAGGTCTCACAGAGAGTCTGACCAGGTGTGTTCCCGTGGGGCTGCTCGTGGAGTTCGAGGGCATGGAGTGGAGCCCCGCACACGCCACCACAGTCTAGGGAATGTTGGGTCCAGTCTCTGTGGACATTCATGGCATGAATGAGTTTAAATAGGATGCTGCCCTGTGTTTCCCTTTCCCTCTGGTCCCACCCAGCCCCAGTTCTCCTATATCTCTGTTGGTTCAGTCCAGTTCCGAGTTTCCAGAGTCCCAACCCAGCCTTCCCCTCCCATCTCCTCTACCAAAGCCATCCAGTGCTTCTGCCAAACCTTCGCTGATCCCCTCCTGCTCCCCTACTTATCCATCCACCCTGCTGCGCTGCATGAATGCGCATTTGAGCTTCCAGTCACCAGTTCCGTCCTGGCAAGGGGATTCCCTTGCTCTGTATAGTCTTCCAAGCCCTTGACTACACCTCAAACCTACGACCCTTCAGCATCTCCTTGGCTCCACGTTCCCTCAGCTCCACTGGGGTTCGTCAGTCCACTGACTCCACCTGGCTCCCTCGTCCCTCCAGCCTCGCCTTGGTCAGGCATCAACCCCACTACACCACGGACTTCCACTTCTCTGGCTGCGCCTCATCCCTCCATCCCTCTGGCTATATCGGGCTCCTCCTTCCCTCCAGCGTTGCCTTGGTCCTCACTCCCTCCGGCTCCGCCCGGCCTGCCGAACACCCGTCTCCACCTCAGTCTCATGAGCCTGCAGTTCCGCCTAGGCCCTCACCTCGGGTCTCCTCCATTCCTCCTGGGACTCCTCCGTCTCCATCAGGCATCACATGGTATCATCACGTGATTCTCCACCATGGCTCCTCCCTCCTTCTACTACACCATGGAGTGTTTTGCTTGCCCTGACTGTGTCCGTCCCTCTCCTGTTCATCCCTCCTCAGTTGGACTGTTACGGCACGAGGACGCCTCTTTCTGGGAGGGGGCTTACGGTCAACATAAATGTTCTGTTTTGGCTTAGTTTCTTTGTGTTTTAGTTCTGTTCCTGTTTGTCTGTGTGCCCTGTAATTTGACCCAGTTTCCTAGGCTGTGTTCAAAATCATCCCCTATATCCTCATTTACAATTCCCTGCATTACTTCACTAATATAATCCACTTGAAGGAGTGAATTCGGACATTGAGTGCGCCGGAAGAGCTGCCGCTTTTGCATAGTTTGTGCTTGCTGTTTAATAATAATTTGAAATTTAGCAAACTGGCTGCTCCAGTAATGAAAAGATTCATCTTCAACTCTGTCATGGAAATTTGCATGTATACATCTTAATTAAACAATTTATTAATCAAGTAAAAATTAATTTATACCTGTATTATACATCACTGTACCCACATTAGATCAACTGTTTGGAAAATGGATGGATGGATGATTCAGCTGCAGGCGCAATCTTCTGGTCAGACGCGAGATTTAATTCGCCATAACATCACAGTGCATTATGGGTATTCTCTAGCCGTTGAGCGTACATCAGTTGTACACTCGTCATTGCGGTGCATGTGGGATTGAATGAGTGCACTCGATAACGTCCACTATGGTTTCAGACACCGCTACAAATGGCTGTATAGGTATATGGGTATAGGGGGTGACTGTGTTTGATTAATGATTCCATTAAAGGGATAGTTCACTTTAAAATAAAATTTTGGTATGTTTTAGCTTACCCCAAGGGCATCCAAGATGTAGGTGTCTTTTTATCCGCAGTAGTTTAAATATAGTAGTAGTTTGATATTGTTAGGTCAAACCGTTCTTGTCTGTCAGTCCTTTAATGCAGGTCTGTGGTCACTGTCTCAAAGAGCATGAACAGAGTCCAAATTAAACAATTCCCCATCGTCCAAATTAAACAATTCCCCATCGTAAGTACACATTGATGGCCTAAGACACGAAACGAGCGGTTTGTGTGAGAAAACGAACAGTATTTATATCGTTTTTACCTGTTATACACAGCCACGTCCAAGTGATCTGAGGGCGCGCGCGCATCCTGGTGTGTGACGTGTACGCAGACTGGTGCGTAGATATATACACTAGATGTCGCCTTAAAGACATTCGTTCCAATGAACTGCCGTAGACAAGGCGACATCTAGTGTATATATCTATGCACCAGTCTGCGCACACGTCACACACCAGGATGCGTGCGCGCCCTCAGATCACTTGGACGTGGCTGTGTATAACAGGTAAAAACAATATAAATACTGTTCGTTTTCTCACACAAACCGCTCGTTTCGTGTCTTAGGCCATCAATGTGTACTTACGATGGGGAATTGTTTAATTTGGACGATGGGGAATTGTTTTAATTTGGACTCTGTGCATGCTCTTTGAGACAGTGACCACAGACCTGCATTAAATGACTGACGAATGACAAGAACGGTTTGACTTAAAAATATCAAAATTGAAACTACTGTGGAAAAAAAGACACCTACATCTTGGATGCCCTTGAGGTAGGCTAAGCTAAAACATACCAAAATTTTATTTCAAAGTGAACTATCCCTTTAACCTGTCGTTTGTTATTTACCTCATCGAGTCAGTGTATACTCCCTATTTCGTTCAGTTCTTTGTCTGGTCTCGTCTTTGTGGAGTGGATGTGTTACCCCTTGTTTCTGCCCTGTGTGGATTATTGAATTGAAAGACTATTTGGTTACACTTTATTTTGATATCCACTTCAGACATTCTACTAACTATAAGTAACTTTTCAACTACATGTCAACTAACTCTCATTAGAGTATTAGTAGACTGTAGTAGACTGTTAGGTTATGGTTAGGTGTTAGGGTTCGGGTTAGTAGAATAATTTGACTTGTAGTTGCCAAGTTACTTATAGTATACTATAGAATGTCTGTTGGGGGACCAACAAAATAAAGTGTCATCAGATATTAAGCAGACAGTAATACTCTAATGAGAGTTAGTTGACATGTAGCTGCAAAGTTACTTATAGTTATAGTATGTCTAAAGTGGACTATCGAAATAAACCGACTATTTTCTTGCATTCTTCGTCTTCATGTGCCACCCGGGACACTTGCCAGAAAAATAGCCAAAGCTTTGAGAACATTGCCTTTTAGTTGGATTTAAGTTAGATCTTAAATATACATCTAACATTATTGTTCTCTCTATTAAGACTAGAGAATAAATCACTTAGAATAATAATGCATGCTAACACTTAAGAGTCCAAGTTCTCATGCATTTTGCATGCACTACTATATTGCATTGTCACATGCAATGCACAAACCACTTTACTTAGGTATAAATATTAATGTGCATTAAAGAGAATCATTCTGCCCTATTTACATAAGTGCTCAAATCATGTGCGACAGTATGTAGGTGAAAAAACACCTAATGGACCTGCAAGACGGTGGATCTTGTTATCTTTTACAACATATGATCTCTCTTTCTCTATGTTGACGAGGAACCATTAGGCTATTGCAGCTCAGTTTACTCAGTCTGAGTGCCTTAACACTAAACCCAGTTGACAGACATGTGCGCTGGAGGTGAAGAAATTATGACATCAGATAATGGAGCAACAGAAGACTAAACACAGACTGCTACAGAGAGACTGAAAGGCTCTACAGAGTGAACATTCACCAAATTATCAGCTGCTCACAAATCAATCAGTCGTCAGTCAGAAATATGAAATATCAGGAATTATGATGATGACACATTTGCTGGCCTAAAGATTCAGGGGTAATGAGAAGTTCAAGTTGTTTTTGTGCCAGAGAATAGAATAAAAGAACATATTTTTTTTTACTTTCATTGTATTAAATAAGAGACTCTGGGAATGTGTGTTCTCAAAGCCACCTGTCCAGTCTACACATCAATTTTACTGTCAACACGACCACAGGACCTAGGCCTACTGTATCACTTTAGAATCATCATAATCAGGAAGGAAAGAAACAATTTCCAAGCACTGCAGCCTCGAGAACATCAGCTTTAGACCATTTTAGTTTACATTGTTTTTATTAAATTACTTTTCTTAAAAAATCTTTAAAGTGTTCTAGGCAAATTTGAACAGTTTAACAGTTTTAATCAGATTAAAATGTCCTTGATTGATAAAAAAAAAAACTATATATCAGGGGAATTTGGGTTGTCTATGTTAGTTCTGTGACTTGAGTCACTGGTGGCTGTGTATTTTTGACAAACACTGCCACCTTGTGCTATTTACATTGTCCTACAGCTAAAACTTTAACCCCCGGTTTCACATACAAGGTTTAAACCTAGTCCCAGATTAAAATGCATGTTTGTGCTGTTTTAACTGAAAGCAACTTGCACTGATGTATCTTAAAATATGTCAGTGCAAATGTTTTGTCTCAAGATGCACATCAGTAATGTTCTTTTTCTAAGGCATGTTTATAAAAGCTACTTAAAGGGATAGTTCACCCAAAAATGAAAATATTGTCATCATTTACTCACCCTCATTCTGTTCCAAACCTGTATGAGTGTCTTTCTTCTGCTGAACACAAAAGAAGATGTTTTAAAGAATGTTGGTAATCAAACAGCTGATGGTAGCCATTGACTTACATAGTATTTTTTTTTTTCTACTGTGAAAGTCAATGGCTACCATCAACTGTTTGATTACCAACATGTTTTAAAATATCTTCTTTTGTGTTCAACAGAAGAAAAATAAATACAGGTTTGGAAAAACTTTGGGGGCGGCGTTGCTAACACAATGCTAAATCATAAATCAGATGTATGTACAATAACATTACGATGTCCAGCAATCGATTTAAATAGTACATTGGGTTTAATTTGTCGTTTAATGGGGTCTAATATATGTTGTTAGTGGTCAGAATTTTCACGTGACTTAGAAGTCTCTGAGTAAGGTTGGATATACTTTTATTGTAGTTGTTTAATGCATTAATGATTAATTTCGATAATTAATTCAAGTTATTAATTCGTTTTGTGATGATATCGCGAATTATGAAACCTGCAAGGTTTTGTTCAATTTATAACAATTTGGTGTGGCAAGCCGAATTACTTTTTGACCATGAACTGTTTCACACACAGGAAAAGGAATGTGAAGTGACCGTGTTATGTGCAATTAGGGATGGTGTATATTACATATTACAAATGGCAGAATTCAATAAAAGACAACATTAATATGACAACATAAGTTCAGTGTAAATGTTATGAAAATGGTAATGTATTTATCTCATTGGTAATTTATGCATCTATTTATTTGGTTCAAACTCTAAACTCTCTCTTCCATCACACACGCCCTCTGGAGTTTCGCCCCCTTTCGCAAGGCGGAAGTTGTCATTCTAACCGCTTCCTACTTCCTGCGTCAAAGCATTCCGGTGTGTCTATGCGGCTCTAACGCTTTTTTTCGGATTTTATGAGTGATTATGGCTGCGAACTGCAGCACCGGTTCGGCTACGGAGCCTCCGGGACTAGAGACCCAGTGGCGGGAGATCGACAACCTGAACCAGCAGCAGCTCCGGGCCGGAGACAGCTGGTAAGAGAAACTTCAGCCTAGATAACAAACAAACAAACATTCAATAAACAACAACAACACAGATAAAGCTCTAACATAACTCTATAAACCTGATAACATGTTTGGGTTTGTGTTGTTTGAGGGTTTCCAGGTTCAGTAGTAGCCTTGCCAATTTGATTGAGAGAGTTAAAAATGATTTAAAGATCAAATAAGAGAGCGAAACTAACATACAGGTGAGGTTTCAGGCCTGATAGATCTGTTAACCTGGTTAACAGCTTCCTAAGGATCATTACGTTTTGACATGTTTGTTGTCTGACCACATTCCCAACTCTGCCTGCTTCAAACTCTTTCATTTCATTTTCATTGAGCAAATGTATTAACACACTTGCTTTAAGTTTCACTTCCATCTCTGGAAGGTATGCCAGAGTCTGTTATGGGAAAGTTACTTTCGGTTTCTGCTCGTTCCTTGGAAAGGAAAGGCAGGTCAGCCATAAATTCATTCTCGTCCTGAAAGACAGATGGCAAGTGTTTGGTGTCTTAATCCGTGTCTTTCACTGGTGCCCTGTGCAGTTTACATTAAACAGATTTGTCCTAAAGCTCATTAAATGATGTTGGGCTGATATAAATAAGCAGTGCAGGATGTGTGACAGGTGCAAGTGTCTTGTATTGCAGGTATTTGTTGGACAAGCGATGGTTTGATCAGTGGAAAGAGTATGTGCACACCGGGGACCAAAATTCCTCCTCTTATCCCGGAAAGATTGATAACACTGAGCTCTTTGAAGGTAAGTTTTGCTATTCTGAGTCACCATGAAATATAAATGGACAATTCTTGTTTTTATATGGACTATTGCAGTATTTCTTGAAATAATTTATCTGTGCACATCATTATTTAAAAATAATAATTTTGCCCGCAATTGGAATTAGGGCGGGGCAACCTGTCAATCACATGAGATCGACCAATATCATATCACAGTCATTAAAATTAACCAATCAATTCCTGATGGACGAAATCAAGTCCCGTCCTACTTTTTTTTTTCTCATCCGAGAAGCTGTTTCATTTGTATATGTGTCACAATATGAAGCAAAAACAATATTTTGCAACTTCCGGTTCATTTTAGAACACGATACAATAGTTGCCCCATGAAAATGTTCAATGTCTCATTCTCTGTAAATCTGTTCCCTTAAAGGCAGGGTAGGCAATTTTCAAAGAGGCTAGCAATAGTAAGCTAGCTTTGAAAACATAAGATTCCTTCAGAGCGTCTCCAAAGCCACGCCTCCTTCAAAACACATGAACACGTACAGCAGGGATTAAAAAGCGTCACGAGAGACGGCGTTAAACTACCTCACGTCTCAAAGCACATAACATTGCAATAATAATGTGCGTAAACAACTTAAAGAGTAGGGCTTGGAGAAAAATTTGATTCACTTAGCTATCGCGATTTTGATTTTTTATTACGATTCTAAAATCGATTTTTTTTTTATCCCAGAATTGATATTAATTCAAATTCAATTGCTTTATTTTTTCCTTGCTTGTGGATGAGGTTGACAGAAGTTAGCCACATTCGTTCCAAAACAGAGGATGAAATGTGTCGTCATCTATGAGTGTTTAGTGACGTAATATCCCAAGTGGACGCGTGAAAGAGTGAGACTGAAAGCACTGAAAAGCCCTCGCGCTACTCATGCTGAGAGAGAGATAAGACATCAGAGCTGCACGATTCATCTTTAAAAGACTGTGATCTCGATTCAAACTCCCACGTGATCTTTCAATTCGTCTGTCTATTAAACTTTGACAAAATCATATCGCAACATTCAGATCTGTGTTGGCGCTGCCGCTGACCCGGAGAGAGTTGTCATGAAACAGCTTCACAAACACTCTTTTCAACCTCATAGTATCATTATTTCTGTGATACAATCGTTCAAATGATCATAGAAGTACTTGGATAAAAGTTTAAAGTTCAAATATGAACACTGACGTCTACGATAGCGATCAAAATCAGCTTTTGATAGAACCTTGGTGCTTAAACTAACGCATTTATCGATTACTTTGTTTTGCCACTAAAGTGGCGAAAAGTGACTGTTAAAAAATGTATTTGTTATTGAATCATTTATTCAAGAGAATGTAGTATTGTATGATGCTTCTGAAATAAAAGTCAGAAAGATGTGATGATTTGTTTTTGTAAATATGACTCATCTTATAGGCTACATCATGTACAGTCTGTATAAGTGTATGATTTAACTTTTCCCGATGGTCTAGTGTTAAAAAAATTGCAATATCGAATCGCAGTACTTGTAGAATCGCAATACATATCGTATCGGCTCCCAAGTATCGTGATAGTATCAAATCGGGATTATTGAAGAGCGTTTCAAAGTTGCCATTTAAACGCATAAATTCGATTCACGAACCGCTCTGAGTATAACGTCACAGGTTTCCAAATCTATTCCAAATCACAGTAGTTGTGGCGTGAACGCAGCATTAGCTGACGTTGATGTCTCCGGAGGTATGGAGATACACACGTTGACAGGCAGGTTGGACATTGTATCATTGCATTTAGACCAAATGCAATGATTATATGAACATTTTATGGTCCTATGCCTTCCACATACGATATATGTACATATAAATACATTTAAACCACTTAACTTAGTGATTGCTATCATGAGACTTTCAACCAGCACAACAAAAAAAATGCTTCTGGAACAAATCACCTACCCTGCCTTTTAGTAACTGTGGGTGAAGAATATGGTTGAAATACTTTGTATGCTTTTTGTAGATTTGGATTCCTACCACCTGAAAGAGAGGCTGTCAGAGAATGAGGACTTCATCCTGGTCCCATCAGAAGCCTGGCAAAAACTCTTGTCATGGTATGACTTGATGGATGATCAGCCTCCTTTGGAACGAAAGGTAGTGTTAACCCGACTGTTAACTTTTCTTTGCATTGGAGTCAGTCCAATTAGGCAGTGTTTGCCATTAACTGAAGATGATGTGAAAGTCTTCATCTTTCTCTTTCCAGGTTGTTGATCTTCCCAGCACTGTTAAAGTAGAGGTCTACCCTGTGGAGGTCTACCTCTGTCTCTCTAGTAACTTGGAAAGTACCGTAGCTGGACAGTTCAGTCGAGCAGACAAGATACGTGAGTAACGGCTGTTAATGTATAGACTAGTTTCACAAAGTATTTGGACATTTAAAGATGCAGTCTCACTAGGCTTTTGGTATGTACAATCACTGCAATGAACATCATAATAATAATTCTAATGAGCTCAGTCCACTTCATTCATTGCATTGAGCTCAATTTGTGACGTTTAGATCTACTGGTGTGTGTATGTTTTGTTAGACAAATTCACAGAGTTCACCAAACTTAAAAAAAGAAACTTCTTTGCATGTGCTTTTTTCCTCTCTCATGCATTCACATGCATATGGCGGGTGGCACAGATCTAGTGTTCATCCATTGGTTTATCATTTAATAGATAATCTTTTGTAGTAAAATCTTCTGCTTGTAAAGCGGCTTGTACTATGATCTTTCTTTAAGTTAACTCATCATGGTTTTATATTTTCTTTTATTGAATGACATTCATACACTACCATTCAAAAGGTTTTTTTTTTTTTTTGAAAGAAGTCTCTTCTGTTCACCAAGGTTGCATTTAAAACAGTGATATTTTGAGATATCATTACAACAACGTTTCTATTTTGTAATTTATTTCTGTGATGCAAAGCTTAATTTTCAGCATCATTACTCCAGTCTTCAGTGTCACATGATCCCTCAGAAATCATTCTAATATGCTGATTTGCTGCTCAAGAAACATTTATTAGTGTTAAAAACTGCTGCTGAATGTTTTTGTAGAAACCGTTCTACAAGTTTTTTTTTTTTTCAGGGTTAACATTTTTCCATGAATAGAATGTTCAAAAGACCACATTTATTTAAAATAGATTTTATTTGTAACATTACAAATGTCTTTACTGTAAAAATCTTACAAACCTCAAACTTTTGAACATTAGTCTATGTTATTAAATGTAATGTTATCAAGCTAGATGACAGTAGCCTCTATACCTTATTTTTTCTGCTCATACTAATTCATAGCTATAAACAATCAATTATGCCTGATAAACTGCTTCTAAATGTCTTCTTCAAAGCATCAAAGGTTTAGCTCAAGCTCTGGATTGCCACTTGTTTTACAGAATGTTATTCTCACTGATCTATTTTATATTTGGTGTGTAATTATGTTTTGTAAACCGATGTGTGAAACCCCTCAGGACTTTGGCAGCCTGGTGTATCTGAGCTGCAGATCTGTGAATGTGTTTTCTCCTGTGTGTAAATCACTATCGTGTGTATCTGTGTTTCATAGACACTATACATCAAAAGATACGGCAGCATTTTACTGTGTCAGAGACTGCTGAGAGCCGACTGTGGATGAGGAGTACGGATACGAGCTCAGAAAGGCTACGCAACCTTAACATGACTGTCCTAGACGCCTGCCTCAGTTCCGGCATGGTAAAATACACACCTATCATTTACACTCCTTAACTCTGATCATCCGTCATTTTACTGTAAATGTCACCAAACGGTTATGCAATAAGCACTGCCTGCAACCTCGCCCGGTTGGTTTGTCATATAGACAAACGTTTCTACTAGTACTTAAAAAAAAGAAAAAAGAAGAATGCTTTATCATGGGCCACCCTGCTTGTGTTTGTGGGTGTGTTGTGTCTTAACATGCTCTACCCACTCCACAGACGGTGATTATGGAGATCAGGAATGTGGACGGTACGTGGCCCACATCCAGGCCTCAGATCATGTGAGTATGAAGGCACCAGCTTCCTTCTCTCGTGCACTAGCGCAAGTTTCCTTTCTTTTTTTGTTTAGGTAAATGGAAAGTCACGTGTCTAAAGCACAAAACACACAGTCATCCATACAGGTTTCATCAGCCGCATTTATTTAAATCTGTAACTAGGTGTAGTAGGTTAGACGCTTCAAAAATGGCAGGGAAAATGGGATCAGTATAGCACAAATAAACTTTACAAGATCAATCTCGTAGTTTGGGAAAAACATGTCCTTTCTGAAAATGGCTGGGATCATATCATCTCCAGAGTGACAAAGATCTTCTTATATGCCCCTCATGCCAGAGTCCAATATCTCTGAAGCATATTTTGATTTACTGTAATGGTTTAACTCCTCAAGGGCTCTACTTTTCGATTCATTCTTATTAAAATATTTTTTAATAAAGTGTGGGTAGATTTAGTGTTAGATTTTTTTAATGAAAAAAATTAAAAACCTTTTAGAAATTGTCTTTTTATTTGTTGGTTATCTAAAGGTTAGATTTTTTATATTTATTTTTTACTTTTTCAATTTTCCACTTGTTTCTAACCATGAATATAACCATAGTTGTTGGCATGGTGCTAAATTATAAACAGACAAACAACTGTAGTCGGTTGCAAAGGAGATTTTGCCCAATACAGATCAGTTTAAAAAGATATGGGACATGTTTTAAAGAGGTCATATCATGAGGAATCAAATTTGATATGATTTTTTTGGAATTAAGGAGCTTAATGTGCTATTCATCCCCAGTTATCCCCAAATATTGAACCTAAGCTGCAAAAATCACTTGATCTGCACTGCCTCAACCTTACATTGTAATGCTGTATTTGGTTTCACTTTATTTCAATAGTCCACTTTAGACATGCTGCTTACTATACATTTATTAATTTGCAACTACGTACCAACTAAATCTCATTAGAGTATTGGTAGACTGTTAGGTTAGGGTTAGTAAAAGAAGTTGACGTACTTGCAAAGTTACTTATAGTTAGTTGAATATTTCAAGTGAACTATCAAAATAAAGTGTTACCCTCTATTTCAGTGTAGAAATTGTTGAGCCAGTCATATAATATATATATAAAAATAGTAATAATATAATGCATAGTATACATTTAGATCAGCTAAAAGTATAGCAGATGACATTTACATTGAATTCCTAAAGGTAATCAAACCTAGCCTATTCTAGTCATCAAAGAGAGAGGGGAAATAGTCATATAAATATAAATTATGATGGTTTTCTCTGCAGAAAGCTTTAAAACCTTTAAAAAGAATTAAAACCTAGCTTGCATTTTTGTTGAGAACTTTCAAATCAAAAGTTGGTATGTGGCTATCATAACCAGAAATGCTCTTTAGATGGGCAGTTCACTTGGCTTTGAAACATAACTGTGATTTTATTGAATATTTGGAATTAATATGGAATTTTGTGTCTCCAGGCGGAACTCTGCTGACGAGGATACGTATCGAGGGCCTCCTGGAGTGTGTGGCCTCACGAACCTGGGCAACACCTGCTTCATGAACTCAGCTTTACAGGTCAGAGGTCATGAACATCTTTTACAAAAATATCTATAAGGCTCTTCTTAAAATAAAGTGTGCATTTTTTCCCATAGTGTCTGAGTAACACGCCGCCACTGACGGAGTACTTCCTGATGAACTTGTATCTGGAGGAGCTGAACTTCACTAACCCTCTGGGCATGAAGGGGGAAATTGCAGAAGCCTACGCAGATGTCATCAAACAGATGTGGTCAGGGAGGCACTATTCTGTGGTTCCTCGGGTATTTAAGGTAACGTAATTGTAGTGATCACTCTGCATTAGCATTTTTAGTGCAAAACTTGTTTGCGAACACCAGCAGAGCTGAAATCATTTTGTCCATTTCGAATCTGGTTTGCAACAATTCCCAGTCCGTTTTCCCCTTTCTTTCATATTAATTGAGGTAAATCCAAAAATCTTAATATGCAAAAAATTACTATAAACAGTAACATTACAATAAGATGTTACAATAACGTGATCACCATTCAAAATAACTTTTTTCTATTTGAATGTATTTTAAAGTGTAATTTATTCCTGTGATGCAAAGCTGAATTTTCAGCATCATTACTCCAGCCTTCAGTGTCACATGATCCTGCAGAAATCATTCTAATATGATGATTTGCTGCTCAAGAAACATTTATTATCATTTATGTTGAAAACTGCTGCTGCTGAATATTTTTGTGCAAACTATGATACATTTTTATTCAGGATTCAAGAAAAAGAAAGTTCAAAAGAACAGCAGTTATTTGAAACAAAAATATTTTGTAACATTTAAATGACTTTACTGTCAGTTTTGATCAATTGAAGTCATTTATAGGCTGTAAATATGGTAATTATGCGTGTTTGAGTTTTGTTTTTAGCTAATTCTCCATTAGTAGTGCGGAAATTAACCAGCATTGCCTTTGTGTGTCTGTGCAGACCAAGGTCGGCCACTTTGCGTCACAGTTTCTGGGCTACCAGCAACACGACTCTCAGGAGCTGCTGTCTTTCCTGTTGGATGGTCTTCATGAAGACCTCAACCGGGTCAAAAAGAAGGAGTATATTGAACTCAAGGATGCTGATGGAAGACCTGACCAGGTGCTTTTTACACATGAACACTGTAGTACACGAAGAATAACTTGCATAGTGTGTATCTCATGCCATTTATAACATATAACAATCTATATATATATAATATATAACAATAAATTGTTTACACTTTTGAAATCGCAAAGGCTGCAAATTTTTTTAATGCGCAGCTTGTCAGTGACGTACGGCTCTGTGGTCAGTAGTAAATGCTGCTCCATTGGAAAGCACTGCGAGTTTGAGCATATAAAATGCTTTTGAAAAAGCAACACGTGTCAAACATCTTTCCAAACATGAGAAGCACTTATGAACCTCTTTGTCCAACAAAAGACAACATTTAATAAACCAATCAAAGCATTTCAATCTTCTGTTTATTCAGCTACAGCAATAGTATTATGCCCATAGGGATTTCCTGGAATGATGTGCATTATCTACTTCTGTGCGGGGGCATATTTGGCGTATCTGCATGAGAGCGCCCTCTGGCGTTCAGATGGAGCAGCATTTACTACTGATCAGCCGTGCCGCACTGACAAACTTCGCATAAAATAATCGCAGCTTTTGCCAAATCGCGTGCGGTTTTATTTTGATTAATCAGCAGCCCTAATAATGATTTTAAAAAACATTGTTATTGGCCAGTTTTCCAGCTTAGTTTAGCAATATCTGTAAAACCACTATTGGTTGACCTCTTAACGTGTTTAGAACTCTACAAACAAAACAAAGTGTTACTATGGGAATCACATTTCTATTTTTGTGTTACAGGAAGTGGCTGAGGAAGCGTGGCGCAACCATCTGCGGCGGAACGATTCGGTCATTGTCGACACATTCCATGGGTTGTTTAAGTCGACATTGGTGTGCCCCGAGTGCAACAAGGTCTCTGTGACCTTTGACCCCTTCTGCTACTTAAGTGTGCCCTTACCAGTCAGTAAGGAAAGGGTCATGGAGGTGTTCTATGTCTCACTGGATCCCATGGCCAAACCGACACAGGTGTGTATTATGTTATATAAAAAGACAGCAAAATACCATAATGCTTAATCATTTCTAGCAGGAAACGCAGCATAAGTGCAGCACGGCAGACATGCTCATTATGAGTGAGCCCATGCTATGAGTTTAGCAGATGTAGTGCTGCACATCTGTAAACAGGAAGACAGCTGGTGGTGTGTGATGTTGTCATCAGAACCAGTTTTGCTAAGGGTAAAATAGTCTGAGAGTTCTGTTGAACAGCGCTTAGTAAGGATGCTTTACATTGAGTTTTGTTCATCCTGATGACTTATGAATGTGTGTGACTTCCCTCTGCAGTATCGTCTGATTGTCCCTAAAGCTGGCCGAGTGATTGACTTGTGCACGGCCCTCTCTCAGGCAACAGACGTCCCACCCAGCCAGGTTCAAACAAGTTCTTTCAACTATTGAAACATTGTTGAATTGTTCTGACAATTCAATTATTAGATTTGGTTAATCATATGACCCTGTCATTTGTTCTGAGCTAATAATTGATCTGTTCCGCACAGATGGCTGTCGCTGACGTGTTCAATCATCGCTTCTATAGGATTTACCAAGCTGAGGAGTCCTTAAGCTGTATACTGGACCGGGACGATATATTTGTGTAAGAGAGGACTGAGTAAACAGCTTTAATAATACAAACACACCAACACACACAGATGTAATTAATTAACTTATAGCAATATTGTATAAGTATTAATTTACAGGTAATATTGTATACTGTAACTGTATATAAACTGGTTATAGGGGAAAAGGTAGGTGTGTGTGTGTGTCTGACTGTGTTTTTTCTGGTGTGTTGCTGCAGGTATCAGCTGAACAGTGGCTGTATGGATCAGGCTGATGAGGAGGTGATTCTGGCCATCTACATGCGTGAACGCTCCCATTACAGAGATTACGGCTCAGGCAGCAACAGCTACAGCACCTCCCTGTTCGGCCACCCGCTGCTGATGTCTGTGCCACGCGCCCAGTGCACGCGGGAAGATCTCTACCAGCTCCTCCTGAAAAGACTGGCGTAAGTCTAACCGGTCATACAGGGTTTGTCACAAGCTAGATTGGACTTTCGAGATCATTTAGTTTTCAATGTGCTGTACTTATATGATGTTTTTTTTTTTTTTTTTTTTTGCAAAACTGCATCTGTATATCCATTCTATTATCTAAGTTCCTTTGCATCTGATAAATAACTACTTCCTGTTACTTCTGTGATCGTATGGTGTTATTCGACATCACTGTTTTTTGAGTTAAAGGAGAACTCCGGTCAATTTTAACATTGAGCTAATTTTTTTGTAAATTTGGAGTGCTGTCAGTACAGAGAACATCGACAAAAATCGGTGTTGCCTACACCGTGTTATCCTCTTTTTAAAATTTGCACCTTGTTGACTTAAATGGGGCAAGTTTTAAACCTGCTTTTAGCCTCTTAACATCCTTGATGTGTCATTACAAGTGCCCAGCCATGTTGAGTGATTCCTTAAGAGTTAACGCGGGTGAATCTGACTGCAGTAGATGTGAAAGATATGAATAAAAATGATAATAATTCAGCCAGCGCTCATACCTGTATTTATTTCGTGTTTTCGGTCGAAGTCCACAGTAGTCGATTGTCGAGTTCGCGCAGTTAGTTAGTTACCTATGATCACGCGCGTGAACTTGACAATCAACTACTGTGGACTTCGACCGAAAACAGGAATAAAATACAGGTATGTGCGCTGGCTGAATTAACTTCATTTTTATTCATATCTTTCACATATACTGCAGTCAGACTCACCGCGTTCACTCTGAAGGAATCACTCACATTGGCTGGGCACTTGTAATGACACATCAAGGATGTTAAGAGGCTAAAAGCAGGTTTAAAACTTGCCCCATTGAAGTCAACAGGGTGCAAATTTTAAAAAGAGGATAACACGGTGTAGGCAACACCGATTTTTGTCGATGTTCTCTGTATTGACAGCACTCCAAATTTACAAAAAAATGAGCTCAATGTTAAAATTGACCGGAGTTCTCCTTTAAAGTAAAGTTGTCTTGATCTGTTTTTGAATTTTGTAGCCAGAGTTGGGTTGCCATTCATATGTGTCATGATTATATCCCTACACAGGCGTTATGTCCATCCCCTAGATCCCTCAGAATTAGAGGAAGAAGATGAGGATGAAGAGTTGTACACGGCACAGACCAACGGAGTTAGTGATGGTATGACTGCATTTTCTTAAAGTGAAACATTTTTGGGGACAGTAAGGTTTTTTATTTTATTTTTAAAGAATGTAACAATATTAAGAATTAATTTATTCAGCAATGAAAAATATTAAGCAGCACAACTGTTTTCAGCATTGATAATAATAATAAGACATGTTTCTTGAGCAGCAAATCAGCATATTAGAATGATTTCTGAAGGTTATGATGCTGAAAATTCAGCTTTACCATCACAGGAATAAATTAAATTTGAAAATATATTCAAATAGAAAATGGTTATTTTAAATTGTAATAATATTACATAATATTACTGTTTTTTTCTGTACATCTGATTTAAAAAAAAAAACAGCCTTGGTGAGCATAAGAGACTTTGGTAACTTAACTTAAAGCCTTTATGTTTAATGCATAATAAAGATGGTTGCATTATATCTTTTCATAAATAAATGTAACAACATTAAATGCATTATAATATTTGCAGATTCCTTGTTACTTCTAATAATTGGTTGTTTGTCGTGTTTTAATGCATTATACTTTCTAAAGGTGTAACAATGAATAGAGAAGTATTTATAATGTATTATAACTGTGGTTTCAATTATTCATGATATGCATTATAAAGTGCATTACTAGACATAATTAATGCATTAAAATTACTTTTATAATGAATTATATATAAAGGCTTTAAGTAAAATGTTACTGAGACATCTTTCAAATCATAAAGAAACTGTACTTTCCCCAAACTTTGGGTACTTATAATGATTAATTTCTGAACAGATGAGGGCGAGGAAGACTCGGAGGAGGCGGGGCCAGCCAAGAAAGAGGAACAGACTCAAGAGAGCAATCAGGCGGATGGGCAGAACAACGGCCCGTTAGAAGCCAGCCCGAGCAGCGAGGGGGAGGAGCGAGCTGAGGAGGAAGAGTCGAGCAGTGAACCGGACCGGGCCAGCAGTACAGAAGAGGGCCAATCAGCGTGCGGCAGCACTGACACCAACTCCCAAGATGCCAATGATGGGGACCAAAGTGCTGGCGCAGAACCTGCGGGAAAGGAGGAAGAGGATGAAGAAGAGGAGGAGGAGGAAGACGGGGAAGGAGCAGCAACTTGTGCGCAGGCAAATAAGAGGGTTCCGGGCAGACGGCACTACACCGAGAGACGGAAAAAAGCCCTCTTCACCATTCAGGCGGTGAACTCTAATGGCACCACGGAGCGAGGGATGACAGAGGCGGGCAGCAGCTTCTCTTTCAGCTGTGAGTACACTAATGAGAAACTCAATTTATTACAGACCTCTCTACTTCTGAAGCCTTTGTACAACTTCAGGGTCATGTGCGCACAAGCGAGGGTCATAACAAAGTGAGATTATATGTCTTATTTATCCGGCTGCTCAATTCACACCTTTTCAAAGTTGAAGAGCGGCTGTCATGGTGTCTTTTAAATCAGAGAATACAAAAGTGTAAATGTTCCTTCTCCAAATGGCGTGACTCACTGTTTCTGTTTAGCTCAGCCATACATTGCCATCGACTGGGACCCTGATATAAAGAAGAAGTACTACAATGAGAATGAAGCTGAGGTAAGATTGCTAATGAGCTCTTTGATCCTTAAGAAATGTTTTGCGTCTGTTGTTGCTCTTTGTAACCTCTCAAACAAAGCTCAATACAGTCAATTCGATTCAAGGTTTAGTTTCATGCTCATTTTAAAGTATAGCTCCTAATGCAGTGATGTGTGATCTGTATTGTGTCACTGCTATAAATATGAAAACCTCATAATATTATATGCATTACCTAGTTTTTCTCAATGTCAAGTGGTTTTCAACTGGTTTTGCAGCAACCCAAAACGGCATCAAGGCACAAGTAATAACGTAATAAAATAAAAAATTGTCCCTTACCCCCTAGGTAATAGCCTTGTTATTTTGCAATCCTAAAAAATTATTGAAAATGTTCTTATTTGCATTTATCATGGTTTTTCAATCAAACCTTTACTCACCAGTCAAGAACTTTTTGATAAGCTTAATTTGCTTAAATGCAGTATGAAATTGATTCTTTGATTAAATATAAATCAAAATCCATTGTTTTTAATGATCTTTTGTTTCCGTCTTGGTGGTTTAAGTTATGCAAACTGCATCCTTTCTATTGCAAACATATGTTGTTTATGTGTTAATGCAGAAATACATAAAGCATCAGACAATGGACGTCCCTCACCTGCAAACAACAGTGCAGCTACAGGAATGTATAGAGCTCTTTACCACGGTAGAGACACTGGAAGAGGAAAACCCCTGGTAATTTTCTTCTTAGACCTATCACAGATTCTAGGCTTTAATTCCAGTCTATCCTTTATTACATTTACATTTATGCATTTGGCAGACGCTTTTATCCAAAACGACTTACATTGCATTTAAAGGTACACATTTTACAGGAAAGCTTACTAGTTGTGCAGTGGCACTGTAATCACGGGTTTCCCATAATAATGTAGGGAACCATGTTATACATAAATCATGTAACAGTTCATGTTTTTACTTAAGATACATATACTATTTAGTTTTAATCCAGCTGTCGCGTGTGCTGAGCAAGCGATCAGCAATCAAGCACATGCAACACACTTTACTTTCTTTGCTATTGACATATCCGACTTAACTACAAACTTTATGAAGGAAGGGGAACATCTTGTGTTGTTTGTTGCAGAATCATTCGTTTTATAATTTCTAGTGTTGTATTTAAAGAACAGGACTGAATACTTCCCACATGTAAGTTTGTGTTTATGTGGTCTGTAGGTATTGTCCAACATGTAAAAGGCATCAGCTTGCTACTAAGAAATTGGATCTGTGGTCTTTGCCAGAGGTTCTGATCATCCATTTAAAGCGTTTCTCCTACACAAAGTACTCTCGAGAGAAACTGGATACTATTGTGGAGTTCCCCTTGCGGTAAGATGTACTGTTTTGTCAGATTAAGATGTACATACACTACCATTCAAAAATGTGGGGCCATTACTCCAGTCTTCAGTCACTTGATCCTTCAGAAATCATTCTAATATGCTGATTTGCTGCTCAAGAAACATTTCTTATTATCAGTGTTAAAAACAGTGTGCTGCTTAATATTTTTGTTGAACCTGTGATAAAAAAATTCAGGATTCTTTGATTAGAAAGTTCAAAAGAACAGCATTTATTTTAAATGTATATCGTTTTTGAGACATTATTAATGTCATTACTATTACTTTTGATCAATTTAATGCATTCTTGCTGATTAAAAGTATTAATTTCTTTCAAAAAAGGAAAATAAAATCTTACTGACCCCCAAATTTTGACCGGAAGTGTACATTTTTATAGTTCTTGTTGTTTTAATGGTGCCAATAACTTATATATTAAGTTACAGTGGAAATGCATAGTTAGTGAGTAATAAATGTTCCTTCACATCCAGTTGATATTCATGGTATTTTCAATGGTTGATTCTTAGATTATTGCATTTGTTTCCATTTGGTTCATATGTCTCATTCTCTGTCTGCAGGGATTTGGACTTCTCAGGTTTCCTCCTAAAGAAGACCATGAACAGTACTGAACCTCCCTGTAGATATGACCTGATCTCTGTGTCGAACCACTACGGCGGACTCCGAGATGGACACTGTAAGCATCAGTCTTCTCAGCTTTTATTAAACCGCAAATAAAAATTTGTAGGGATGCACCGATACCAAAAAACAAAACCTTGCAGCATGTGTACAGTACAGTGTTTGTGTCCAGACAACAGAACAAACAGAGATATGGAGATATCAGAGATTAAAGATGTCTATTAAATAAATAGCATTAATATAAAGCATAAATTCAACATTTACGCCTGTATAACTGCTGTGCACGAGCTGATAAGTGAAGCACGCTAAGTGGATTGATCGCACAGTGGCTTAGACATCGCTGAAAAGTTTGTAGTTCAGTCGGATATGTCAATAGCAAAGAAAGTTGCATGTGCTTGATTGCTGATAGCTTGTTCAGCACACGCGACAGCTGGATTAAAACTAAATAGTATATGTATCTTAAGTAAAAACATGAACTGTTACATGATTTATGTATAATATGGTTCCCTACATTATTACAGGAAACCCGTGATTACAGTGCCACTGCACTGGAGCGGCTCTAAATGTGCACTGTGGATGAAATACGATAGAGCAATAGAATGAACAGTTAACAGAACAAACAATAACAGAAGCTCTTACTATACATTTTAAATGGCATAATTAAGCAGTTAAGAAAATAACTGAAGGAAACATCTATTTGCTCAACAAGTTAAAGGGATAGTTCACCCAAAAATTACTTACCCTCATGTCGTTAGTTCCTTAGTTCAAGACCTTAGTTCATCTTCAGAACACAAATTAAGTTATTTTTGATGAAATCCGAGAGGTTTCTGAGCCAACCATAGACAACAACGTCATTGCAACTTTCAAGGCCCAGAAAGGTAGTAAAGACATTGTTAAAATAGTCCATGTGACTACAGTGGTTCACATGTAATGTAATGAAGCGACGAGAATACTTTTTGTGTGCAAAAAAACAATGACTTTATTCAACAATCTCTTCTCTTCCATGTCATTCTCCTACGCTATTCACGTAATGTAAACAGTGCAACGCCGGCTCATTATCGGCCAGCTCCTGCGCCAGCATCACACGCATGTGTCATGGTGCTCACGAGATCAGCGTCGGTCAATAATGAGCTGGCGGAGAATGACATGGAAGAGAAGAGATTGTTGAATAAAGTCGTTATTTTTGTTTGTTTATCGGCGAGTGCCAAAAATGAGAGTATCAGTATCTGACTCACTCTGAAAAAAGTGGTATAGGTGCATTCCTAGCTTTTTTGTTTAGTGATAACATTACAAAAATATTTCCCTTTTTATCCCTTCTAGATACTAGTTATGCCCAGAACAAGGACAACGGCCAGTGGTATTACTTTGACGACAGCAAGGTGACCTTTGCAAGGGAGGAACAGATTGTGGTGAGATTGATGCTTCTCTGTGGGTTGAGTGGTCAACATGAAATCGAAACAGACCCTTTTTACTTTTTAATAAATTTTCTCGGCCTTGCTGTGCATGATTCATCAGTGCATTCTCTCCTAGACAAAATTAAATGTTTGTTTTTCCTCAAAACACAATAACTTTCTCTGCGTCTTGGCCGCACGGATCCAAAAAGACAGATTGTTTTTGAAATGGTCGTATCAGTGGACTAGAGCTGGTTTATTCTACATAATAAACTCATGGTGGCCTCCAGATTGAGATCACATGTCGTCCAGCTACATCTTAGGAGTTGACTAATATTAATATAATAAAAAAAAAAAAACAATTTGTAAATTTATTATATGCTTTTACAGCATTATGGTGATTTATGAAAGTAAATCTAAACAAAACAAACCAAATTGTATAAGCAGAAAAAGACTTGCAGTACCGTCATTTAAAAAAAACAAAAAAAGGTAATTAAAGCTGGCACGAAACTTGTGATAGTCTTTTCTTTCCTAATGTGATGAATAATGTGATGAATAATATTCAATAATGAATAAAAAGAGTGAAACGGCTTTTTATTTTTTTTATTTTTACTTTTTTTTAAAAATTGTTTTATATGGATTTTAGTAGAACGCAAAAGAACAGAACAAACAGGTCACTAGGGGTATAACATACAATTATGTTGTTCATAAACTGTTAATGTCAAATCAGGGGTTACTCTCCCAATAGTCTCAAAGGAGTGAGAGGAGAGAGAAAGAACTTTTCACCTTCTTTTTTTCCCCCTCTTTTCCTTCCTTTATAATAATATCAGGAGAATAATTGTAATTGTCCTTTCAAGTCAATAAAAGGTTCAAGGTCCCATCATACAACATACAAATCCAGAATGTTTTCATTGGATAAGTATTTTACATACTGAAGCAAAAGAAAAATAAGAGGTTCTCAATATAGTATTACCAATAAAATGTAAATGAGAAAAGAATAAATCAAATAAAAATAATAATAATTTGCATTACACTCACAATATCTCCTTATGCTGGTTTCTTAAACGAGCAAAAATTTAGGGCGGGACTTGATTTTGGAATTAATTGGATGATTGCTATTGCTGTGATGTCATGTGAGTGATACGTTGTCCCGCCAGTAAACACATCTTCAGCAAAGAGATGTCGCTGCAAAAAAAAAAATAATAAAAAAATGATGTGCACAGAGAAATCATTTATAATAAATACTGCAGTATTCCCTAAAATAAGAATTGTCCATTTTGATTTCATGGGGACTTTAATGCTGTTATTCAGCAAATATGCATTCAATTAATGAAAAGAAAATGACAGTTAAGACATTTATAATGTCACAAAAGATTTCTGTTTCAAATAAATGCTGTTCTTTTGAACTTTCCATTCATCAAAGAACCCTGAAAAAAAAAAAGAATCACGACTATTTCCACAAAAATGTTAAGCAGCACAACTGTTTTCAACACTGAAATGTTTCTTGAGCAGCAAATCAGAATGATTTTTGAAGGATAAAGTGACACTGAAGACTGGAGTAATAATGCTGAAAAATAGTTACATTTTTAATAACATTAAAATTGAAAACACTTATTTTAAATTGTCATAATATTTCACTGTATTGCTGTTTTCGATCAAATAAATGCAGCCTTGAAAAGCAGTCACTGACACGTTCGATCTCCATCTGCTCTTGTAGACCAGTGCCGCCTACCTCCTGTTCTACCAGCGCCAAGACAAGATCCGCCAGCCCACCGTCCCTCCACCCGTCCCAGAGAACCACATCACGTCCCAGAGCCATGATGCCGTGGACGGAGCCTCTTCCTGTGTCAGCATGGAGACGGACTGATTTCTGCCGTTTTCCCACTCCCCTTCATTCTTTCTCACTCTTATCACTTCCAACTTTAATCTTTAATCTACAGAAACTTGAACCCCGGCCTCTGCTCTGACTCCGACAGGAAGTTGGCGAGGCTGGGGCTACTCTCTCAGGCTGGTGCACAAGCATCATGGGGTGGGAATGCAGATTTTTGTGTTTTTCTTAATGACGAACTCAAGGAAACGGGTTAAGCTGGTGGTGGCGGATGCATAGATCGCATACCGATTTGTCTGCATCGCTTCAGCAATGATTAGAATTCGGAGAATGAGGTTTGCGCTGTTCATCGTCACCAACTGTGTTCTTTATTTTTTCCTAAGCTTGCTTTTCTGAGCTAGCTAAGCTGCTGTCCACAATGGTGATGTCTGAACGCCCAACCTTGGGGAAAGCTGCACCGTTTAGCATCACGAATCAGGCCTCCTGTTTATCCCATCAGGCTTTCAGCGAGGGCGCTATTAGCAGGGATGGTTTATCATATCAGGGACATCGTGATCAAAAATCCTTTTTCACTATGATTTCTGAGATCTTCTAGTAAAGTCTGTCCACTCACTCGTGATCTATTTATTTTCGTAATTGCCAGATGCTGATGTGGAGTGAGAAATAGAGATGGTTATAATTCAAAAAAATCTTCCATTTTTATTTTCAATCACGTGATGCTTTTTTTTTCCGTCTGTCGTAAGGTCTGGGAAAAGCCCCCCTCTGTTGCGGGACACAAACGGAGGCCTGTTTTCCAGCGAGAATTTGCTTCTTTTTTTTTTTTTTTATCTTAAATGAAAGGAAAATGCGCAGCAAGATTTAAACATTACATTCTTTTTGAATTACTGTTGAATTTATAAACTGTTTGGAGCGATGAGAATATTTCAGCAAAGTGCTTTCTGGATAGAGCTCTTTACATGATGATTTTTAAGGCACCTATGTACAGTATTTTTGTATTGTAATAAATGTTGTATTATCTTTGATCATTTGGATCAGATGCTGGGGATGGGGCGCTTTCATTTTATTTTGTTAATAATTATAGATTGAATATATAATTGTATACACAGCTTTTGATATGAATAAATGACTATAAAGTCGAGGTTAGATTGGACACATTTGGCTTCCATTTACGCTGTTTTACCTCTGAATGAAAGGACTCGTAGATCCTTTGGCAATGGGAAATGCATTCATTTGTTTTGTACTGACTTCTCAGCAGCGTTGTAATTAATTTGGCCCACCGCGTAACGATCTTATAGAAAATGCTTTTTCATTTGCACTTCCTATTAAGTGACTGCTTTATTGCATCCCTCAGATTATAATGTACACCAGGGATGGGCAACTTCGGTCCTGGAGGGCCACTGTCCTACAGAGTTCAGCTTCAACCCTAATCAAACACACCTGATCAAGCTAATTGAGGTCATCAGATTACTAGAAAATTACAGGCAGGTGATTTTTTTCAGGGTTGGAGCTAAACTCTGTAGGACAGTGGCCCTCCAGGACCGAAGTTGCCCATCCCTGATGTACACAGTTCACTTTTCTGATCTCTAAAAATATATCACTGTATGTGACAGGAGCACTTAATACCTTCAGGATGTTCTAATATCTAATGTAATATCATACGGGAATCTCACAAAACCTGTACAGAACAAAAGTAATCAAAACCAGGCAAAAATATGAAATTATATTTTTATATAATACATTTTTCATTGATACATTATGGTGGTATTTGTTTACTCCTTTTAATTTATGCATATTTACTTAAAAAATATATATATTGCAGTAAATTGAAAATGACCTGGACATGTTATTGACTTGGTTTGTGAGATTTAAAAACTTGTGACAAATAATGGTGAGAATTTTTCTTGTAGTCTGCTCTACAAATGGACAGTTTTCAAAATAATTCCTCAAAGATTTAGCACATTTCTCACCTATAGTCTTCCATTTTGTACAAAGTTTACTGAATGCAACAATCTATTTAAAGATAGTTTCAGCTTTACTATTTTATAGTAATTAAATGGCTTAATTCTAGTATTTAAATATAAAATAATTAGCTAGTTCTGGAAAAGGCAGCTTCAAAAAGTCACATACAGCCTCATTTTTTAATGCAAGCGTTTCAAATATTAAATCCAAATATTTATTAGAGCTACTGTTTGACCTGCAGTCGTTTCATGTTTTTGTGAAATTAATGAGATGGTCAGCTGTGTATGAACAATTGAATTGTTTGAGCGATTCAATTAGTTTGATTTCAGAATTAGTCTGTCAATGCAACACAAAATTTCACAATATTCTGAAGCCCGTTTCACAGTAGACTTCACCATATAGTCACCAAATTTTCATATTTATGATTTTGCATTGTGGAGGCATTTTCTGTATAGAAATTAAAAAAGTGATAAAATAAAAGCTTATTTGAATTTTGAGTATATGTAGTGATTTCTCCAATTACAACATGAGAATATGATCATTTCAAGCAAGTTTGTGTTTGAAACGTGGAGTCATGCAAGTGTTAAATATATGATTCACCAATATTAGACAAACCATCCTCCGGCTCAATTTCCTCTCGAATGATTCAATCAGAGACAAGCACAAATTGATTTCCTCCTCACCTCAGGGCTCCATATAATGTTTATTAAATTACTACATTCCTCTCTAGCACAGAGACCAAAATATAAATTTTTTTTTACATTCAATTTGCTGTTATAATATCTCTGTGTCTGAAACAATGGCTTGTCAATAAGGAACTGTGTGATGATCACCAACCACAAAGGAGAAAAACTGCATAGCAACCATTTAATGCACTGATGTTTTACCTGAAAAAAATATATTTATATAATTTTTTTCTTTTTCAAGGCACCATTTCACACAAACTATTAAGACATAAAACATGAGAAATTCTGCATTAATTTCTTTGGCTTAATTTCTATCATTTAGATCTTTACTGTGACTGTATCAAATTAAATGTTTATGTGCAGTGCACACAGTTCACATAAAACTTAATTTCAAACATACTGTAGATTCTTTGCAGGACATTCACATGGGTGAACAAAAGAAACTCAACACTATCAGGATCACTGCAGTCAACAAGTACCAACAATTGAATAATATTAAGAAATAACAGCTGGTTTCAAAATGCACAGCACTGTTTCATATCAAAAGGTGGTTTGCAATCAGGCAGATGTCAGAACATGGTTGTTCTTACTGTAGATCTTAGCTAAAGAGTCCTCTGAAGTTCAGATCCTGACACATGAGTTCCTCTTCAACGTTCTCCAGGGCCCATTTGTGCTCCACAATCTCCAGGGCTTCCCACTCGCTCTGAAACCACCATAAAGGAGAAGACATTCAGAGCATTGCAGTGCTTTACACGTGCACATCCTGCTAAACGTCACGTCTCCTTTTGTTTTCCACATGGAAAAGAAAGCCATGCAGGTTTACATCGGCATGAGGGTGAGTAAATGAAGACCAAAAGATCTTATTGTGTATGATATATATTGTGTAATGGAACTGCATCGACTTAAGTCTTATTATCGACTTATACCTAATACAATCTGCGTTCCACAAGAAATAGGTTTCAGTAGTTCTGTAATTATGCGAGCTTCAAAACAGCAAAGTTTAAGGTTTCACAATTATCTTAAGATGATAAGGTTATGAAATTAAAGCGAGCACGTTTCCACATTGAGGCTGCTGTTGCATACATCAATCCGTCCACTGGGAGCGTAGGCGTGATTTCCCAAGAAAATGTACTTTAACTAAATTTGTGCGAACCACAAATAACTGCTTCTGGCTTTTTTTTGTTTGTGCATGTTTGTCATGGAAAAAGAATTCATATTGATAAAATAACAAAAACAAAGATGTACATCACATAATAATAACAGGTTTACTTGACGCAAATCATGTTCTACTCACCTTAAATGCTTTGTTAGGATCAGGGGGCATCGCCATCGCAGCCCCCGTCATTTGATCCTGCATAATTCTTGACTGATCTGCAGCTAAAAATGAACAACTTTTAGTTTAAATATCTAAGATCTAAAGCTTATCTCAAATGCCATAGCTAAGATTAAAATGTAAATAATTATATATATATATATATATATATATATATATACATATATGAAGAGTTCAGATGCAAAAGCCTCTAAGTGCCATCTGAAATTTTCTTCTAGAATGATCATTTTTATCAAGCTTGTATATTTAAATTCAGTAAATTTCACTTAAATGGCAATGAAAATTACCTATTAATTGTCATTTAAGTGAAATTACTGAACTTAAATATACAAGCTTGATAAAAATGATCATTCTATAAGAAGATTTCAGATGGCACTTAGAGGCTTTTGCATCTGAACTCTTCATATATATATATACACACATACACAATGCCTGGCCAAAGTAGCTTTAAAGTAGGATTTAAATAGGCAAATGCTTAAGAGTCAATGACTGGATCATTATTGCAGTGATTATTATGTTTCTATCATGTTATACGTTTGGCAACAGTTCTTCTAACCCTAACTGATGGAGTGTGTAGCTTTTACAGAGACTTTACAGAGTGCTGGACTCTTGTAGTCTGGCTATCACCAGACCAAGCTCAGTCTTTTAAGATTGAACATTAGTCTGGGGAGTCTGCTCTGTATTTTCTACTGCACAAGAGGCGTGATCAACCGGCATCAACCGGCATAGTCCTTCAACAAATCAGACCAACGATCCGGGTGACGTACTTTGCAGCGAAAACTCCAGGCAGGAAACGTGTCAACAAACGTGTTGGTTTGTAGCATTGATCAGCGGTTTGCTGAAGCAGCAATGGCATCGAGTGATTTTTGCAGGTTGTGCAAAAAAAAAACATGAAAGTGAGTGGTATTTACACCCACTCGAGCGATTTGTTTGCTAAACTATAGAAGTCATTGAGCATCGTCGAGAGGTTAAAAGGAATTGGATTGGATTAAACCCGCCAATAGCGCGCCAGGTGGATAAGCCAGTTTGTGATTGGTCCCCGCAGATTTGTAACGGAAGCAGGATATGAAGAATGTACAGGTTTCCAGCCTGAGCTGCAGGGCGAAATCAAATCACCGGCAGACCGGGCCGGGTTTACCCAGTCTAGGACTCTTGCATTGTCAATACAAGAAACATCACAACATTTATTTGGTCAAGATCTTGTATTAGCAATGCAAGAGTCCAGCACTCTGTAAAGTCTCCTCCAGCACATCCCAAAGACTTCCAATGAGTTTAAGTTCTGGTGCCAATTCATGTGTGAAAATGATTCTTCATGCTTTTCACAACCATTATTTCACAATGAGCTTGATCTTGACATTGTCATCCTGGAATATGGCCATGATGTGTCTTCCTACATGGATGTTTAAGAAATGAAAAGCTACACACTCTTATGCATTTCCCTATTTAAATCCAAACAGTGACTTGTTTTGGCCGGGAGGCATATATATATATATATATATTTATTAACATTTAATATAATAGAATAAAGTTGATGTCATAAAAAGGTCTAAATATATTAAACAAAACCAACCAACCATTGTCTTGTCCAAGGATGAGGGTGTACATGCTTCTGAGCCCAAACACATTGAGAAAATACCATGAAGCTGAACTGACCCTAAGAGCGACAAATTCAGATTTTATGCATAGTTTTCAGCTTCTGTCAACAAATAAAAAAAACACATCAATACTGTACCATGAGGCGTCCAGAGAGAGCAGCTCAATTCCTCTCTGTAACATGGGCTTGAATCTCAGAGTCAGAGGAAACGGAACTTTAGCTGAAAGGAAATAAGCGGCACAACGTTAAAACAACATCGAGGCTGCATTTATTTGATCAAAGAATACCGTAAACACAGCAGTAATGAGAAATAATATTTCAGCATCATTATTCCAGTCTTCAGTGTCACATGATCCATCAGAAATCATTCTAATATGCTATTTTATTATTACCAATGATGAAAACAGTTGTGCTGCTTAATATTTCTGAGTAAACAGTGATACATTTGTTCTTTGATGAATGGAAAGTTCAAAAGAACAACTTTTATGTGAAATAGAAATCTTGTGTAACATTATAAGTGACTTTACTGTCACTTTTGATCAATTTAATGATTAAATTTAACAAATCTTACTTACCACAAATCTTTGAATGGTCACAGTTTACACAAAAATATTAAGCAACAAAAAATGTTTCTTGATAAAATAACATTCTCTTGTGATTTAATCAGCCACTATAACTTTTTGACCTTTTTAAAGTCGTCCCCTTCTGCCTTTTAGAAAATGGTTATATTTTAAAGTCCCCCTGTGTTGTTTATATGTCTATGTGGTGTTTTTAATATCCTTTAATACAAACTATGTGTAAATTCATAAGTCAACACCATTCCTGAGTATTTTCTCCTTAAAATTGCAGAGAACCAGTCTAAAAAAATGCGATATGAAATCGCTGGTGTTTCTGACGTCACAAACTACTACCTTGTAACCAATCAAGTCAACGAGTGGATCTCTGAGCTGGTGGGAGTGAGTGGAGGCGGGGCTCATTTGCATATTCATAGAACCACTTATACTAAATAGGGCAAGGGTGTAGAGTAACATTCAAGCTATTTTAAGGCACGAAGACATTTTTTTCAAGGAAAATACTTTGAAATGTGTCATTTTGGTGATCAAAGATGAGTTTTTAAGGGATAAAATTATTGACTACAGTGGGACTTTAAGAGTTCAGTTTTGCTTGGTAACACTGAGAAAAAGCAAACTGTAACCACTTTAAGACCAAACACAAGCCTCCGCCAACCGCTTGCATCAGCAGTGGACTGAATAAGCACGTATGAAGTAATCCTACTATGGTTAGCGCCCACTTACCAACGTCTGGCTTTCAGAAAGTGAGTTATGAATGTACTGGGCAAACGTTACATCACCCAATTAAAATTCATGAGCCGGCTGTTAAGGTTTAGAATGTCTCCCTTAACATTTCAGATCCTTCCTACAGCCCTGAATTCGATCCCATTTACAAATGATTGTTTTAGGAATAAGACCACATTTGCACATGATCATTCCATTCTTCTCTTCTAGTTTAGCATTTTAATTCTAGCAAGTAACAAAAGCTCATACTTGTGACAAAACCAGAAAAGGCCCAGTTGATCCATCCTCCTATCAGAATCATTGGCAGCACATTGGTCAGATTCCCTTTCATCATGTCCATCAACATGCTGGGGTCTGGGAGCGAAAAAGGGACAGGTTTTCAGACATAGTGATGAAGCATAGAAGGTCATTTCTTCTAGTTCTAGGATGTTAGAGTAACATCTTACCGGTCATGGGGTTTTTTGGGGTCACTTTTCTTTTGACCGTCTTGAAGAATCCAGTCTCAGGGTCATTGAAATAGTGTTTTCGCATGGCGAATGACTGCAACGGGACAGCATCATTTATCAGTGACACATTAAATCAACAAATAAAGGCCTGGTTTAACAGACAGGGCTTAGATTAACAGAAAAAAAACAGAAGCTCAAGTATGTTCGCTTGATGCGTGAGAACCAATGAGGTTCATTCTCGTGTTACACAGCATGTTTGAGCTTCTGCAAGAACCAATGAGGTTCATTCATGTTTTGTCAAGCAGGTTCGGTTGGGCTTCAGTTTATGTTCGCTGATCAATGTTTATATACGAATAAAAGCTTAAAGGAGACATATCATGCTTTTAAATCGTTCCTTTTTACATATAAATCATACATTTGTAGTCTATATAAAGCGGAACTGCAATGCTTGGGTCTGAATTCCTCATTATTATAGCTCCACAGGACCCTTTTCTACCCCTTTTCTGATGTGCATCTGAGAGCAACTCGTTTTGGTGCGGTCTCTTTAAACACTTCATACCCCGCCCCCACTCCAGGATGCAGAGGTGACACTCGGTTCAACTCCACCCCGTTCGGCCATTTTTGTAGTTTGATAGCAGAGATACGATTATCTAGCGGCACAGAAACTTTTTATTCACACGTTATTAACAAAATGTCAACAACGGAAGACTTGTCCAGCCAGCCTTACATGTTCGAGCCAGAGTCGGAGCCGGAGCGAGATGAAAATGAAGACAACGAACCTGCAGAACAACGTCTTCATATGGATGTATCGCAATGGTGTGTTACTGTATTTACACATGACACTTTGGTCTTCCGACCTTTTACCACCGTGTCGATTTATTTTGATTAATATGTGCGAGGGAGAGAGAGCAAGACAGCGTCTAGTTTGGAGACGGTGATGTCTTGTTTACACTTTCGCCTGGCTCTGAAGAGAGAGAGAGAGTGCGTGCACGCGACCGGGTCTCTCTCTCTCTGCTCGTTCTTTCAGTTAAACATGCGCACTGTCACAAGCGGCAGTTCATCTACATTAGACGGTGTAATGAAGCGTGTGGGTTACTACGTCCAACAACCGAACATTTTAACTTACCCTCTCGTAACTTCTGCATCTTTTAGCTTGGACTACAAAATTGCAGCGAGAAATAAAAATGGCGGATTGCTCGAAGTGTTGGGCTGGAAGTCAATGTCCTTATTTGGCAGTTCCGCTGCAAATACTGTGACGTAATAGTTCACAAAACGTCATAGATAACAGAAAAATCGGAACAGGTTGAAAAATAAGGCCAAAACAGAATATAAAGATATCAACGAAGCACCTGAAGAGAATAATTTCAACTTTTCTGTACTTCTAAACACTCCAAATATACAACAAAATGCATTTAAGGGCTAAAAAAGTGGATTTAGCATGATATGTCCCCTTTAAATTCAATCTGTTCATCATATAAAGTGATCGAGTCTCTTCAGAAAATTTGGACTAAACCGCTCAATTCATATGGATTAGTATCACAATCTTTTTATGAACTTTTTGACGCATCAAAGTGGTAGTTGCGTAGCTGTCAATGGAAGGACAGAAAGCTCTCCGATTTCATTAAAAATAACTTCATTTGTGTTTTTCGAAGATGAACGCAAGTCTTACGATTTGGAACGACATGAGGGTGAGTAATTAAGGTGAACTAATCCTTTAAGCCTTGTCTGTGAAACCAGGGGAAAGTTTTAAAAGTTGACTCCACGCAAATATCCTGGGAACTCTTATTCATAATTAAAGTAATTAATACCTGTTTGGGAATATATTTTCCATTTTCTCTCAAAATGCGGCTGCGTAGCAACACCTGGCTGTGGATTAAAACAACAAATGAATTAAAGTCTTAAACACCTCTGATTATAAGATTAGACTAGATTAAAATGTTAGTCGAGACAAATTTTGTGTTGGCTTGAGAAAGCCTAACCAGAAAGTTTGAAGTGGTTTAAAAATCATGAAGTTTGGACGTTTTAAATAGTTTTAAAGTTTAAAGGTTTTAAGTAAGTTTGAAAAGCTTGAATTTGGATTATTATTAGATAAATGCATATGTGTTATGTGAAAACTGCAACAGCTCCAATGAGATTATAAAACACACTTCCCTCAAAATGTTTCCTGCAGCACTAAGTTATTAAACTCTTAAAAATAACTTCAATGTTCTTGCAAGAAATTAAATTGATTCATTGCATTTTCCATTTCCATATTTCGTAATGGGGATGAATTAAAAAGTTCTGATGTTCAGGTTCTGAATTCAGGTCTCCTTTTCAATTCAGTTGTATTCTGCATAATTAATTATACATGTTTATTCGCTGATAATGCAGAATACACAGCAATAAAAACTTTTATTTATTTTAACCGCCAAGATAAAGACATTTTTTTAACGTTAAGTAAATTCTAATTTACATATAATATTACATTGTAAATGTTTTTACTATCTATTTTCTATGTAAATGTGAGTTTGATAACATGTTTATGGCTGAACATTTGCATCAGTGATCTCACCTATCAGACACCTGTTGCAGGTCCACTTTCTTCTCATTATGAATCAGTTGAGTGACGTAATGCCGCAGAACTCCGACGAAGAAAGTGATGAAGACTATGGGCAAAACAACCCACAGGCGAATACTGGAGTCAAGCAGCAGCTCTGGACCTGCCATTCCTGTACTGACTACTCCAAAACTATCCTTTACAACTGTCTGAACTCAAAACACTGACACTTTTAAGTTTATTATAATGCTTGAGATTAAAGCACGGTGAAAATTCAAACTATGTTAAAACTATTACACTTTTATACGAAAGAAACGGCACATTGCTGCATGTACATGCGCCTTCTGCGCAGCTGCTGTTTGACCTTTGAACTAGTAGCGATTCGTGAACGAGTTCTATTGAGTCGGATCTTGAACATGTTGACGATTCACGAATTGGAATGAATCGGTCCGTGCGCTTCTCGCTTCTCGGGTCCTCATTGAACCGAGTCTCTTTTGAACTTATCAGTTTTACTATGATAATAGAGCTGGTTTTAATCAATAGTAATGTGTGTACATGCATGCATACATATTTATATATATATAATATAGCTTTACTGACGTTTTGAGTATGTAATATGCCAAGCGAGAATGTCAGAGATCACATCATGAGATCAAAAACGTTTTTACCCCGTTCCTTGAGACGAACTATTTCCGAGAACCGATTCGCAGAAATGAATCGGACCGTCGTCCCATCACTACTTTGAACTATGACGTATTTACATATGCATTTATGTTTTATTATTCAGTTATTTTATATCACTAAGCGATAGGTAAAATATGCCTTACATTTTAAAAATTGTTTATATATTTTAAAGAAGAAAAAGAAAAAGTTAGCTAACGCCATTTCCGGTTTCGAGTACGTTTCCGTGTGTATCTTGTAAACAAGTGGAGAGCCACGTGACAGACATAGGACGGGTTAGCTTTGCACAGACGAGTATTTTCACACTAAAACAAAATAATCTGTCATCTATACGATTTTAATCGCTGCGTCAGCCCCGATGTTTGATGTAGATTAATAATAGAAACGCTGATTATTGTTCAAGAAAGTATCTCTGTATTATAGTCTATCTGCAACCATCTTTCTGGTTACATCATGACTTCTGGGACGCCAGATATTGATGAAAAAGTATTGCAGTATGAGACATTTATCAGTGAAGTGTTGAGACAAGACTTACAGTAAGTACCATCACTTGATTATGTCTTTGGTGAAATACATTTGCGTATTGCACGTACAAAGGCTGCCATAGTTTTACCATGTTTGTACCATGGTAATCCCATGAGTTCTGAATCGCAATACCATATTTTTACATGTAGCATGGTAATACCATGGTATTCTTTGTGGTACCACTGAGTACCAAATAAATTCCCATAGTGCACAATAATGTATATTATTATAACCTATTGTAATATTATATGTATATCTTAATATATGTATATCTTATTCTACATATTAAAAAATAATAGTTTTGTAAAGCTTATCTACTGCTATTTCGATTCTGACAGGAAAGTGTTGGAGCAAAGAGATGCTGTATATGAGAAAATAGCACAATACCTTCAGCTGAAGAATACAATACAAAGCATTCAGGTAGTTTTAAGTCCACTAAACCATACTTTGAGCTTGTTCTAAAGTCCTGCACTTATGAGTTTCCATATATATATATATATATATATATATATATATATTAGGGCTGTCAAACGATTAATCGCGATTAATCGCATCCAAAATAAAAGTTTGTGTTTACATAATATATGTGTGTGTATGGAGTATAATTATTTTCTATATATAAATACACACACATGCATATATATTTAAGAAAAATTTGTTATTTATATATAAAATATTTATATATAATATAAATTATATATAATATAAATATATATACACAGTATATACATGCAAATATTTCTTAAATATATACATGCATGTGTGTGTATTTATATATATAGAAAATAATTATACACCGTACACACACATTTATTATGTAAAAACAAACTTTTATTTTGGATGCGATTAATCGCGATTAATCGTTTGACAGCCGTAATATATATATATATATATATATATATATATATATATATATATATATATATATATATATATATATGTGTGTATATATATATGTGTGTATATATATATATGTATATATGTATATATATATATGTATATATGTATATATATATATGTATATATGTATATATATATATGTATATATGTATATATGTATATATATATATGTATATATGTATATATATATATGTATATATGTATATATATGTATATATATATATATATGTATATATATGTATATATGTATATATATATATATATATATATATATATATATATATATATATATATATATGTATATATATGTGTGTGTGAGAGTGTTTTCTTGCTTTCATTCTGTATTATGTGTTTATAACATGTTGTTTTGCTATATTTTATTCATCTTTAGGAAACTGATAGCAAAGAACTCAAAACTGATGTTGACCTTGGCTGCCATTTCTATGTGCAGGCTCATGTGTAAGTATTGCAAGTCTGATGTCGGCTCACTGTGCCTCAATGCCTCCGTCTAACATTTTGAAAGAGCAAACTCATAAACGATTCATTTGTTTTAGACCTGATGCATCAAAAATATATGTGGCAGTTGGTTATGGATTCTTTGTCGAATTCACCCATGCAGAGGCTTTGAAGTTCATAGAAAAGAAGACGAATCAGCTAACCGAGTAAGATTTTGGTTTTACCTTTTCATCGTTTTGAAATTTGCATGTATGCCCAAAGATGTTTATCATTATTTTAATCCTTTAGGTATACCGAGGTTCTTACCAAAGATGCAGCAAAGATAAAGGCCAACATCCGCATGGTTCTAGAGGTACAAATTATTCTGCTTTATTTATTTTTTGTTCCTTTTCCAGTTTATTGTGATGAGTAAAAAAATAATCTGTTCTCACAGGGATTGAGGGAATTGCAAGGTCTGAAGGATCTTCCGGAAACCAGAAGGAGGGAGGTGTTGTAGTACATTAATCAATCACAGCACACACACAGTGTATTATTTTTGCACATATGACTGTAATGTTTGTTTCAAACAATGTGAACATTATGGCAATCATGCCTTTTAACAGGTTATACTGTTGTTTTGAACATTTTGCTGAATAAATTGTAACATTTTCAGTACAACTTTCTGTGGCGTTGTGATCATTTTAGATTTATATCGCTGTTTGAACATGCAATAGACTAAAACACATAAATTCCTTCATATAAGATGAAATTATCTATATTAATAGATTTTATGTAGAAAAATTAGACTTACCTTGTTTAGGTATGACAAGCAATTTATTATTAAAATTGTTTTACTGGAAATGAAGAATGTCATGATCTGTTCATGATCATTTGGTATCATGTATTCCATATGCATATATAACATACAAATATGTTGGGGGAAAAACCTGGTAATGTGAATACAGGAATTATAAAAACTTCACCTCAAAATCAATCTAAAATATCGTATCTAAAAATACAAGTAGTATTTATTTATTGGTTGTATCTACAAATAATAAGAGGATAAACTGTATATAATCAGTTCTGTGCTGCATTTGGGATTCAAGAATTACGTTGCAATTAATTGATTATTAATTAAACTTTTATTTTAGCTGTTCTGATTGACGAAGACAGTGGTTAATGTTAAGTTTCTGCAGCATCCATATGATGGCTACCCTGTCACACTAGTAACAGTTGCCATGGAAACTGGATGTTGAATTGTGGCAGCACTGTAAGACTTGCTTCCTGAAATAGATTATTTTTCTTTGTACAAAGACTCACTGCCGCATTTGGGCACAATGACAATCATTATAATGTGACAGTATCAGCACTGGCTGTGGAATTACAGATTATATATTATTCAGGATTTACAGAGACCTTTATTGTACATACGATTTCCAATGAATCAGTGTCTGAAGATCATTTATGCTTCCTATATTATTCTATTACATTGTTTTGGCCATACATTATGTCAGGGGTTTTCAATCTTTTAGATGTCACGGACCCCCAAATATGATCAACTTTGTGCGAGGGACCCCAATCCTAAAATTAAATGGGCAGCTATAAATTACCCTGTTTAAAGACCCAATTTATACTGTGAAAAATGATCATAAATCTGTGTAAAATATATATGGAAAATATTTTGTTTACATTATTAATTTAGTTTCTACTTACTATAACTGTACAGTTAGATGTATTATTTATTTATTTACTCAAATCAAATGTACATTATTTTTTATTTTAATCATTTATTTATTTTTGATCACATTTATTTATGTATAGTTAATGTATTTATGAAATGTTTAACACTGTTAACTTCTCAATGGACCTCCTAGCACTCTCTTGCGGCCCCCCTGGAAAACCCCCGCATGCAACATATCCGGGCAATCCTGCAGCAGCAACCTGTGTGTGTGTGTGTGTGTAGGTAGCAAAATGTGAAAATTTTGACACTGTGGGGCCATTTTGTGGTCATGACGAGGAAAACAGCTTTTAAATCATACTAAGTGATGTTTTTTTTTATGTAAAAAAGCAGAAAGTTGTCTGTGATGGGTAGATATAGGGGTAGGGTTATGGTTAGGGGACAGAATATACAGTTTGTACAGTATAAAAACCATTATGTCTAAGTAAAGGTGTACAACAACCTAGTTTATATGTGAGTGTGTGTGGGGGTGAGAGAGAGAATTTACGCATTTTCTTTGTGCAAAGATTTTCATTCGACCTTGGTGCTGAATAAAAACTATCTCTTCCCAAGAAGAAAGCAACACATAAAAGTTTGTCCTTTCATTCATTTTGCTCTGCTCTACAGCTGACTCACGTCATGCCTGTGCAGTGACGTCACGGCCGCACAGGGGACTCGCGGACCAAAGAGAGGTGGAAAAAAAAAAAAAGAAACAAGTAGTCGAGGCGTTCGTGGAAACAGGAAGCAAAGAGGGAGAAAGCAGAGCGGAGGTTGTTGTTGTTGTTACCAAAAAAAAAAAAAAAAACTTCGGAAGGGAGCGCTCTGTCTTTTACTACCCCGTTAATTTGAGCTCTTTGGACCAACAGTGCAGCCGCGCTTGCGGTTGGCTAGATCGCGAGGACTTTCCGTCCGTTGCCTGGACACCGCTGAGTGAGGGAAGATCGCGCGCTTCGCGCCGAAGTGGACGGAGCAACGGCTACCTGATCAGGAGTCTCGTTTTATTTGCCCTCCCTGACCGTCCACCACACTGGAATGAACCCCAGCTTACTGTTTCTTTAATACTTTAAAGGCAGGGCGTGACATTACTCCTTTTAAACCGCGGCCTTAGTCGATTTTACTGGAGTATTTTGACGTTTGAAGAAGTCTTCAGTTCGTCTGACAGGAACGGTGCACGCGCAGGCAGCGTGAGCTAACGAGAGCTAGCGACTTAGCTGCTAATGTCAACTAACATGGAGGGAGAGGTGCATGTGTTACATAACAACCAAACGCAATTAAATCGCCGACTTCTGACACCCAGCAAGCACAGTAATGGACGTGATTTAATCTCCAAAGAATAAAACCGCCCATAGAGACATTTATTTGGGAGAGATGGAGTCCAACCCGCTGATCAGCGGTAAGTTTTATTCCACTTCAAGGAGGTTGGACATGGAGGAGTAATTGCATTCGAGTTTAATAAAGTGCTTGTTGTTAGTCAAATAAAGACATTCATTCACAACAAGCTCTGTTTTATTCACGGTTAATTTGTCCATGAGTTGGATGGTGGTTAATCCTGGTGTGAGCCAGAACGTTGTGTTCAAATCAACGTGATTGTCCAAAAAGTATTAAAGGGGTCATATACATTAGTGGCATTTACTCCTTACTTTGGTCAGGGTGGGTTAACAAAACCTGTTGGAAGCCATATGCACTTCAACTGTGTTTGAGTAACGTTACATGTTTTGAAATCCAAATGTCTGACAGTGTCTCACATGCCGCTCTTTCTGAATCAAATACAGTGTATATCAATGTTTGACTTGCGTGTTTATTTCTGTACTAACCAGAAAAAGATTTATAATATATTTTAGCAGAATTGCATTTGTTTCAATTGTTGTTGTATATTAAATATTTTGATATTGAGTATCAGAGCTGTCAAACAAGCTCGTGCCCTGTTGTATTTGTAAAGGTGCTATATATAAAACAAACGTATTACCTTATAGCTTTATTATTCGATTCCTTTTGTACAACAAGGCCTTTTTAATTACTCTGACAACTTTGATGCAAATGCATAAGAACTTGCTGCTTTCCAAACGTGCATTGAGCATGATTGTGCAATGTCAGCTTGTCTCTACTGTGTTTGTTTGTGTAAATAAAACCAGTGTCATCTTGATATTAACCAGCAGAAAGCATGTTAACCCAAGGAGACAGGGTGGGCACATTGAAGCTTCCAGAAACTGCAATGAAGCCCTACTTAAGACAAGAGTACATTTTTATTGGGGATTTGTTTGGTTTTTAGCACTGGATTAATTCTGCTCACATCACAGTCCTGTCTGACTCTCTCCTCCTTTCTGATGGCAATTCATTCATTGGCTATAAAGTCATCATGCAGCCTGAGAGCTCAAGATAATTGACTATTAAGCATTGAGGTCCCCGAACAGTCTTAAGGCAATAAGGCGGGGGAAACGGATCTGTGTTGTTCAGTGCCGGTTTTTATTTGCTTTTCTCAGATGTACAGGCTGATTTAAGAGGCATTAGACTAAGGCAAGCTGTGCAGTGTTAGTCCCTTGATTAGTCATGCTGGAGCTGTTCAGCTTGAATGTAACACTGCAAGGAAAATTTGGGAATAATCAAAGTGTAAATAAGACAAACGTGCATCTGATTATTTGGTTTTGGCACCACTAATGACATTTTTATCTTAAATACTACAGTGACCCTATAGTTAATTTTGCTATTAGATTTGGATGGTGGAATTTAGTAATGAAGGTGTAGATGTGTGGTTAAATCGACATAGCAGTATAGGTTTTTCAAGCTTCAATGTGTTATTGTGGTTTTGGGAAGATCCGAAGCAGTTTGTTTTACTGGCCTAAACAGTTCAGTAGTTAGTGCTTTATAATGTTTATACCATTATTTATTGTGTTGCTGCATTACAGAGGAGTTTCTCATGATGGTACTCATTCTTTTAAAGTGCCCCTTTTATGCTATTTTAAAGGGTCCTTATTTTGTTTTGGAGGTCTCCAATAGATTTATGCATCCAAGGTCAAAAAACACTTTAATTTCCTCATAATTTAAATTGCAGCATCACCTCATTTATTAAAGAGTCTGAAAACGGTTCGTTCGAAGATTCAGTCAGTAGATACCGAGAGCCTACTCTGCTCTGATTGGTCAGATGAATCAGTCGGTTGTGATTGGTTTACCACTTACAGCGAGTGTCAGAAATGAAATGCCCATTCCCATATCTGAATTTGATCTCCAGAGGCTTCCTCAGCACTTTATACACATTGATAGGAACTAGGGCTGGGCGATAAAACGATAACGATAATTATCGCGATATAATTTTTCTCGATAAAACGATATCAAGAGTTCGATAAATGTTCGATAATGTTTATGCGCCAAAAGCGGAACGAAACTCATTTGAACCGCACGCCACGCGGACCATTTATCCGCTCAGCTCAAAGTCCAAACCGCAGCGCGAGCTCACTAGAGCAGATGCGTTTAAAGGGATAGGCTAGTTCACTTTGAAATTAAATTTTGGTATGTTTTAGCTTACCTGAAGGGCATCCAAGATGTAGGTGTCTTTTTTTCCGCAGTAGTTTCAATTTTGATATTTTTAGGTCAAACCGTTCTTGTCTGACAGTAATATCATGCAGGTCTACGGTCACGGTCTCAAAGAGCATGTACAGAGTCCAAATTAAAACAATTCCCCATCATCCAAATTAAACAATTCCCCATCGTAAGTACACATTGATGGCCTAAGACACGAAACGAGCGGTTTGTGTGAGAAAACGAACAGTATTTATATCGTTTTTACCTCTTATAACACCACCACGTCCAAGTGATCTGAGGGCGCGGGCGCTTCCTGCTGTGTGACGTGTGCGCAGACTGGTGCACTGCATAGATATATACACTAGATGTCGCATTAAAGACATTCGTTCCAATGAACTGCCGTAGACAAGGCGACATCTAGTGTATATAGTCTGCGCACACGACACACACCAGGATGCGCTCGCGCCCTCAGATCACTTGGACGTGGCTGTGTTATAAGAGGTAAAAACGATATAAATACTGTTTGTTTTCTCACACAAACCGCTCGTTTCGTGTCTTAGGCCATCAATGTGTACTTACGATGGGGAATTGTTTAATTTGGATGATGGGGAATTGTTTCAATTTGGACTCTGTGCATGCTCTTTGAGACAGTGACCACAGACCTGCATTATAGGACTGACAGACAAGAACGGTTTGACCTAAAAATATCAAAATTGAAACTACTGCAGAAAAAAAGACACCTACATCTTGGATGCCCTTGAGGTAAGCTAAAAACATACCAAAATTTAATTTCAAAGTGAACTATCCCTTTAACTCTGATCGGTCTCTGTCACGAGATCCAGTGAGAAGCGCTTGAATTCAGCGAAGAACACACGTCTCCGTGATTTAAACCAGTTTAAAGGCAGATGAAACAGCGCTGACAAACAGGAGAAACACTGTGCGCAGAAGGCTTTTCCGTCTTCAAATTCCCATCATTTACCATGGATTTACTGTAACGTTAGCCTAGTAAAATTAAATGAACCATGAAATGTGGGATATACATATTGAATTGTATTATATTATTAATGTAGACGATGTATTAAAGGACTAACGGAATATAATTACAGTATTTAATAATGTATTTAGGCTACTTCTTTTCATACAAATACCATAGAAACCATAAAGTTACATTTTGCCATGATAGTGAGGTTATCATGATCTAAATACATGATACTGGATGACCAATGGTTAAGTTTAATAAAACTCAAACAGTCAGAATATTACATTTTACCAAATAAAAATTAGCACATGCAGAAACTAAGAAATTAATTGTCCAATAAAGATATTTATTTTGTTAAGGAAAAATGACAAATGTTTGAATGTTCTACCTCAGATTTGTGAAATGTTCACCAGTTTGGCAAGTGTTTGTCCTGATATGTTCTGACAATAAAGAGTAGTTTAAAACCACAATTAACGCTCTGGTTCTACAACTTTCACTTAGGAGCAAAAATCTGCCTTTAAACTTGAAAATAATAAAGATTTGAGCAAGATCGTGCAAGTGGATTCGCAGTGCTGAAAAACAGCGTTTTCTCGACGTGACGACAACACGAACTCTTCCAGTCTCAGCTACAACTACAGTGTTTGAGTGTCAAAGTAGATATTCACGGGCAGCCAATGAAGACCATGGACTGACGTTATGCAAATTTGAATAGGGACACTTTAAACAACTGGATTTGTTTTTTCAATGGCTGTTTATTTAGGGAAGTAACTAGATTAAAATTCTGATATGTTAAGTCTACTGTTTTCTAATCTATGCTATTTGCACTTTTTATTATAAGTCTAAACTTGAAAACTAAAACAAGTCATTCTTGTCAATGTCAAATCAATGTTGTGATGATTAAGTGAATTTAGACATCACAATATTATAAAGTACAGAATAAAATATTGGTAACTATCAATTTTGAGCTGAATATTTGATGAAAAATGTGGAGATGATAAATTCCGATCAAATAGGTGGGGATTCTTAAAGGCTCTTAAATATTTGTTGAAATTTAATGTCGTCTTTTCATGTTAAAATTATATAGCAGCTAAAGAAATCTAAATCTAAAATATACAATATTGACTAATACTATTTAGATAAATAATCTTGACAAATAACTGGTATGGTACAGATTGTCCATCTATAAAAAAAAAAAGCACTTTTTTTTCTTTGTGTTCATTTTACAGTATAGTTACACAAGCACTTTTTTATTGTATTTGTTTAGTACTTGGCGTAATTCTATATTTAACACATTTTTAATTGATCTATTCATATTTATTGCTTAAAACGAAAGTGATGTGTATTTAGACAAATCTTTCATGTAATATTTTATGGATGAATAACATTGAGTGCTATTCTTTTTCACCGTTATTGGTCAAATTAATTCGACTTTCAAGCCAATCTACATGTTCTCAATGCATAATTATTGTTTATATTTCTAGCAGGAACAATTACGAAAAGCAAAAAACTTATTTTTTGTTCCACTTTTTTGTCAGCCTGTATGGAAATGAGTAACTTCAGCAGTATTGCAATGAGATGTTGATTTGATTAGTAAGTGTAGATAATAGGCTAACAGGACAATATGACATTTAAATCCTGAAGGACAGCTTTGTAAAACGTACTCGGTTACTAATGTAACCTCGGTTCTCTCTAGAAGAGGGAACGAGTATTGCGTAAGGTTAGCTTACGCATCGGGAAAGTCTTCTTTCTTCGAGATCTGAAGCCAAAAAATTATCCTTAATTTTGTATACATTGTCAACGCAGTGCAGCAGCCGACAGACCTAGGCAGGCTGTATAAGCGTGCTCATTGGCTGCTCGGCGGCAACTGCTTAAGCCTATCGGTGAGCGCTCTGAACGCGGCAACCAATGAGGGCGCTTCGCGCCCTCTACACCCTTCTAACCGTCAGAATGGGTGTGGCCAGCGTGTATATATTCAGCGCTCATAGGCTAAAATTCTGGTTTTCGCAGTCTGAAGCGCAAAAGCTCGTGGCGCGACACGGCAGGTTACGCAATACTCGTTCCCTCTTCTAGAGAGAACCGAGGTTACATTAGTAACCGAGTACGTTCTCTTACGAGAGGTCTCTCGTATTGCGTAAGGTTAGCTTACGCATCGGGAACCCTTTGTCAACGCCGTGTGCGCCGAGCATCCAGCCCATGAATCCCAGGGAAACCGGGGAAAACACTCTGCTGGGAAATGTGGCCGGTCGGAGAGACGGGCCAGCGCAGTACAGGCACTTCATGCAGCATATGACATAGAGCGGCGCGGCCGGTCTATAAACATATAACAGTACAAACAGTAGGGCCGGCAGAGCGAGCCCATACAGTACATAAGCACTCATAAGGGTAGGAGAAAAACGACATAGTCGGTCTCACATGAAGGGAAAAATTCCCGCGCGACAGAGAATAATACGGGCGGCCAGCAGCGCGGGCCAGCACCGACAACAGCGCGTAACGGGAAATAGGAAACAGAGCGGATCAGCCGGTCTGAGTCAAACACTTCACCCTGAGTATAGTACCAGAATAGCGCCAGCATATGAACGTAGTCTGCACACGAGAAATGGGCAGAGCATACATGTCACTTATGCTGACACAGTATTTTTGCCTGTAGGGCAGGAACTTCCAGGTTATAAAACCTCACGAATGTTGACGGGGAGGCCCAGCCCGCCGCCATACAAATACCGTGATTAGAAATTCCGCTGGACCAGGCCCACGACGAGGCCATGCCTCTAGTGGAGTGGGCTCTGATGCCCAGAGGGCACTGCAGGTGTCTGGAGGCATAAGCTGCTGCTATCGCGTCCACTATCCACCTGGACAAGCTCTGTTTCGAGGCGGCAAGACCCTTGGTGCGTCCGCCGAAGGAAACAAAGAGCTGCTCTGAACGCCTGAAAGCGGCGGAGCGCGTGATGTAAACTCTCAGCGCCCGGACAGGGCATAGGAGGTTATCACTGTCCCCACTGTCGGATGCTGGCAGAGCCGAGAGGGACATAACTTGTGCCCTAAACGGGGTTCCAATCGCTTTGGGGATGCAACCGTGTCTCGGTCTGAGAATGACTTTCGAGTCATTCGGCCCGAACTCAAGACATGCAGGGCTAACAGATAGCGCGTGCAAATCACCCACTCGTTTGACTGAAGACAGAGCTATCAGAAAAACGGTTTTAAGCGACAGATACTTTAGATCCGCGGATTCAAGCGGTTCAAAGGGAAAAGCCTCTAGGGCCGCTAGGACCAAGGACAGATCCCACGAGGGAACCGAGGGGGGCCGCGGGGAATTCATCCGTCTAGCTCCTCTGAGGAAGCGGATAATGAGCTCATTCCTTCCCATTGCCCGGCCGCGCGTCGTCTCAGCGAACGCTGCAATAGCGGCCACATATACTTTGAGCGTGGAAGGGGATCTGCCCTTTTCCAACAGCTCTTGTAAGAAGGAGAGCACCCGCGGGACCCCGCATGCGCGCGGATCCAAGTTTTTAGTAGCGCACCATTTAGAAAACACCGACCATTTAGACGCGTAGAGCCGTCTCGTGGAGGGGGCTCTCGACTGTGTGATCGTGTTCACGACCCCTTCTGACAGGTCAACGGGTATCCGTTGATCACCCATGCATGCAGCGACCAGCGCTCTGGATGGGGATGCCAGATCGATCCACCGGCTTGGGAGAGGAGATCCTTTCTCACCGGGATCGGCCATGGGGGTGAGTGCGACAGCCTCACTAGCTCTGGGTACCAAGTTTGGTTTTCCCATCGCGGGGCTATAAGCAGCACTGAGTGGTGCGTTTCTCTGATCCTCGAAATGACCTGTGGCAACAGGGAGATCGGAGGAAAAGCATACAGCGGGAGGCTGGGCCATGTCTGGGACAGCGCGTCCTCGCTCTTCGAATAAAACTTCGGGCATTGAGCATTGTCTTTCGACGCGAAGAGGTCGATTTCCGCTCTGCCGAATAGGCACCAGAGAAACTGGACTGTCTGGGGGTGCAGAGACCATTCTCCCGGGGAAATGTTGTCCCTGGACAGTCTGTCTGGACCGACATTCAGGTGGCCCGGCACGTGCGCGGCTCTCAGCGAGCGCAGCGAGCGGTAAGCCCACACGAGAAGGCGTTCTGTCAGCCTGCACAGATTCCTGGATCTGACACCGCCCTGTCGGTTCACATAGGATACCACGGACGTGTTGTCCGAGCGGACTAGCACATGGTGATCCCGTATGAATGGGAGGAAGCGCCTGAGCGCGTTCTCGACCGCTATCATCTCCAAACAGTTTATGTGGAGGCATTTTTCCCGGTCTGACCACAGGCCAAAAGCCGGTTTGCCCTCGAACAGAGCGCCCCAGCCTGAGGTGGAAGCGTCCGTCGAGATAACTTTGCGGTGTGAGATAGCTCCCATTGTCACTCCCCGCTGGTACCAGTCGGCCGCTAACCAGGGCTTCAGAGCTGAAACGCAGCTCTGAGTCACTCTGATGCGGATACCGCCGGAAGCCCATGCTCTGTGAGGCACTCGGGCATTCAGCCAGCGTTGTAGCGGGCGCATTCGTAAAAGACCCAGCCGAAGCACTGCTGCGGCTGAGGCCATACAACCCAGTAACCTCTGAAATGTTTTGAGAGGTACGGTGCTGCCCGGCCGGAGGGACGCGGCCAGGCGTCGAATGCAGCGCGCGCGCTGTGTCGACAGGCGGGACGTGTACTGATATACCTGACCGTCGAAGGCGAATCTCAAGAATGGCCTGTGACGGGGTATTATCAGGATCTGAAAAGCACGCGTCTTTTAGATCGAGAGATATAAACCAGTCCCTCGGGCGAATTTGCGCGAGAATTTGTCTGGTTGTGAGCATTTTGAACGGTCTTCTCATAAGAGCCTTGTTCAAACGTCTCAGATCCAAAATTGGTCTGAGAGCTCCGTCCTTCTTGGGAACGAGGAAATAACGGCTGTAAAAGCCCGACTCGCTCATGGAAGGGGAAACCGGTTCTATAGCCCTTTTGCACAGAAGTGTAGCTATTTCTGCTCGAAGTAGATGTGCTACTTCCCCATTCACTCTGGTCTCGATACGCGCTTGAAAGCGCGGAGGGCGGCGAGCGAACTGCAGAGTATAGCCCTGTTTTACTGTGCTTAGCACCCGTTCTGATGCGCCTGGAATAGCTTCCCACGCTTTTGCGTGTGCAGCCAGGGGCAGAATGGCCTCCGGGCTCCGATCGCCGCGCATCGCGGGCTCGAGAGCTCGAAACGGAGGGGCGGGCGCGGCGCGCGCGCTCTTGGTGCTTAGATACGGCGGATCGCACGCAGCGATAGCTGGCCGTTTTACACACAGTGTCCCGGTGGCTTTAGACGGGGAACATAAAGTGTGAGGCGCGACGCGCGATGGCGGCGTCGGGGGCGAAAATGTTCGTTAGTATGTGTGAGCGCTCGAGGGCGGGCACAGGACTTACATTCAGGGGCGGGCGCGGCGCGCGCGCTCTTGGTGGTTAGATACGGCGGATCGCACGTAGCGATAGCTGGCCGTTTTACACACAGTGTCCCAGTGGCTTTGGACGGGGAACATATAGTGTGAGGCGCGACGCGCGATGTCGGCGTCGGGGCGAAAATGTTAGTTAGTATGTGTGAGCGCTCGAGGGCGGGCACAGGACTTACATTTAAAACATGACCGGTCGTGCGAGGCCGTGTGACAGAGCGGGCAGTGAGTAGGTGTGGGCACGGAGAAGTGGACACGTGACCTACTTTTAACACTAAAGCGGCTTTTGCCTGCTTCATGAGAGTGGGCTCTGTGAGAGACACGGGATGTATAGTGCTTGTGTACAGGGGTGAGCACAGAACGTGGGCACATTCACTGTACTAGAAACACATACGGCGTCAGCCGTGCAACCAGACATTATGCTCTTTTGAAATTTTTCTGGGTTGCCGTGAGAACGGCGGATGCGCGCAGGCGAGCGGGTAGATACCGGCTCGTTGACTGCGGGGTAAACAGCTGCAGTAGCCGTGGCAACGGGGACTGACAGAGCGTTAAGCTTCGACGGTGGTCCAGCCGCAGGGCTGCGGGATTTAACCGTCTTTTCTTCTCTCGTGTTTAGACGCTCAAAAATACTCGAGCACCCTGAGAAGGTGTGGTGCGAGAGGCGGGTTCGCTTTCTGTAAGAAAGACTGGCCGCGAGCTCGGAGAAGCAAGCAGCATAAATTTTTATCTTCCCCGAGAGCTGGGATCGAACGCGGATCTCTCGCATGAAAGCGTATGATTCTGCCACTGAGCCACAGGGGAAAACACATCAGCTTTCAGTTAGCGCGAGCATATAAAAAGCGACCTCATGTGTCGCGTCGGCGTTTGTTTGCAGGCGTGCGTGTGTTTAAAACAGGCTCGTTTACTGCAATAGTAATATTTCCAGTCGCCTGAGCTTAAGAGGGGACTGAGAAATGTGTGAGGATTGGCGGTTGTCCAGCCGTAGCGAGACTAACACACTCTCTTCTCTTTTCGCCGGTGAGTGAGGCGCGCACGCTGAACGCTGCTCGTGACCGTCCGCTTTGTCATCCCTTGAACGGCGCAATCTGCGCGGCCCAACGAGGGAGAGAGCGGGCTTGTTTTCTGTATGTAAGAAAAACTGGCCGCGAGCTCGGAGAAGCGAACAGCATAAACTTTAACTGCCGCGAGAGCGGGGATCGAACCCCGGTCTCTTAGTTTGACAGTCTAGGATTCCGCCACTGAGCCACAGGGGAGAATACATTAGTACTCGGTTAGCGTCATCATGTCTTGTGACGGCGTTTGCTTGCAGGCGAGCGTGTATTTATAACAGGCTCGTATACTGCAATAGTAACAATTCCAGTCGCCTGAACTTAAGAGGGGACTGAGAAATGTGTGAGAAATGGAGGTTATAGTCCAGGCCACGGCGGGACGAAAACACTCTGTTCCCCTTTCACCGGTGAGTGACGCGCGAGGACGGAGTAGCTTTCTTGTAACGTAAAGAGAGCTTCAAGACCGTCCGCTCCTGCCATCCCTTGTGAGCGGCGCAGTTTGCGCGGCTCGAACAGAGGGAGAGGAAACTCGCTCCGAGACCGTCCGCTCCTGCCATCCCTCGTGAGCGGCTCAGTTTGCGCGGCTCGAACAGAGGGAGAGGAAACTCGCTCCGAGACCGTCCGCTTCTGCCATCCCTTGTGAGCGGCGTAGTTGCACGGCTCGAACAGAGGGAGAGTACGGGTATCTATCACATTCGCCTCATCTCCTGACGCGGCGGCGGCGGCGCGGGCGAGAGCCGGCGGTTGAGCGGCCGGGAGGGAGAGGGCGAGAGAGAGCTCGAGGGAGAGGTTCCGGCGAGCTCCTCAGTCACAACAGTCTCCGGTGGTCGCTGCGAGCGGCGCTTCTTATTGCGCGGCCCGGCAGGGACAGGCGGAGCGACAGCTTGGTCGAAAGCTTCAAGTCGAGCCCGCAGGGTCGACATTGAAAGCTCTTCGCACTCGGAGAGTGCGGTGGCGGCGTGCCCGCGGCCCAGGCGGAGAGCGCAGAGAGGTGGCGGTCTCCGTTGCTGAGCGGGGCGCGGCACGAGCCGCAAAAACGAGGCGTTTTTACAAAAACGCCTCGTGCTCTTTTAGAGTACACACAGAAACAGTAATAATGTAAAGGATATGTCGCCGGATAGCGTAGCAGGCACGGATGGCTGAAGGCGGCGAAGACGGCCGGCTTCCTCAGGCGCTGTCCTAAGCTTGCTGGTCGCTGGTTTCAACGGCGGCGGCTCTCAAGATCCAGCGATGCGAAGAGCGTCGCTGAAGACAAGAAAATCAGAATTTTAGCCTATGAGCGCTGAATATATACACGCTGGCCACACCCATTCTGACGGTTAGAAGGGTGTAGAGGGCGCGAAGCGCCCTCATTGGTTGCCGCGTTCAGAGCGCTCACCGATAGGCTTAAGCAGTTGCCGCCGAGCAGCCAATGAGCACGCTTATACAGCCTGCCTAGGTCTGTCGGCTGCTGCACTGCGTTGACAATGTATACAAAATTAAGGATAATTTTTTGGCTTCAGATCTCGAAGAAAGAAGACTTTCCCGATGCGTAAGCTAACCTTACGCAATACGAGAGACCTCTCGTAAGAGAACCCTCTGTTTGCCTTGGTGTGTGCTTGCACAAGCTGCCCACAGGATATTCTTCTGGTGTTCCAGGCCTAGAATGGCACTGTTTATTGAAGACATTTTACTGTAAATGAAGGCACTCACTCAATCACTTACAGCTCATTTTAATGACATTTTAATTAATGGATGTGTTAATTAATGAGATTTTGTGTGCTGAGTTAAAATGTAAACGGTTCCCTTCGTTGTCATCAGCAATTCCCTGTGATTTATTTGGTTCAGTATGCTTAAAAGGTAGCGGGGTCTTTTATATTCCTTAGAAACTGTTGCTTAAATGCTTTTACCATGGTGATCGTTTCTAAGGTGTTGCTTATGAGTTACGTAAATGAAGGGGGGGAATGGTAATCGGGTTCATTTGCATTCTCAACATGTTCTTCCTGAACTTGTGATACACGTCCTCTGCTGACTGTAGCGCCATTAATTCATGCCTGTTTTCCCTCGATGTCACTGCAGATAAAATGTTCACTCTCCATTTACACTCATCTACTCAATCAACCATAAAAAATGCCTAAAGAAAGAGGATTTAATTTACTGTACTTAGTTAAATCCCAAAAGGCTGTTTTTTTCTTTTCTCTAACATGGCTGCAGTTCCAGAACATATTTACCATGACAATGAAATCTAGGTATTTTAGATGCAGTATTTTTCGCAACATAGCTAGTAAAACCAGTGCCTTTGTTTTTACAGCACATATGACTTTGATTGTGAGATATCGGCATATATTTCAGTAAAAAGTTAGTAATCACAGGTTGTTTTACATTTAGTTAGAACTAATTGCATTGTCCTTTGTAGTAGTCCCTTTTTCAAATCTTATGGTACTTAGCACTTACTTAGCACCCCTAAACTTTAAACAGTAGTTTACAAATACTGCCTGGCTAACATAGTGTGTTTTCTGTGCCCTATAGCGATGGATCCGTCCATTACATTGTGGCAGTTCCTGCTACACCTGCTGGAGGATCAGAGTCAGAAGCACCTGATCTCCTGGACGTCTGGGGACGGGGAGTTCAAACTGCTGGATGCTGAGGAGGTGGCCAGACTCTGGGGGCTTCGCAAGAACAAAACCAACATGAACTATGATAAACTAAGCAGGGCACTTCGTTACTACTATGACAAGGTATGCATAGGAATCACTATGACTGTGAATCAGGCATTTGGTCCGTTTCATTTGGCCCTATTCGGGGTGGTATGACCATAGATATCTTTGTTATTAAAAATAAGAAAAAAGCAAATTACAGACAATAGGACAAATACAATAAATAAACTCTTTTTTTATGTACAACAGATTTATTTAAGATGTACTAAGAAATGCTACAGGAATGGAATAAATGTAAAAAATAAAACACTGCATAGTCTTTACTGTATAAATGAAATATAAATTGATTCTTATTAGAGATACAAAAGTTCATTCAGTCAAGAGTAGTGAGTGCTTTTCTCTTTGTCTTTTGTTGTTTGATTAACATTAATGACACGGTAGCAGGTTTATTAAGCTGACCTAATGCACAGATCTAATAAACAGTCCTGACTCATATCTGGTTTTCGCCCAACTGTTTAAGTTCACTTAAGACAACCAACTGTGTTTAAGTGAATACTACACACATACTACAATACTACAATGTTTTGACATAACTATGTGCATCTGACCGTTCAATAAATCTCTTTATATCGTCGCCACAAGATATATCGTCATACCACCCAGCCCTAGACCTAATAATAATTTTAGTTTATAAGAAATGAATACTTTTATTGATTAAAAATGCCTGATTCACAGGGCTCAATATCTCTTGAGCAGTAAATCAGCATATTAGAATGATTTCTGAAGGATCATGTGACAATGAAGGCTGGATAAATGATGCTGGAAATTCAGCTTTACTTTCACAGGAATAAATTGCATTTTAAAATATATTCAAATAAAAAAGATATTTTAAATTGTAATAATATTTCACAATAGTACTGTTTATATACAGTATGTACTGTATTTTCGATCAAATATATGCTGTATTAATGTGCATAAGAGACTCCTTTCAAAAACCTTAATGACCCCAAACTTTTGAACAGTATAATAGCCTGTATATTTTATATATTAATTTAATGATTGCAAATGAGATTAAATAAATGGAATTAAACATTAAATTGACATTATTTACTCAAAAATCATTAATTTCACCCATTTAATCAGCCTGGACAATATTTCAATCTTTCACTATTATTTTCCCATGAATAAATGATACATTTCTGGAATTTTGTATTGTATGACCACAATAAAAAAGATTTAAAAAACACACTAAAGATAAGAGGAAGGATTAATATAAGGTGAATATTATTATTGCTATCATACTCCCACAGAATATTATTAAGAAAGTTAGCGGCCAGAAGTTCGTCTACAAGTTTGTGACCTATCCAGACCCCAACACTGCTGATGGTCTGAGAGGGCCTGAGGATTCACAGAGGGCCACTGCGGGAGAGAAATTGGAGCTGTCCATTCAGACCAAACCTCTAGGTGCTGCTAACAGCACCAGCCCGTGTCTCTCCAAGAGCCTGCAGGTTCAGCGCTCCTCCCCCAGCTCGGTGCAACGCAGCTCCCGCAACGATTACATGAAGTCTGGTCTCTACTCTACTTTCACCATCCAGTCCTTGCAGTCACCCTGCAAAAGCACTTCGAAATTCATCAAAACAGAGAACGTCTTGATTGACGGCAGCCCCAAACCTGCCCCTCTGGACAACACAGTGCATGAGGTCAGATTTATTCTGGATTTCATGTTTTTGTCTCTGTTCTGATGCCACAAGTTATTAGTTAAACGAGTCATCAACGGGTTGTAAAATCTTGTGAGGCACATCAGGTATTTGATTCACAGTGATTGTGTATGTGTATGTTGCAGATACGAATGTGTCAGACAGAAGGGCAGCAGGGAACTATTCAGGCCCAGTCGACTGTGGAGAGCAGCAGTCTGCAGGTGATAGTGACCCACTCCTCCCCATGTGCTACACCCGCTCTCAGCCCCCAGACACCCTCTGGCTCAGCCACTGCAACCACAGTAAGAATGGCTTGTTTTGGGCAAAATCGTCAGTCTTTGATTGCCTTGTGTGACATGTTTACAGTCGTGCTAATTATAATTGCAGTGAATCTCAGCCTCTGACGAAGTTCTGATAGTGTCAGAAATTGCATTGCATTCATGCAAGCCCTTTTCCCAATTAATAAAATCAAGTCCCACACAAAAAAATTGTTTGTGACAGTTGAAAATGTCACAGTTTGGATGTAAAAGACTTACAAACTAGTTTTTATCCATTGCTCATTGAAGCACTCATTGTAGCTTCCTGGTCAACATGACATTATTAGGCAGATTTATAAAAGATTATGCATTATGATTCGTGGAAAATGCCTAAATGTCAGCTAATCAGCATGCAATCCAACACCCATGATAAATACTGTTGTTATTATTAAGACATCTGTGCATAAAAACACTGTTTTAAATTAATCTATCCATCCATCCCACAGAATGCTCAAGCACAGAAGAGCCAGAGTTTGGGTGACCCACCACAGATCTACTTGTCCGATCCCAGCTCTCTGACCTCGCTAATTCCTCTGGCTCATGGCGAATGTGTTGTCAACCCCTCTCAGCCTGTGTTTGTGGTCATAAAGCCGCCTTCTGTCGGGCTGCCCAAAGAGTCTAATCTCCCGCATGAGGAAGACTTGCTGGATATTGTCAATCTGGATGAAAAAACAGATGTTGAGGTGAACAGACATGTCACAGTCATTTAGGAATTATTCTGTGTGTTTGGTTGGAATGAAATGCAAGAGTAATTTATTTATTTTATTTGCCATACTCAGTCGGTGTCCACAGTGCCTGTCCCTGGAGATACAGATGCCCCAATCCCTGTGGATTCCCCGTCACCCTGCGTGGAGCCAGTGGTGGTTGGAGAAGGGGAAGTGGAAGAGAATCCTGAGTTACCTGGTTAGTCAAAAGTTCTGGTTGATTAAATGTTCTGGTTAATTCTGGTTTGTTAAAAAGAGCTCAGAATACCTGGTGATATTCAAAGCAGCTGTCTGATCTAGTTTTTAGGGATACTACATTTACAAATTCAAAGTGAATATATTTATTTTTGTAACTGGTTGCTCATTCCTTAGTGTTTTAGTCTCAGTTATAAAAGTGACATAAAAAAAACTCTATATTAATACTTCAAGTGGCTTGGCAGCTGCAAACAGCCTAGTGTTAAGCTAATTAATTGCTGTTTTTGAAAGAAGTCTCTTGTGCTCACCAAGTCTAACTTTTTTGATCAAAAATAGATCAAAAAACAGAAATATTGTAAAATATTATGACAATTTAAAATAACTGTTTTCTAATTTAATATATTTAAAAATGTAATTTATTCCTGTGATGACGAAGCTGAATTTTCAGCATCATTACTCCTGTCCTCAGTGTCACATGATCGTTCAGAAATCATTTAAATATGCAGATTGGATTGCTTAAGAAAGATTTCTTATTATTATCAATGTTAAAAACAGTTACCATGATAAATGTATCATGTTTGAAAGAGCAGCATTTATTTGAAACAGAAATCTTTTGTATAATACATTTTTTACTGTCACTTTTGATCAATTCAATGCATCGGTTTCCTTTAAAAAAAACAAACTCTTAGTAGTGTATATTGGTGGAAGAATTTATTGTGATTAGTTCTTTATCAAATGTATATATCTTTTATCGTATTGCTGATTCCGCATTTTTATAAAAACAATGAACAACTTCAAGGAATGCTTTACAGTTATTCAACATAGTTATAGGTCAACAAAGACCGCAGTGTTTAAAAACCAATTGCCAATTTCAGCCCTTCATTCAAAACTGTTTTCAGAGGACACCAATACTTCATCAGCCTCCCTCTCAGAGAGCATGCAGGAAGTCCAGCCTCCTAAATCAAAGAAGCCACGTGTGCTGGAGCTGCCATCCTCGTCTACACTGCTGCCTATTGGACTCTCACTGGATAAGGTCAATGCAGCGGTGAACAGCCTGCTGGCCTCTGGCAGTGCCACAAACACCTTAACACCCACAGTCATCACCTCCCATTCCCTGGTGAGCCATCCAGTTCATTATTATGGTTGTTTAAAAACGTGCTTACATGTAAATGTACATTTTTTAATGCATTTAATTGAGTTAACAAATTTAAATTCATTTGCACTATTTGATGGAATTTAATTAGTGCTGCTTGCAATAGCATTGTTAAGATGAAACCCACATGAACATTTCAGAAAATATAAAAATAGTTATTTAAGCATTTGACAGTCCTGATTTCAACACAATGCCCTCTTTTACCACATACAAGGCACAAAGAGATGACTTTTAAATGATTGATCACAAAGCTTTAGCATTATATTAGTCTTTCAATGGAATTGTGTTTTAAGAGCTAGATCTTTGTGATACCTTTTATAATTATCAGCAATATCTTGTTTTGTTTTTTGTTGGATGCAACAATAGCATTTGCGTGGTATGAATGAATGCTTCACATGTACCAAGCTCTTACTCACAGTCTGTATGTGATTTAAACAAAGCCAGAGAGATACGAATGCTTGTGTTACCAGATAACCAAGAACAAAAGAGATACAGCACAATGACCTTGGAAAATGGTTCATACACTCACACACACACAACCACTTCAAATCTCTCTCTCACTTAGACTCCAGTGCTGTTGACACCGAGTCCGCTGCCATCAACCATTCACTTCTGGAGCACGCTCAGTCCTATCGCTCCACGCAGCCCTGCCAAGCTCTCCTTCCAGGTGAGACTTCCTGTCCACACAGTTTCTGTCCACAGCATGGCAGCAGCACACCATCTGTCTCCTCACACTCCCTCGGCTCATCGCATGGCTGAGAATTTACTCTCTGCCCACTCCATTCATCATAACCATCAAATGCATCACAACATATGACATATTTTCTAAACTTTTCTAATTGTCATGATACCGATATCTTATTTACACATTTAGTTCACACTTTTATCCAAAGCTACTTGCAATAGAGATACATACGCACTGTCACAGAGCCTGCAATATTCATAGCATACAATGGCAGGTTCATTAGAAATCTGGATTAGGAAACGAGCTGGAGCAGAGGAGAAATGCAGAGAACCAAAAGATGACCCCCCCCAAATATTCTTGTGATCATTTTTTTATGCTGAAATACAAGGAAATTAATGTCACTACATCAGTGGTTCTCAAAGTGTGGGGGTGGGGGGAGAAAAAGATGGAAAAAAACAGCCGTGGCAACCGCTTCAGCGGACGGCATCACTAGTTGTTTTTTGTGAACTCTCCGCTCCCCTGCCGTTTTCTGGCTGGAAGACATACGAGAAGCTGAGCTTGTGAGGCGGCCGATTATGTATTGTTCATGCAACACCACATCACTGGAATTTTTTATTTAGTTCTGGTCTCATAATCTCTCTTATTTTTATATTTTTTAATGTTTCAACAGCGACACAAAGTGAAACAGTTGCAGGTGTTTTTCACTGCAGTTCTTTCCACAAAAAAAAAAAACTTTTTAGTGAAATTATTTGGTAGTCAGAAGTGGGGTTGGGCCCCCGATTTTATAAAAGTCTAAAGGGGGGGGGTGTCACCAAAAAAACTCTGAGAACCACTGCATTACATGGAGGATTTTTTGGATGATAAATGGTTCTGTAAATTCTGAATGGATGAGAAAAGTTTCAAGCTGTTGTAAGTTAGCCAGCGATTCCCACACTTATGACTATTTGAATTATGTATTGTTTATATTATTGTTTACAATAAAATACAATAAAACTAACCTACAATTAGGCTAATGAACTTTTATTATTACTACTAATGATAATAATAACAGTTCATCACTCTTAATTGTCGATTACAGTTTTATTATTATTATTATTTAATTATAATAAATGTCATTGTTACTGAATTTGGTGTCTTATCACATTTCTGTTGCCCCCTTTTTTAAATTATTTCATTAAATTAATTTATTATTATTACTATCATTATCAATAACTAATAATAACAATGAATATAATTATTTATTAGTAAATACTATTACTGTCTTTTATCATATTGCTCCCATTTAAAAAGAAATGACATAACCTTAAATAAGGCTCTGCATTGTAGTGATCACACCATGTAGTGGATGTCAAATCTAGTGTGCTTAATTTTATGAAGGCTTTGGTTTTATTGGACTCTTGCTCAGAAAAACATGTGAGCATCCTCTGCTGGACAATAGCAGCAGTGCAGAGTTTTGAAGGTTTACACGCTGCTAGTTTTACAGGAACAGGGCCATTAAACCCAACCCTACGTCAACTAGTTTTGCATTTTTATTATAGTCTCTTTAATATTGTCCAGTTTAATTAGTGATTAGATGTTCCAATGTAAATGTATTACTGTAATGCATGCATTCATTTATACTGAAAATGAGTAAAAATGATTGATAGCAAGCCATGAATGCAGTACATTAAAAAGTGTCTTTTAATAGAGTCAAGCTTAAATCCTAATTAATACCGTGCTGTTATTCTTGCAGTTCCCCTCCAACGGAAGCAATCAGATCCAGATCCCGGCACTGAGCGTGGACGGGCTATCCACACCTGTCGTTCTCTCCCCTGGACCACAGAAACCTTGACTTGACTTGATTTAATTCATTTGTCTCTTGCCGTGGTGATTGGCTCACTCCCCAGCCAATAAGACGCTGAGGACGACCAATGAAAGATGAGACACTCCATGACAAGTTCTGCTTCGAGTTGGGCGGAGCCTCTGCTCCAATGACGACTCGACAAGAGGAGTGCGCTCTCAGCTGTCCTCTACGATTGGTTGACAGAGCAGAAAGCTTCTGGGCTTCATGGTGGTATTTCATAGACTATTTGCTCTTTTGTTTTTCCCTTTGCCTTTTATATGATCATCAACGGTTATTTATTTATTTTTGATGTTTCTTGGTGCATCATATGATGTGCATTCCGGAATGCTCAGATTGTGAATTTGGAACTCTGAGATCTCACTTTATTTTTTGATTTCTCACCATAACATTACGAGTTATGGACCAGACGAGGTAACCTCTGATTGAATCAAGGCATGAAATGCCATTGACAGACGGAGCATTGCTTTCTCAAAAACTTCTTTCTTTTTGTGAAAATAGAAAGCATGCATTTGAAATCTGACAGATTAAAGTGCAAGATTATTTTTTCTTTGCCATTACAAAGACACAAATCAGTTTTTAAAAGGATATGACACACTGTTGTTTTAAACATTTTGTGTTTTTCCATGGACAAAGGAGTCCATTTTGCTAAAGAGGCATTGAAAATGCCAGAGGAATGTCACGGCCATTCCCGGGACTTGAAGAGGTGGAACCAGGGAGGAAAGGACACAAAAGAGATTCAGAATGATATCAAGATCTGGAATGTGTCAATCTTTTTCTTCAACAAAATCATTCCTTTATTTCAAAATGTCCTTCTTGTAAATATAAGTTGCACCCATTCCAAGATTTGACAGATTCAATTTTTTGTTCTCACTTTCCTGTTTTTGTTGTTGGTTTTTTAATATTTCTTTTCAAGGAGCCCTTTCTCTGGCAAAGCAGGCAAAGGTTTCAGAAGTGTCATGGTGAAGCGTTGCAGTTTCATGCTTCTTTTTTTGTTTTTTGCTTTTTGCTTTTTTTTAAGGAAAATGCCAGAGGAGACCAAAGACCAGCTGTTTATATACAATCCATCTTTGCATCTCTATCCTCTTTTCTCATTCGTTTCACATTTTCTCAGTCTCTTTCTCACGCTGAGTTTCTATTTTTACTCTGCCACATCAAAGGGCTATAAGAACCTTCACACAACCAAAACGCTCTCTTGTTCTGACACTGTATATAACTGATACATCGACTGGCCAGCTATAAGTGTGAAACTCAATAAGCGTTGTAAATAGTCAAAGTAATTTATGCAGCTGCTTTTGATATGGTTAGTAGTTTTGTGCGGCCTGCCTCTAATGCTATGTTCGTCTGATGTGTTAAAATCACACTCACGGTTGTTACCTCAAAGCTGTCAAGAGCTCGACGCGTCAAAGCAGGCACGCAAATACATTGCGACTCTTTCCTACTGACACACAAAGCCAACGATTATTTGCATATTTCCTAGCGCCTGTAGTTTGTGTATGAAGCTCAAGTTTCCTGTGGGGAAATCATGGTGGTTATATATAGCGTTCTACAGGAAGCTGTAGTCAGTGTTTATGGACAGTAACTGCCTCCACGCCACGCAGCCTTTTCTGTCGTTTAATTTGACCTTAGTTACAGCATAACATACTTCTTTTCAATTAAAAAAACAACATTTGGGTGGTCAGTGTCTTTCAGCTCTTTAATTTGGTGCTTTTGTTGTTTTATATCTGCGTAATTGTAATCAATTCGGGAGGATTTTCTCGTAGCATGCTGCAATTGCCTACACGTGTCACCTCTCAGTCCTCAGATTGTTCTCTTTTTTGCATTTTGTGCAACTCATGAGTGAGTTTGTTAAGTGCGGAACCAATGCGAACCGTTCTAATCTCAGTGAATGACTGTTTGTTAATATAAAGCTTTTGAGAAAGGCCTTGAAGATCAGCTTTCGGCGGGCTATGATGTGTACAGATGATGTCACGGGCGCCACATTGAAGTCGACACATTGAATGTTCAGTTCGAGGAGGCATTTCGGGAGTCGCCGCCTCACGTGTTAAGCACAGCGACCTGCTATATCAGCTTAAATGTGATCAGATTCACACAAAACTAATTGACTTTCATTGGTGAGTTACTTGTGGTTCTTTTACGCCATGCATTGGGCAAAATAATAAGCCTGCAATATCAGATAACTCACTGTGATGATGAATTTAGTGATTTGCGACCCCATTGGTGATCTTTAATGCAGTGTGGTGAGTCTGCATACCGCTTCCAGCCGTCTCTCAAGCTTGTCTGGATTTCTGGGATTGTTTGTGCCTCTGAATGTCTGTGCAGCTATGCTCTGTAATGCACTGCGAATGCGTTTTAACAGCTGGTGTCTTTGAGCTAGACTCCTCCTCTTTCCCCTGCTATGATGCTGTCGTTACCTTTACCGTAGATCAGCACAGTGACAGCACACTTCCCCGAATCAAACTATTACATAGTGATGACTTCATTTATCCCCAGATGGGTTGTTTACAAACTAGCAAGCTTAAAAGACAGAAATAGCGAGCCATATCTAAAACTATTTCTGTTATACAAATGTCGAAATAAATGATTTAAAAATCATTGTGTTAGTTCAGACAATGTTTAATATTGTAATATTAACGAGCCTTTGTCATGTTGATGAAATCGCTGCCCCCCCTTTGAGATAATGAATCTAATGCTGCATGTCTCTGAACCTACAAAGACTGTTTGGATCTTAAGATCTTAATACCACATTAAATAGGCCTTAAAGTGGGATTTCTGGGTATGTGCTCGTCCAGTGACGAACTATTTACTGGTATTAATAGCTTTTTTTTTTCTAAAGTCATCCCAGAATATTTTAATGCGGAGTGAGGTTTATTGTGCTTGTAACAAGAAAAGCTCCAATTGAATATTAATTTTAAAAGTGTTCCCCTATCCTATTTCCTCATTAGAACCAAAATTGTATAAGAAATTGTATTTGTGCAAGTTTTAATTGTGCAAAAAAAAAAAAAAAAAAATATTGTACATGATTGTTGGTAACCAGCATGTGTAAATGTTCTAGTCACTGAAACCTTTATGCAAATGACATTACATAAAGCCATTTATTGAATAATTGATTGGACCGTAGAGATGGTGGCTGGGACGGTTTTTCTCCTTTGTGAAGGAGTCTTTAAATTATTTCCTAATACCAGCACAGATTTCGTACCATGTACAATTTTCCATCGTAAGACAGTCAATCATTTCAATGTTTCTCATTGAGAAAACCTGTTTAACGCTTGTTACCTGCTTATGAAGTCACAAATCCAAGCACCAAACTGAAACGATTGTGGCTCAAAACTGTTAAGACATTTGCCTCATTTTGCTTTTCAAGTTACTGAATTTGAACATCTGCGGTTGCCAGATGCTGTAATAAGTCTTTTCACTTGTTGTTTCCTCTTTGAAATGTTACGTGGGAACTGTTCATGTATTCTATATTCAATAATGTGTTGGGAAATCTTGCGCTCTGCATATATTTGTGTAAAAAAAAGAAAAGAAAAAAGTATGCTACTTGTGAAGAAGGAACACGTGGTCCTGAAGGACTCTTGGACTGTTGGGAAGCAGATCTCTGCGGCCTGAGCTCCCTTTCCCGGATGAGAATCTCTCTCTGGGAGTTTATTTCATAAAGGGACGGAGAGGCTTTTATTTTTCTGAATTGTCTAAATACTATATTATATGTACTGGAAAGAGACAAAACTATTTTTCATCTGCACATTCTACTTTGTTTGTTTATGTGATAGATATTAATCTTGTTTTCTAAAGACAAAAAAAGACTCGGAACTAATATGAAAATGAATAAAAGGCTATTTTGTTCTTTACCTTGTTAAATATTTATTTTGTCACTATCTATCTATCTATCTGTCTATCAATCTATCTGTCTATCTATCTATCTATCTATCTATCTATTGATTGTTCTATCATTCTATCTGTCTATCATTCTATCCATCTGTCTTTTGTTCTATCTGTCTGTTTTTATCAATCAATGTATCATTCTGTGTGTGTGTGTGTGTGTGTGTGTGTGTGTGTGTGTGTGTGTGTGTGTGTGTGTGTGTGTGTGTGAATATATAGTCACACATTTAAATACTGACTTATGGTTACCTTTTAAAGAAAATAAATTTTTTAAATTATAATGTCTTAAATGTGTATAGACAGTTATTCACAAATGTATAGGCTACAACTGATTGTAAGGTGTGTACACACACACACACAGCCCTCAAGTAGAGTAATAGCATAAAAGATTACTAAATTACAGGTGCTGGTCATAAAATTAGAATATCATCAAAAAGTTGATTTATTTCAGTAATTCCGTTAAAAAAGTGAAACTTGTATATTATATAGACTCATTACATGCAAAGTGAGATATCTCAAGCCTTTATTTGTTATAATCTTGATGATTATGGCTTACAGCTTGTGAAAACCACAAAATCAAAATCTCAGAAAATTAGAATATTACATGAAATCACACAGTAATTACACAGTGATACCATGGTCATTGAACCAGGTTTTGGTTCTTTTGGCAGTGTGGGCAGGTGCAAATCCTGCTGGAAAATGAAGGAAGCATGAAGTGCTCTGGAAATGTCCTGGTAGACGGCTGCGTTGACTCTGGATTTAATAAAGCACAGTGGACCAAAGTCCTCTTTTCTGATGAGAGCAAATTTTGCAACTCATTTGGAAACCAAGGTCCCAGAGTCTGGAGGAAGAATGGAGAGGCACACAATCCAAGATGCTTGAAGTCCAGTGTGAAGTTTCCACAGTCTGTGTTGGTTTGGGGAGCCATGTCATCGGCTGGTGTTGGTCCACTGTGCTGTCCACTCAACGCAGACGTCTACCAGGACATGTTCAGAGCACTTCATGCTTCCTTCATTTTCCAGCAGGATTTGCACCTGCCCACACTGCCAAAATAACCAAAACCTGGTTCAATGACCATGGGATTACTGTGTAATTACTGTGTGATTTCATGTGATATTCTAATTTTCTGAGATTTTGATTTTGTGGTTTTCACAAGCTGTAAGCCATAATCATCAAAATTATAACAAATAAAGGCTTGAGATATCTCACTTTGCATGTAATGAGTCTATATAATATACAAGTTTCACTTTTTGAATGGAATAACTGAAATAAATCAACTTTTTGATGATATTCTAATTATATGACCAGCACCTGTATGTATAACAACAATTTAATGTTATTGGTCTCGCCATATAAGCACTGTCATTTAAAATGTCATTTGCTTGATTTAAAAAAAAATAAAAAATACATTATCAAGACACGAACTGCCTAAAAAATAAACACTTGATCGAGCAAAGAGAGCAAGATATCCATAAATAATTCCTCTTTTTTTTCTTAGCCTCAAACATTGGATGATATATACACGCCTCTTCCTGGTGTGAGACTGTGAAAATTAACACACACAAAAAAAAAATCCAAAGAAAAATCCCTGAGGGACTCTGTTTTGTATGTCATGCCTCCTCCGGGACAGCAGCCCTCAGGAAGCAGAGAACAGATATTAATTAAAGTCAGGCTATAAGACTCAGGCGCAGGAGGACCCGAACACAACGCTGATTAACCAAACCCCACAATACTCCTCCAAAAACTCACTTTCATTTCTGCTGAAATGCAAACAGAAAGAATGATGAAAGCGTCAGGCTCATTTCAACGTGTTGACGATGTCGGCGCCGTAAGCTACAGAGAAACTGGGAAGAACTGTTGATATGAAGAGATGCAGCCTATACGAACCTGGAATAACCTCATGAAGATAAAGCACGGTTTAGAAAGTTTGTCAGGTAGAACTTTTAGTTCATGAACTGGCTGTGTGTTCAGGATAGTAGCTTACTTCTCCTTACATCAAAACCTACTGCATTTGCTAGAATGTGAAGTATACACTAGGGTATCACTATACGGAATAACAATGAATAATAACTGAATAGAGTTACAGTCAAATAAAAGTGCAGGACCAAAATCAAACGATTCTTCTTTGTAAATTTCAAATAACAAAGCAGAGACTGTAGAATAAATGATATTTGAGAGCATAAGGCCTTGTTTTATTGCCCTGGTGCCTTGGGCGCAGCTGCAGATGCTCATAAGAGGCCTGAGCATCGGGTCGCTGCTTTTTATTGCGCTGAATGGACTTCAGCTTCACGCTGCAGGTTTGCTTTAATTGCACCTCACCCAAGGTCCCACAGATGAAGATCGTCAGTAAGGCTCATTAACTCCCAATTAACAGTCTGTTTACCCCAGCCACCACCTGTAAGTGCTCTCGGTTTATGTCTGTTCAGCATGGATCCACAACTCCAGCAACAATAATCCTGTAGATTAAATGAGCACGCTCCAGGGTGGAAGATGAAAATATGTCTAAACGCATATCAGGGGACTGAATACGTGACTCCTCTGTTTGGTTTATTAACTGCTGATGTTTAGTTTTTAAGAACTGACAGCTCACTATCCGTGTAGATATGAAGGCCTGATAATTGGGTTGTTCTTCTTAGAAGCCTTTTGTGTATTACAATTGTTTGTTTTTTTGGGCATTTCCTTTGAAAAGGTTACTGTTGAAATTATTATCATTGAAAATGAACTTTGAATAGAGCATATTTTCTCACTTCAGGCCCAAAGTACAGGAGATTTAGGCTACAAGTTGAAGTTCTCCAAAAGTTCAGAGTTTACATGTTGTAAGTATGAGTTTTACATGGATGTGAACCTTTTTTTGTAATTACGGTAATTCCGACATGGCGTGAACACAGCGCACCTTATGCTGTGTGTTATATCTCCAAGTTGCACTACACGAAATTTTAAAAATATTGACTGTTTTCAAACAGGTTTCCTAAAAACTCCAGATGACTTTCAGTCAAAGAATAGCTTTATAATAGTTACTGTATATTTTGTTGTTTGAAGCCAAATCCTAAATTGCTATTTTAACTTTATTACAGTAATTTTAGAATTCATATGCTTATGTTTTTCACACCATGTGGTGTGAAAAACTATTTCCTTAAAGTGAAATGCATGAAATGGAATTTCCGATAGTCTTTTCTTCCTTGTTGCTTGTAGGACCCAAACTGATGTTGTGCATCAGGAATTGATTGGCTCATTGAATTGTTGTGGTTTGCCATTGGTCAGTCTCATATGAGTGACAGGTTGTGACTTTCATAGCATTTTTTTTTTTTTCATACTATTGAAGTCAATGGAGACCAGCAACTGTTTGGTTACCAACATTCTTCAAAATATCTTCCATTATGTTCAACAGAACAAAGAAGTTCATACAGGTTTAGAACTACTTGAGGGTGAATAAATGATGACAAAATTTTCATTTTTGGGTGAACTATCCTGTAAGCAAATTTTTTTAATAAATGATGCAATATTCCATTAAAAAAAAGAATTGTCCATTTTGATTTCATGGTGACTTTAAACATTATGTCAAAAAGATTAGAAAAAAAGGGACTGCCACAGCTAAGCGGGTTGGTCAGAAACTGAGGGAGAAAATGCATGAACATTTTCAATAAAGTAAAAAATATGACTTAAATGTAATTGTGATAAATGGGGACTTGAAAATTTGCTGATATAAAATCGAACTAATGTTTTATTTTGCACTAAACACTAGGTTAAATAGCATCAAATCTGTCATATAATTGGACTGATTTTTGTAAGTGGGAAATTTCAAAATCCAGTAATCATATCAGTATTAAGTCATGGGGGCACAAATGGCACCAATTCGTGAAAATGACCCAATCACCATATCAATTTGAAATATCTTGAAATGGTTCATTCTGTAATAATTAATCTGTCATTTTGAGCAGGTCTCTGAAAAGCCTGAGACATCACGGTTAATTAGTGTCTGAATATTGGTTTCATAAGAGGTAAAATAGTTCTGCAGTGATATTTTTCTGTGCTACTTATACAATGACCTTTTCCTCTGTATAACAAAAATGAGTGGAGAAGAAAGGGGAAGAAAATGAGGCTGCTTTAAGAAAAAATAGAGAAAACCTTGTTAAAAAATTCATATGAACTCAGAATAGAAGCTTGCATGCGATTGTGCAAAGCCAGAGTTCAGATTCCTTTCAAACCCAATGTGAACCAGAGTCCTGCAGTGATCCTGGTTTCTCTCTCTCATGGGTTCCCTTCTCCTCGCTCCAGTGCTCCTGTGTCCTTTAGCATATACTGAATTACAATGACCTATTTTGTCAATGTCGAGCCCTAACGAGGAGAACAGGCGGTCTGCGGCGCTATGACAGTCATTAGAAGCCATGACTGCAGCAACGTCTCATAAACGCAGCAAACATCTTCGCATAAATAACTGCACTCAATCTGCCGCACGAATGAGACGAGACGGTGGACATATCATATCAATATACACAAACGTAATGTGTTTGATTGTGCAGAGGTTTTTATTGCGTTAACTTTAATATTGCGGTTATTTGCTTTGTGAGCATACGATAGATTTCATTTTTACACTTTTACTTCACTTATAATGTTAGTCAAGGTTTCTAGTGCATTGCTATGCAGTTGCTCTGACATTTTGACTAGTTTCTAGGGAATAAAAGACAAAATGTGAGTGGTGTTTTTCCGTGCAGCACTCACTGGCACAATGCTAGTGTGTTGTGGGTGGTTGTCAGGGCATTGCTATGCAGTAGCCAAGGTGGTTTCTAGTGGTTGCTAGAGCATAAAGGATAAATTTGACTGGTGTTTGTCTGTGCACATCTCACTGGCACATTTCTGTGGTGTTTGTCAGTGGTTACAGGGTGTTGCTATGCAGTTTCTAAGGTGTTATAAGTGGTGTCTAGTGCTTTGCAATGCAGTTGCCATAGTGTTCTGACTGTTTACTAGAGCACAAAGGGCAAATATGAGTGATGTTTGTCTGTGCAAAACTCACCATCACAATGCTAGTGTGTCGTGGGTGGTTGCCAGGGTGTTGCTATGCAGTTTTTAAGGTGTTATAAGTGGTGTCTAGTGCTTTGCAATGCAGTTGCCATAGTGTTCTGACTGTTTACTAGAGCACAAAGGGCAAATATGAGTGATGTTTGTCTGTGCAAAACTCACCATCACAATGCTAGTGTGTCGTGGGTGGTTGCCAGGGTGTTGCTATGCAGTTTTTAAGGTGTTATAAGTGGTGTCTAGTGCTTTGCTATGCAGTTTCCATAGTGTTCTGACTGTTTACTAGAGCACAAAGGGCAAATATGAGTGATGTTTGTCTGTGCAAAACTCACCATCACAATGCTAGTGTATCGTGGGTGGTTGTCAGGGTGTTGCTATGCAATTGTTAAGGTGTTATAAGTGGTGTCTAGTGTTTTGCTATGCAGTTGCCATAGTGTTCTGACTGTTTACTAGAGCACAAAGGACAAATATGAGTGATGTTTGTCTGTGCAAAACTCACCATCACAATGCTATAGTGTCATGGGTGGTTGCCAGGGTGTTGCTATGCAATTGTTAAGGTGTTATAAGTGGTGTCTAGTGTTTTGCTATGCAGTTGCCATAGTGTTCTGACTGTTTACTAGAGCACAAAGGACAAATATGCGTGATGTTTGTCTGTGCAGCACAATGCTATTGTGTGTCATGGATGGTTGCCAGGGTGATGCTATGCAGTAGCCAAGGTCTTTTGAGTGGTTTCTAGTGTGTTGCTATGCAGTTGCCATGGTGTTCTAACTGTATACTAGAACACAAAGGACAAATGTGAATGGTGTATGTGTAAAACTCACCAGTACAATGCTATAGTGTCGTGGGTGGTTGCCAGGATGTTGCTATGCAGTTGTTAAGGTGTTATAAGTGGTGTCTAGTGTTTTGCTATGCAGTTGCCATAGTGTTCTGGCTGTTTACTAGAGCACAAAGGACAAATATGAGTGATGTTTGTCTGTGCAGCACAATGCTATAGTGTGTCATGGATGGTTGCCAGGGTGATGCTATGCAGTAGCCAAGGTCTTTTGAGTAGTTTCTAGTGTGTTGCTATGCAGTTGCCATGGTGTTCTAACTGTAGACTACAACACAAAGGACAAATGTGAGTGGTGTTTGTCTGTGTAAAACTCACCAGTACAATGCTATAGTGTCGTGGGTGGTTGCCACGATGTTGCTATGCCGTTGCTAAGGTGTTATAAGTGGTTTCTAGTGCTTTGCTATGCAGTTGCTATAGTGTTCTGACTGTTTACTAGAGCACAAAGGACAAATATTAGTGGTGTTTGTCTGTGCAAAACTCACTGGCACATTTCTGTGGTGTTTGTCAGTGGTTACCAGGGCATTGCTATGCAGTTGCTAAGGTGTTATAATTGGTGTCTAGTGCATTGCTATGCAGTTGTTATGGTGTTCTGCTGGTTGTTAGGGCATTAAAGACAAATTTGAGTGGTGATTGCCAATGCAAACTGTATGGCACAACGCTAGGGTGTTGTCGGGGGTTACCAGGGCATTGCTATGCAGTAGTGTTCTCTGAGTATAGTTGCAAGGGCATATAGGGCAAGTGTGAGTGATGTTTGCCTGTGCAAAACTGAATCCAGATAATTTGATGTAACACGTCTGTTTTTTCCTTAAAAAAATTATACAAACATCACAGAAAGAGTCTAATAATAGATGTTTGAACATTCAGATTTGTTCTGTCATTACAGAACAGACACCTCCGTCTCTTCTCGAGTTCACACTGGTCCCCAATGGCCTTCACTGAGTCAGATGCATGGCTCATCCTTTTACACAGCTCTTCATGATTCAGCACTCCAGCCCTACATCTGCTCCAACTACACAACTACATCACCAAAAGAACACACAACACAAAACAGCCATACAGCACTGCATTGTTCAATAAAGAAAAGTAATAGCATTGAAAGGTTACTTGGTTGAAATGCAGCTCGAGCCTCATGAAAGAGCACATGTAGGACAGACTTTTCTCTGATCATGGTATTTAAAGGAAACTCACTTGGCTGTGTGTGTATCAGCGGGCATCTGAAGTCACAAGCCTCTCCCACGGACCGGCCCTGTGGGAATTAATATTTGCCTGCTTAATCCCTCTTAATCCCAGATTTCAAAGGATGTGATTGTTTTTCATTGAGCGTGGCAAAGCTGTAAAACAGCCACAGGTTTCTCTATGAGAGGACATTAATGACAGTTGCATAGTTTTTTTATTTAATACTTGTTTTAATACTTTAAATAAAACTGCTCTATATAACAAAACATATAGGACAAGGGCAATATGTCATTATTATTACATTATCAAACTGGTCCAAACTTTTCCCTAAAAAATATTTTTTCAGATAATCTTTTAAAAATGATATATTATAACTTAACTTTGTTTTTATTATTATATATAAAAAAAAAAAAAAAAAAATATATATATATATATATATATATATATATAATATTATATTTTTGGCCAGAAAAAAATATTTTTGCTATATGGGTCTGTTTTGCTTTAAATTATGTTTCAGACTGAATAAAAATTAGGCTCTAGAAAAATGGTCCCACCACCAGAATGATGTACAGATCAAGTAACAATTACTTTTATCATGAAAAAAGTGCTTCAACAAAAATATGAGCTGCAAGTTTCATATCATCATTGTCTATTTTTTCCTATGATTTTTCAAACTATGATTTATTTTCTCTGGCAATTGACAGCTTGTCATATACTGTCAATAGATCTTACATGCCGTGAATTGAACCTGGAACATTCCTTTGATGTAGAGGTTTCAAGAGTGTATTTTTATATCTTTTGCACATCAAAGTTTGTGATGCTGCAATACAGCAAACCTGCGAATAAATAAGTGTTCTGATGCCTAGCACTTTGAGGTTTTTTCTGAGGGCTCGATTTTTATCCTTGGCTCCCTATTAAGCTGGCAGTACAAACACAAATGTCACTTTGGTAAGAGAGCATCTCTGCAGAGAACATAAATGTAAATTTATAGGTTTCAGAAGCATCTGGTGTTGCGAAATTTCTTTTCAGAGACTGACAATCTATGACAGTATGTGTGATCTGTGAAAAGCTTGCCGATTAAAAATAGAAAGAAAACGAAGGCCGTAATGATCACGGGAAGGTCACAGACATTTTTTCTCCATTAGTGGATGAGAAGAGATACAAAAAATGGAGCCAATCAGCTCAGCAAGATAACATGCATACAAATCAAATACCCAATGTTTCATTATCTTTCAACATCTTTTTAATCTGTTCTCAAACCAGTTCTGGTGTAGAGCACTCTGACCTGTGGGTCCACCCAGAACGCATTTACATCTCAGAAAGAAATATAACAAATATATATGCTTGAAAGGATTTTCTTTTGACATTCTGTTTTAAAACAGTTTCTTGATTACTAGACAAATTCTCTCTTCAGTAAGAACATGATACGACCAACCATAATGACTCAACAATGACATCACATGCTTTACAAGCAATCGTTCCTTAGGAAGAGAGGGAAGATGACTTTTTATTGTTATGTAATGAGGCTGTAAACATTATCTTCCCCTGGCAAAGCCCCATGGGTGACGCTATTAGTCACCCTTGGTTTTTGTTGTGTATTACAAGCTGCTTTCATGAGCCCAAAACAGCTGGAAGAACATCCAGAGTTAAATAAAATGCTCAGAGTACATCCTCGTAATGCAAAATGTTCATGGTTGATGGTTCTAGTCTTTCTAATCTTATAAAGTTGTCATACATACAATCTTAGTGACAAAAACAGCATGTTTGATCAAACTATCAGCTGAAGATCTAGAGAGGAGCGTTTCATCATGAAGGCTACACTTTTAATTATGACTAAATAAAACTGAGGAACTGAATCTGTCACAGTCAAAACACATGCAATGTTTGAAACTTACAGGCAGAAACTGCAGTATGAACACAGTTATCATAAAGATTGCCTGATTTCAGTTATAAAAAACAAAATATTATAAAGCAATACAATAAATGTTACTACAAAAGATAAAAAATAGAGAACAGTATTAAAAAAATCTATCATAACATGAAAAATGTCAAAAACTTTTTGTTTTCTTGGTTTCAGATTGTCAATAAAATAAACAAAATATATAATAAAGGTTAAATTCATGAGGAAAAGAAATTTTCAAAATTTCCAAATAAATAAATTAACTAGAAAATAAAAAAAATTGATTAACAAAATAAGAAAACAAAAAAAAAAATAAAAAAAATAATAATAGCCTATAAAATAACAATTAGGCTAGGCTATAGTTATAAAAAAAACAAAGAAAAATGGTTACTATATATATATATATATATATATATATATATATATACATTTTTTTTTGTATCTTTCTAAACAAAGAAAGTATTCATATTTTTCCACAAAGATGTCATAAATCTTAATAATAAATGTCTTACGTTTCTTATTGAACACTGTTACGAATGCCAACATCTATTGTTTGCTTGGTCCCGAGAGGATAAAGGTTTACGAGTTATCTCTGACATCATGCTTTTGTGTTAAACAGAAACCCGAGAGTGTATGAGCTCAGCGCTGATGGCAGGGGTTATTCTTCATCCTTCATCCTTCATGCCTGACGCTGCCGCAGGAGCTCAACCTGGAGGGAGAGCGAAAACTCGACCATTACATCATTGCTATGGGATACACCGATGCCCCGCCCCCTGTGTGTCATTGGCGGAGCGACCTGACTCGACGTTCCCATTGGTTAATGACAGCGTAATGGGAAGCAGCGAGGGGGCGTGGCCTCGGCGTGTAGGGGCGCTTCAAATACACTGTAAAAGATGCATAAGGGAGCGATGCTGATGCTGGTGATGCGAGAATAATTTCACACCGGAGGCAAGCTTTCGAACGGACCGAGATGGTGATGATGGACTTCATTTTTAGGTTAAAATAAGGTTTAGGTTAACAACTGCCTACCGTAGACGCGGTTATTTGCTCAAATTGCAACATAATAGAGAAATAGGTGAGAGTGAGACCCTGGATCGGATCTATCCTACAATCGCTGGAGGTAAGGGCGTTTCTGAAAGCATCCCTTTGGCGTTTGTGGTTTCAGATCAGAAGTTACAAACTCACAAACTGATGCCCCTTCTAATAGGGAATAAAACTGCTGGTAAATGTACTGTATATATTAAGAGTTTCTGAAGTTTCTGAGCTCGTGCCTTTATTTTGGATTCGCTTGATTTTTTAATGGAGGTGATATAGTCACTTCGTCTTCACCTGCTCTCAGTGACCCTGTAGGAAGCATCCAAAGAGCCTGAAATATTTAGAACCACATTAGAAACCAGCCTGGTTTGTTTGTATTATTTATTTGTTATTTTATGTCTTTTTTTCCCAATTGGGTCACACTTTAAATAACAGTGATAATTACAATGTACACAGAAATTACTGAGAAAACTATTCTCACTGTGTAAATTTGTGGAACTGTTTTCATATTATTATTGGTCTTAGCATTTCAAAATATGACACTGTAATTTAAAGTATTATGTGCATTTGTATATGTTATACCAAAGGGAGCCATCAAAACTCTTTACTGAACTGCGAACATTTTCCAAGTCGTATGTACTTTATAAGAATAATATTATTTAAATAATATTTTATCGGTAATGAATTCTCATCAAAAATTTAACGAAATAACATGACGTTATAGAAGTGCAGTTGTATTTATTTATATAATTTTATATCATGCACATCTAGAAGATGTGCATCATAATCTATCGTTGATAGCCCAATTTCGGCTGTGATGTTTTCTTGTTTAAGTGCCTTGTGTTTGCATGCGTTGAACAAAAATGCGCTGTTTAATTATAGCTGCTCTAAATAAAACCGTGCAGAAGACCTCTGAAGTAACACACCAGGAGAAAATGGCCCATGGGAATATGAGTGAACGGAGCAGAGACGGCACAGGAACCCTTAACAGTCGTAATGGATGCTTACATCCTCAGTTCATGTGATCTCACACTCCATTTGATTACTAAGTGCAGATTTATTTCCTTGGGCTGCTTTCCCTGTTTCTTGCTTTAATGATAGAATCCCAGAGTGAGATTTTATTGCCAGATCTTTGTTCAGTAAATTGACAACAGTTTTGGCCAACAATGGTAGACAATTACTAGTGATATTTCATTGCCCATGAATCTATTTTATTGTATTATTATTATTTTTACATTTAGGACTTTCTCTAAAGCAACTTACATTGCATTCAAGGCGTATTTGGAAGCAGGTTTATTAGGCAGCTGTCACTTTAAGACCTGACGCACGGATCCATTATAATGTTACACATGCGTTTTGTTTCTCAACTGTTTACATTCACTTAAAACAGACTGTGTTTACAAGAATACTCGCCAGGACCGGCATTTTGACATTATTTTGTGTGTATTTGACTGTTTAAGCGCAATTAGCAGCGAACAAGAACTCAATCGAATACTGAGAGGCGGCTTTATGTGCGTGCACTGTAGGTGCGAGTACAATATCTGCGGGAATTAGTCAAATTATGCACAATATGTGCAATCCCACTTCGAAATTCAAGCCCTGTAACACCAACATCAACCTATCTATCTGTTCTGCGGAAAATGAGTATTAGAAGCATTTCAAATTTTTCAGTGTCGATATGTCGATGATATATCGAAATAATCCAGGTTGGCGGGTGTTAATGTCAAGCCCTGTACATTTATAAATATATATTTTTTAAAAATGTAATATGCATAATTTAAATGAAATAAAATATATCCTTGTTTGGGACCATGGAAAGCTTTTATCGAACAGTTCTCTAGTGGAGGAGTTTCTCAGGCATTAAATGCTAATGCCGATCTCTGTGTGAGCAGTGGTTGTGTGTGATGAAGTGTCCCACCTCCGGACCATGCTGGATGTGGGATGCGTCTCTCCAGCCTGAGTGGTGAAACGGTTGCTGTCGGTGCTTTGCATAATGCACTGAAGAGTTTGGGCTGTACAGAGGCACTGTTGTATTAGTTTGGAGAGGTTATTGAGAGCCAACGGTGCTGTGGGTGGAGAAATGCATCAGGTCTTTTGTGGCCCAGAACAAAATGAACATGAAATAACTCCTGGGCTTGTCCTTGAGCGAGTCCTGTCCCCTGAGAGATACTTTCAGCTCCTTCTCTCTCCATGTCTCTGTCAACATTTAGGCTTATCTGTCTCGCTCACTTTCACTCTGTCTCTCTTGTCCAGTCCACTTCTTATCTTTATCTTCTTAATCAGAAATGATACTCGCCTTCACAGGGCAATGTTGAATCAAAGGAAGAGGACAGTGAGAAAGCAGCTCATATCACTTACCATTTAATACCAGGTTTCAGTCGATGAGTAAGAATCTGAATAAGCCACACCCCACAGAAGTGGAATTGGAATGGCTGGAATAGGAATTTTAAATGAAAAGAAATCAAAAGAACTTTAACACAACAGATATATTTTATTAGTCCAAAAATGATATCATTATTTTTTTCTTTATTACCCTTTTATTCAAATTATTTTACATACGTCCATACGTCCACCACTCTGTTTTCAGATAACAATTAATTAATAAATAAATTATCGAATAAATAAATATTCACAGTAAACTGTGGGGTAAAATAAAGGATTTTCAAATATTCTTAAAGCTACACTGTGTAGGATTTTCTCCCATCTAGCGGTGAAATTGTTTATGACTACCAACTGAATATTACTTTCTAGCCCCTCCCATTCCGAGGGCGTTTTAACTCCTACGGTGGCCGTATTATTTCAAATCTGCCGACAGTCGCGAGTAATCTCCCCCTCGCATTCGTCACGGTGCCACTGAGTGTAAAAACGCGAAAGGCGAAGCTTGAATTTCCAGGTATGTCCCTCTTTGGCTAATGTATTTTCAAGATGGAGGCGCAACATGGCTGCCGCCATTCGAGCGACTCGCTCGTATGTATTCTAAATGGCAGATTCTACGCTTACGAGAATACTTGATAAGTAATTACACATTAATGAGTACATATCATTTTGAAAGAACAAAGTGTTTTTTGCAAAGAATCAACTTAAAAATGACAGTGTAGCTTTAAATGAAATATACATTTATATTTTTGGAATTTTGAAACATTGATTATTACTATTATCTTATGGAAATAACTCTTATGTTGTGTGGATGTTAGCTTTTATGGGTATGGATACGGTATGAGTTAGAAACTATGATAAGCTATAGCTTTTATATGCACTCCTTTGAATTTCATTCTATTTTCCTTCTATTTTGACAACATTCTGGATTTGAATTGGACTTTAAAAGGCATTCTCAGTCCAATCCAGAATAGCGCACAACTCTGTTTAGTAAACGCTGACTCTTGCCAGAGATTGCTCATGTTAGTTTTACAGCCTCAAATATTGCCAGATCCTAACTTTACTCTGTAATGTTTCACTGGAGACATTTAAACAGTGACTCATAAGTCTATTTTATTCACTCAGCCCACTCTCCCAGCAACAGTTCTCAGTCCTTTTTTTATACACCAATAAGTGTATTAATGGACAGTTATCTGCTGTATGGTGGGTGTATGTTCTGGGCCTTTACATTTAATACTCACTGTTTTTTCACCCCGACAGCCCAGTGATAGGGCAAATAACTTAGTGGGCCCTACAATTGCATTTATTGGCATCAAAAAAAGAAAGCTTTGAATTTTAAGTGATTTTCACTCGCAAAAATGCTTACGCTGGCTTTTCTTTGATTTAGCATGCATCCCATTTAATGTAAGCGCTGCACTAGCTCCACTGCACATTTTCAGCTTTTATTTGGCTCTCTTCACAGCTTTGGATGTTGCAATGATGAAATGTATAGCGACACTGGCTCATGTCAACCTAAACATCCAGTTCTGACTGTTATACGTGTGTTAAAGGTTCACTGCTGGCAAAATGGGCTTTCAATAAAACTTTGCTGTCTATGCAGACACAGTGAAATCGGTACCTGAGAGAAAACTGAGAAAAAAGGCTGTTGTCTGTCGCTTTTGCCAAAACTTCAACACCCATAATGCACTGGGCATGTTGCCATCCAAGACTGCTCCCGGTCTGCTATGGAAACACTTAAGGCTTGCCCACACTAAAAGATTTTTTAAATCGTATCATATTTTCAAAATTTAAGAGACCACAAACATGACGATAAAAAATCATAGATTGTGTTGCTATAGTGTGTGGAGTGCCGCGATGTGACCAGGAAAACACACCACACAGTAACAGATTCCATTCACAAACAACCAAATTCCCAACTGTGAACACGGGAAATCTCGCAAAATCTCTCACGGTCAAATGTGACTTTATAGTAAATAAACATGGCGGACGACGGGCAAGAGGAAATAATAGTGTTTAGATTGCTTTTTACAGAAAATTATCGGGGGGAAAAGAAAAAGGTTTGGATGAAGTCGTGTTATGCTTCCGTCTTCTGTCAGCTCGCTTTCTGATTGGCTATCGTTTCGTTCCATTTGACAATCTACAGAGTGCGTGCGCGTTTGTCCTCGGGGTTCTCTTCACACAACAGGATTTCTGATCATAAATATTCAACATGTTGGATATTTATGATTAGAGATTGGTGCGGCCCCGACGTTCTTCCGAGCAGATTTAATCACTCTTAACACACCACAGGAAAATCTGATAAGATAATCTGTAGAACCATCAAGATAATCGGGATTTTACCTAGGATTGTCGGAAAAGTAGCCTGGAAATCCAGACCTAAATCTAAAAGATTAATGATCTGGCATCGACTAATGAAAATCGGCAAGCTCGAGGGGCGGCGCCAAGCATGCATTTGAAAATCTCACTGCACGCAATTGGATAACACTACGACCAATCACAATAAACCCCATACGCTACCAGCGGAGCTAACATAGATTATACTCTTACCGTATCCGGTCGGCAAAACAGCAAAAACGTCCTTCTTGCAAATGAACGATTCGAGCGCTGTCTTCTGTTCCTGTTTTAGATAAAAAGCCAAGTCTAACTCGTTCATTGTAGCGGCCAAAGCCGTTTCAAACAACTGGTGTTCATCCATAGCCATCTTGCAATGTTTACTAATGACTTCGACGTCACAGCGCTGTCGTCATCTTTAGCTCGCCTCTGGCCCGCCTATATCAGATAACCCGATGTGATTGGTGCAGCTCAGATCGAGGGGCATATTTAATGAGCATCATTACTCGACACCAGAGTAACTCGCTGAGCAAATTCAACTTGTGCTCTCGCGAGAACTCTGGATTACCAGGGTATCGAAAAAGGAGAATTGGGCCCAAAATCTGCCCAATTATTTTGTAGTGTGTGAGTGCCTTTACTAGATTCAAATACCGCCTTGCTTTAGTAGAAAATACTGTCTTAGCAAACTTTTAGTTATAATGGTGTCGACTTTATTGTTCCCGGTGCAAGAATTAAAAGGGTAACCGTTTAGCGGGAGTAAGTTACTTTCGGTTTCCAGCGGGTTGTAAGCAGTGGCTCAAAAAATATGGGGAGAAAATCTGAAAAACCTCTGCCATTCAGTCAGTTCTGCACGTACAGGAAAGAAAGCTGTTGCCATAGTCTTCCATTTTGACCACAATGCTGTTTGGAGTAGACAAAGTATGATACAATTTTCAGTGATAATCTTACAATAACTGTTTTGTTAATAACCCTCTGTCGATCCGACTGTCTGTGGGCGGGGATACCAAAATGCGGATGTATAATCTGTAATTTTTTACAAAAGCCCTGGAGCTGTCGAAAATCCAACAAAACTCATTTATTTGGTGACAAATAAATGGGAATTTCTCAGTCCAAGTAACTCGAAGAACGTGTAAACATTGTTCATTTACATATGAAGAGTTCAGATGCAAAAACCTGTCAAGTGTCATCTGAAATTTTCTTCTAGAACGATCATTTTTATCAAGCTCGTTTATTTAAGTTCAGTAATTTCACTTATTAATAGGTAATTTTCATTGCCATTTAAGTGAAATTACTGAACTTAAATATACGAGCTTCATAAAAATGATCATTCTAGAAGAAAATTTCAGACGGCACTTAGAGGCTTTTGCATCTGAACTCTTCATATACTACCAACATTGTAACAATACAAAGCGGGTTGAAAATCGGTGAAGTTACGCTTTAAGTCATGTAAGTGTCATATTACTGTGCCATTAGCAGCAATTAAATTTTCTTAATCAAACATGTTTTCTCAACACTCCACATCACATTAAGTCTCTTTTAAGTTTCATGCATCACCAGACATTTATCAGCCATAGACTGGATTTACATTAGTTTTACATTAGTAAGACAGTTTGTTGTTCAGCGAAGGTTAACCACTGTCATATTGATATTGGTAATTTATATTAATGCGTGAGAAGCCGATGAAGGGTCGGAAATTAGGTCACAAAGTGTTGACAAATTGTGACGGCCCAGATGCATCTTTCCTTCACACCAATTAACAGCTGCTTTTTCCCATTTTTTACCCAATAGTAAAAGGCAAGGATGAAAATTAAAGACCTGCCTGCAGTGCTCTCAATAATTAATAACCCATCTATGAATATTTCATCGGCTCCAATACGTTTGCAGATGTGAGGGGCTGTGTTCAGGCATGGCAAATAAAAAGGAAAGGAAAGTGTACTAAAAGAGAGATCAGCCCCAGAGGGTTATCGGCTACGCACCCTCCTTATCTCCAATCACCACTGTACTACTGCACATCGACGGGGAACAAACCCATTGTCTTGCTCTTCATTGTTGTACTTTGCTCTGATGTATGGAGTCATGTGAACATTTTCATTTCATTACGTTTTAATGGTTTGCAGTAGCAATGCATTATTATGTTCTGTGTACATTGCAGAGTGTGAAATGTAGGGCACCTTGTAAATACAATTGTCAGGATGCTTGTTTGTTTCCAGCAAATGTAATCACTTTTAAAAGCTCAAAGGCGAAGATTTAGCTGTATAACTTTTTGCACCAGACTCGTGAACAGCTGGCTGGATAATCTCGCTTAAATTACAATCTGAGCCATTCATTCAGTACACTTCGCTTGGCCACTGACCCGAGTGGCACAACTTTTTATAATAGACACAGTGAATCCAACAACATCTGTATCATTTTTTTCCTTTCAGTTTTTGTATCATGAGGACTTTGGCACATGATATGCAGACACATTCAAAAAGCAGATTTTTTGTTGTTTGAAAAAAAGAAAAATCAGGATCTGGTTAAACACACTATAGAGTAATGATTTTTATGTATTCTAACTTATTACTATTGATATTAATGACAACATTAGTGTATATGTGACCCTGGACCACAAAACCAGTCACATGGGTAAAATTTTTTAAATTGAGATGTATACATCACATGAAAGCTGAAGAAATAAGCTCTCCATTGATGTATGGTTTGTTAGGATAGGACAATATTTGGCCGAGATACAACTATTAGAAAATCTGGAATCTGAGGGTGCAAAAAAATCTAAATATTGAGAAAATCTCCTTTAAAGTTGTCCATTTATGTTCGCGACTGTGCTGCATTCACTCACAAAAATAAATGTTTTATATATTTACAGTAGGAAATTTACAAAATATCTTCATGGAACATGATCTTTACTTAATATCCTAATGATTTTTGGCATAAAAGAAAAATCGATCATTTTGACCCATACAATGTATTGCTGGCTATTGCCACAAATATACCCGTGAGACATGTGACTGGTTTTGTGGTCCAGGGTCACATATATGTATGTACAGTGCATATTTAATTTTATAAAAACATTAAGCATAACTATGCAGTGCAACAATTATATTTTCTATAAGTGTGTAATAGTGTAATAATAAATAATATTGTAATATTATTCATACATATACATTATATATATTTACATAACTATTGCAGTGCAGTGTTTCTTTTATTTTATTTTAAATTAGATTATATCCTTAACTGGATAGTTCCAAGAGTTTAAAGAGATTTATTTTTCTATCTATTTGAATTATTTTCCTCTTTTGTTTCCTTTAGGGCCTTATTACTGTAATCTCTCGACTGTGTATTTACATTACCGATTCACTAACCCACTCAGGTGGTTCTCTCTCTCTCTCTCTCTCATTCACTCTTTCATTCAGCTCTTTCCCAGCTCTCTCTCTCACTGAGTCTGTATGTCCCATCACACACATATGCACAAGGAAGCCCCAAGGGTTGGTCCTTTTTGCTTCTTCCTGTCAGGTTGCCATGGCATCAGGCAAGGTGGCCCCATTTCCTGCCGCGCAGAGGGGCCGGGGGGGTTACGTCCAGAATGACCGTCCCAGTGTCTAATGCGATCGGACAGGCGTGCGGAGTAGTGTCACACGCTACAGCCAGACTGAGACTCAGCTGACGCACACACACACACACACTCACAGATACTTCTTCATCGCTGAAGGTGATCTGATCTCTGCAGCAGCAGGATGGGCGGAAACAAGATGGCTTCTGCTTAAGATGATCTGTCACCAGTCTGTTAAAGGATCAGCACCTCTGAGGGTGAGAGGGGGCATTAGAAAGATATATCACTTTAAAATCGCACTTGCTTCTCTGAGACAGCAGTGAGATTAAATAGAGAGCAAAACAAGGAGAATTTGCCTCTTATTTGTTGATTAAATAAAGGCCATGCTGAGATTTGCCATGATACCAAATAAGTAAGAAATCCCAATATGTACTCAAGATCAAAAAGATCTAATGATCAGAGCTGCTAGCTCTGTATTCTAACTGTGTGTCAACTATCATCTTTTTGTCTTTTCTCCCAAGAATTCTTCCCCAGTTGCTATTAAAATGCACGGGTTGGCAGAATGCGAGTTAGCGCACTGAGAATAGAGAAACACTCTAGCCTTAGGCAAGAAATACACGCAAATATGCTAACGCTGATGTAAATGCTTGGCCAACACATTGCTAGCATAATACTGGTCTCTTCTGAAAGTAGACACACTTGTTATTCTCAGTAGCGTTGTCAGTGTTAACTAAAACTAGATATGTTTTTCAGTAATTGAAATAAAGATTACAAAAACCTAGACTTAAAGAAAATGAATATCTGACAAAAACTTGAACTGAAACTTAAATTAAATATAAAAAGTGGAAAAATAAAAGCGAATTAAAAATATTAATAAATACTATAATAGTGTTTTAATAATAAAGTCACACTGATTTCAAGCCTGTAACTTCAGCTTCTATCTACTTGAATGGAGAGAATATTAGAGAATATAAACACAGTATACAATATATAAGTAATATATACATTTTTTAATAACATTAAATCAGTAATAAAACCTGACAGCAATGGTATCATAAATTGTGCTTTTTATGCTCAAATCATACCAAAAAAACAAAAACAAAACGTATTTATACATATTATATTCCCATTCAGGTACATTAGTTGCATGATTGGAAATAGCTGACAAGATGGCCACCAAGTGAACTGTGCAATGTGCACACTTGCACAGGATGTTTACCAAACACTTGACATAACAGATACCAGATATTGAATCATGATTGAGCAGGTATGAGCTTCTTTATTACATTATAAAGCTGCTACAGTATACCAACATTTATGATGATATTAATGTGACGAAGGCCAGCTAGTAAAGAGCTGTGCTGGTAAACCTCACTCCCCTGGCGTCAAGAGGCTCACTGGCGACTGGCGCTGTGGTTTTTTAGCATCCTTGTTAGCGCGCCCGCCTCCTATGCCAGAAACGCTGGTTTGAATCCCACTCGGAGCAGTGCGAGTAGAACCGGAGGGGTTTCATAAAATTAGTAGTAAATGTAAATAAGTGTAAACAAACAGACCCTGTGTTACTGTGACAGTAACAAACCTCAGTACTCAAGAGTGATAGGGTTACCCTCATTTGTTTGTGCCATTAAACAGGTGTTTTATTGGTCAGATAGCTGCTATAAAATTGTGATTTCACTTGCTCAGCATGACTTTCCTGAGAGTAGTTGACCTGAAAGAGAATACAGTTAAATGCTAATATCAGCTAGCACCCCACGCTTGGCTTGCATACTTGTGTTATGAATTGTTGCTAAAAGCATTTGCTTTCACATACCTGTGTAGAGTACATTTCAGGCTTTATTCAGAAGATTGTGTCATTAGGGATTTTGAGATCTCAAATGCCATCATGATTCCCAGTAGCTCTGTTTCCAAAGAAACAGAACAGGTTGTACGTGAGTAAAAGTGACTCTAGTGTTGTTAAATCTGATCTGTCCTACCTGAACTGCCTATAGGAAGCTTGACGACAACTCGACAACAAGCTAATGCAAGAGATTGCATGAAGTGTTTTGGACTTTTATGCACCGATATGTTGTGACAGCACAAGTCTTAGAAGTACATCAGACGTTTGAGGCTCTTTGCAGCAAAGCGGGACACACCCCATCCGTCTGACTGTCCCCTCCCCCGTCTCATCTCGCCCCTCTTCAACACACCTCTCAGGGGAGTTCATTTGTGTTCGACGCATGAAAAGATCATAGTGTGGAGGGGGGTGAAAGAGGGTGGGTAATTTTTCCCCATCTTGTTTTCATTTCCAGAGCCAGTGCCGTATGAGCGTTCATCCACATTCTGGCTTTGTTCTGAGAATTTTGAACAGGCCTATCGCTGCAATCAAGAGCACTTTCCACAGGCTGAGCAGATTAAAAGACCCCCAGACTCAGCGGAATATAGGCGGCTCATGTCTCTGTGTGAAAAGTGTTGTATTTTCTTGTTATATACTGCCGCCACACGTGGAATTGTCTACCATTTAAAGCACACAATCTAAAGTCAGGTCTCTCTGAGGTTTATGGCATTCACTAATGAAAAGCTCTTTCATATTATGAAAAGTTCCATGGTGTTTTCTGAACTTCTTGGAGTGTAAATAGCATGGTATATGAATATGGGCACCTAACCCTTCATGATATTTGTCAAAATATAGGACACCATGGCATTATCATCATGGTAAATACCATGGTATTTTTATTTTATTTATTTTTTTACCATGGTATTATGAAAGAGCTCTTTATTACCATGGTTTCACCATAGAACATTTTTAGGTCAGATGAGCAGTTAGGACAACAGATCACGTAGAAGCACATAAAACCCTGTACTCTCCTAGTTATTGTCTTATTTTGCTTATGACATAACAGAAAGGGAAGTTGCTCTTGATTGCATCACTGGGTCTATTTTAATGTGCAACCAGGATATGTGGTTTGTGAGAGACAAAACTTTGATCCTCTCACTGATGTGCTTTGAACAAAGTTATTGTTACATTTGGTGCACAATATAAGTGTCACTTTCCATCTGCTCAGTGCTCCGTCATTTATCAGCTCTCATTTTAAATGTTCAAGACTTACATTTTACATTGGATGTCAAATGCTGACCAGTACAGAAATACTTTATCCTAAAAAGTAAAGAAAATTGTATTTAAAATGTTAATTTATTTAAATTAAATTGATCTACATAGCTATCCAATAATTCACAACAGTACAAAAAAATAAATAAAAAAAACCTATACCTACTGTAGTCTGGGTCATATTTTCTTTTACTTTGCATAGATTTTTTCATGGTTTTCAAGGATGATACCATGTAACACTACTTGTCCATGTTGGCATCGACACTAGTTTCTACCAAGCCATGAATTTACTTGTCATGAATATTGTGCTTTTGACTCTGATTGCATGAACTGAACTGATTGAATCAGTTCATGCATTCCCTGGTAATCAAACCCATGACCTTTGCATTGCTTTTCTATTTAAAGTACAGTAACACAATAAGTGACAGATGTATTTGCATCAACAGATTGTAGAGTTTGGAAACACAGCCTTTAACATCAAGAACAAAAGATACTGGAATTGTTTTCTATTTCTATCTAGCCTATTTATTTTGCGATCCTATATGGTTATCCTAAATATGGGAATTATTTCTATTTTATATCTATTTTGCCATCCTAACTATACACAGTTATACAGTGAGTTGCATTTTATTATTTGAGCTAAGCATTGTTGTTTTTTTTCCCTTTGTTCCCTTCAGTACAAACCTTGACAAGAATCACTGTTATGACTCTTCTAAAGTCAGTTAGTGTTGCCGTTTGTTCTAATCAATGCTGTCGTGCTTTAACTTCAATTACAGATTTGTGAAAACATATGGTGGGACTTTTAGATTTTCCTAGTTTAGTGTCTGTGTGAGTCATGCTGTAAAACCTATTAACAGCTCAGTCTTCAGTTCTTCTCTCGCGCCTCCTGCCTGTTAAATCCAGCTCATTAGCACCGAGCGGCAATCAGGGGAGCGATGCATCACAAACCCTGGCATAGTGGGAGATCAAACGGTAGTCCATCACCAAAGGCTCCCGTTTGAACTCGGGGCATATTTCTTTCTTTTTATGACGTTGAAAACAAAATGCTTTTTATGACAAATGCCATGTTGTGTTGTTGTATGTAGGTTATTTTCACTCCAAATGTCTTGCGGAAGATTGAATATGTGTGGTAAGCAAATTCAAAAAGTAGCCAAAATGCTTGAGGCTTAAACATGCTCTTGAGATCTCAAATGCCTCTGGCCTGGAGATATTTTGTCCGTTGGTTGTTTAGAGTGTGATAAAGTGCTTGGAATCTGTTTTATTGCATTGGTATTCATTTTGCCTTTCCTGCCGTATAGTTGCAGCCCCTCTGAGAGCAGTTACACTCAACTGTTACAAGACCGTGCAATTCTTCCAGGCGCACTTACACTTATGGGAAGATTGTACTGAGACGTATGGTGGAGCACACAGGCTTTGATGTGTGGCTCCTTTCATGTGTTTGTTGGAGCCTTTGTTTGGCAGGTGTATTTTTTGCATGCAGGCCGGAATAATGCTGCACGCTCGCTGACAATTGCTCTCTGTTTGACTAGAATGAGAGATGACTTAATAATCAATTATCAGAGGGATCTCTGAGCACTGGCAGGGGAACGATATTAAAAATGTCAATTCTGGATATTTACTCATTGCAAAAAATGCTGCTTTGATTTGTTTGTGTGATCTTAAGGAGAACAGAAATTGCAGTCTTTATGTTTAATATTCCTTCTGCGCGTACTGCAACTGATGCTAATAAATATCACATCTAAAGTTGCCGTTTATGTCATTTGCACTCGGCTGACATCATATAATCTGCATGATTTATATGTCTTCTTTCTTTTTCATTTTGCAGGGCTGGATGAGAAAATTCCTGTTTTCCATTTCGCAGAAATCTTCCCTCCAACTGTCAACTACCTACTGGGCACAGCACTCTAGAGATGCTCAATATGGAGAGAACTGCCATTTCCACTTCACTGCTCACAGTCTGTTTTGTGTTGGCTGCGTGTCGCTGTTCCCTTGCGATTCCCTTCTGCCCTGCCCAATGTGTCTGCGAGACCCGCCCATGGTACACGCCTCAGTCAGTCTACCATCAAGCCAAGACTGTTGACTGCAACGAACTCCATTTGAGCAGAATCCCATGGAATATTTCAATTGATACTCAGGTGCTGCTTCTTCAGAGCAACAATATCTCCAGGGTAACCTCAGAGCTCCAGAGCTTGGTCAACCTCACGGAACTGGATCTCTCCCAGAACCACTTCACACAAATCCAAGACGTTGGCTTAAGTAACCTAACCCAACTGGTCACACTCTACCTTGAGGAAAACCAAATTAAAGAGCTGCCTGATATGTGTATAAAGGATCTAGTCAGCTTAGAGGAGCTTTATATTAATCATAATCAGATCTCTTCTATTGGTCCTAATGCCTTTTCAGGCTTGGGGAACCTGTTGAGGCTTCACCTTAACTCCAACAAGCTTGTGGCGATAGACAGCCATTGGTTTGAGTCCCTACCCAACCTTGAGATCTTAATGATTGGGGAAAACCCAATTCTTGGGCTGCAAGATATGAACTTCCACCCCCTCTCCAAGTTGCACAGTCTAGTTCTCGCGGGAATGGGGCTCAGGGAAATACCCGAGGGTGCTTTCCAGGGATTAGAGTATCTCGAGAGTCTCTCGTTCTTCGATAACAAGCTCACGGCTGTGCCAAAGAAAGCCCTGCGTGTTCTACCGAGCCTCAAGTTTCTTGACCTTAACAAGAATCCTATCGTCCGTATACAGGAAGGTGACTTCAGAGACTTTCCCCACTTAGAGGAACTCAGTTTGAACAACATGGAAGAACTTGTGGCGGTTGAGAGGGGCGCGTTCTCAAACTTACCACAAATGGCCAAATTGGAGCTCTACAACAACCCTCACCTGTTCTTTATAGACCGAGCCGCTTTCCTAAAAATGCGTGTCTTGCGCACCTTACTGATCCACAATAATGACCTCACACTTTTGCCCCATGACATTTTATCCGCTTTCCCCAGTCTGGATGAAATCAGTCTTCATAGCAACCCACTCAGGTGTGATTGTCTCGCCAATTGGGGGCCCATCCTGGGCAACCAATCGAGCCTCAAAGTTCTGGAGCCCCAAATAACCCTTTGTGCATCCCCACCACATCTTGTCGGCCAATCCCTTCAGGAAGTGGTGTCTGCAAGTTGGAATGGGGCAAGCAATACCTGCCTGCCTCTAATTTCCCAGCATGCCTTCCCTCCGCTGCTCAATGTCACCTTAGGGCAGCTTCTAACACTCAACTGCTGGGCCGTGGCAGATCCAGCGCCTCAGTTTTACTGGGTGACACCCACCGGTGACAAAGTCACTTCTGAAGCTGTTTCCCCATCCTCAAATGAAGGAGGAGGAATGAAGAAGAAGAAGCACCGGATGCAAGAACAAGGAGCTCTAGAGATCCCACATGTCGAACCCGAGGATTCTGGTCTCTATACATGTGTTGCCTGGAATGCAGAGGGAGCCGACACCAGAAGTGTCTCTGTGTACGTGGATAGGAGCAACTGGCATGGTGGACGCTCTATTGGAGGTCATCATGGGGTGTTGAATACCACCGGATCCTTGGTAATCCTGGCAAAAATTGTCCATGCCCAGTCTGTGGTGCTCGAATGGAAGGTGCACCCATTTGCCGTCTCTTCCAACCATGAGGTGGCACAACCCAAGTGGCTCAGCGCTACCGTAAAGATTGACAACCCGCAGATCAGCTACACTGCAATGGTCCCCGTAGATGTCCAAGAGTACAACCTCACACACCTCCTACCATCCACCGAGTACCGGGTTTGCCTGACCATGGCCGGCACCGAGCAGACCCAGCACTCTTGTGTCAACGTGACCACTAAAGAAGCCAGCTTTGCTGTGGAGATGGTTGCCCAGCCGGCCAATGTTGCCCTGGCAGCCGTCATGGGCTCAATGTTCGCCATCTGCATCATGGCTCTGTTGGTGTTCTATATGGGACGGCGCATGAAGCAGAAATCTTGTCATCACTCTCTTAAGAAATATATGCAGCACACCACCTCCATTCCCCTGAACGAACTCTACCCACCGCTTATTAACCTCTGGGAGAATGAGACGGAAAAAGAGAAAGAGGGCGCTGCCGACCCTCAAAACTCACAGATAGACACTTCAAAAACGTACATGTGGTAGCTGCACAACAGAAAGTAGATAACAGAGACATTTTAAACAGTATATGCACTGTTATGTACATAAATGACAAGTATGTGTTACTGATTTGTCATTGTGGAAAATATATGTATTTTTAGATTGTACCCTTCAATGCCAAGCACACTTGGTTGCAGTTGTGATTTGTTAGAAGACCAACAGACGTGGGCAGCAAAACACATTTTATGCTTTTGCATTGCATTGTATTTTCTGAGACTAATTCCACGTTAAGCATGCCAATGTGTTAATAATTCATATAATTTATTCATTCTATATCAGCACTTAGCACGATTATACACAAACACAGATCAACACTATTTATATCGCCTCACACATATCAAATGCGTTCACATGACATCAGATTCACAGATTCTGGAGTTTTTGCATGGAATTTTGCATGATATTTTGGTGCTAACAGGGTGAGTCCTTTCCTAGTTCTCTCACTTCTAAAAATACACCGGTGTGAGAAGGTGACATAAGCCTGCTCGTTGCTCTCATTTGTCTTCAGCTCGTCGCATTTTATCACCTGCATTGTAATGAAAATGAAACCTGCCAGGTGCTATGAAGTTGAAAACTAATTAACTGTCATATGTAATTAATATCTGGAACACAACTGCGCAGCTGTGCTTATTTATTCTTGCATTGTTAAATAACTATTTATTGAAGAGTGTTTGAAAATGGCTGTGTTTATTAGCACTGCCTGAAAATGTATTTCATAATTGATAGAAAAAATCATTAGCCTATAATGATTATGTGGTTCAAATGCGTGACATTTACTAGCAGACATTCACCTTCGTTAACAATGATGGGGCCGTTTTGTGCTTTGCACCTCATCATGCGCTTGTTGTTTTGATTACTGAGAGATTGCTTCAGTTCTCAGTTAAATATGTTGCCAAACTCAATATTCACACAATTCAGTCTTAGTGTGGTATATTAGGTATCAAGTGAGTGTGGAGAATGAGAACTGAATTGAATGAAAATTGAAAACAAATCAATTTTGTTTTTTTCTCCTCGCATAGATTAATTAACCTTTAAATTGCACATGCCACCCTTAAAACAATATTAATTTTGTCTAAAGGTTTTGCCATGTTTAAAATTGAGATTTGTGCACAATCCTGCATTATATTGATCAATACAAATGTTATGCAAGACACATGCTCGTGTATTGTTGTTCTGTTTTGTATGAGCAAATCCAACATCCATCCAGATATGAATGAAATATAACCAAATAAAATTTTGATCTATCAAAAGTGTTCTAAAAGGCTCTAACTTTAAAGGTGCACTCTGTAATTTACCCTAATTAAGAATAATGTAAACCTAAAAAATTGCATTATATTTTATTTTTACATTAGAGAGGACTCCAGTCATATCTAATCTAATAAAAGCTTTTAACATATGACTTTCTATAATGGCATTTCAAACCGGAAACTTTAGCTTTAGCGTGATGCTGCATTCACATTGCTAATTGTCAGTGTACTGTAAGTCCAAGAAGACTCAGTGCAACATAAAAAAATTATGTTATGAATTATTTGAATGGATGTCTGGGTATATTTAGCTCTGAAGGACTGTGAGGAAAATCTTTTTAACATCTGTTTTCTTGCTCAGTTTTTGAGCTAATTATTGTAATTGTTATTTTTTTGTATTTTATGCTGAATTTTTTTATTTTACTTCTAGAAATGATAGAAAATGCACTCAAGTTCATATGGACAACTTCTAGAATCGACGTGTTTGCAGTCAGTTCTGATATGAAATGTATTTCATACACATGTCACATGATTTTAAGGTGTTCTTTCATCACTGACTGTAAATCACATTGTGTGTTATTACTGGAAGAAGAGCAGAGAAAATGTCACCTTAGATTAAGCATTAAATATTTCATTGCAGCTCTGCCCTCTAGTGGTGGAGGACACTAATGACGTCTTACACGATTTGCTGTCTCTCAGTGAATAGCAGGGTATTTTGTAATAGAGGAAAAATATTGTTATATTTCAAAGTCAAAAATAATGCTTTTACACTGTTAAGACGTGTTGTGACGTCCATGCGCAGTAGTTCAGAAGAAATGATTGTCTGAAGAAACATTTGAGAGAAATAAACACAATATCACTACAACTATAGGCTACAGCTTCTCTTTATTGTTTATCCTTGAAGTTTATGTCTAAAACTGTTTGAGTATCAATACATTAGTTTTAACTTTAAAATTGCTTCTCCTGAAAAGTTTCCCCCTTAAAATTTGCAAACTTTTGTGACAAAGTGCCATTTTAATTTATTTAATATTAATTGTTACATATATTTTTTTAATTGCACCCTGATGATCCAACCCAGCATCAAAATATTTTGGAAGCCTTTATTTTCATAAAATGAGTTTTAACCTTTTCAATTGCTATGTTATAAACCAAGATATCATCCAGTTATTTATGTAATTAACCCAATTACATTTTGATATATTGAGAAGTATTTTCGAAAGGTTTACATTTATTAAAGGTTTTTATTGCCTTCTACAACTCTTTCTGTATAGGCCTATATAATAATAATAATGTAGAATGTCCACTCATATTATATTATATTAGCCAATATTATATAATATATCATATTATATTTATATTACATTATATTCAGTAATTGAAACATTCACATCATAACAGAATCAAGAACCGTATAGTTTGTCATCAACAAAGTCTAATTAATCAGGATTTTTTAGTTTTCTAGTATAGAGGATGGTATGCTATACTATTTTTTAATTTTTTATTTAATACGACAGAAACCAGGTTGAGGAGGTATAACAGCATTTTATTATTTGCAAACACAAAATATAAGATATAATAGATACTGGCCACACTTAAAATGTAGGAATGTCATTGCATTAGAAAACAACATATGAAGGGAGGTGGCATTTATTAAAACATAACATTTTTAATGATCATTTATACAACAGAAGGTCACAAATGTTTGACTTGAACACTTTAATGGGTTAAACCTTGTTATATTTCTGCTTTGGAATAATATCTTACTTCTTAAAATACTTACTATCTTAAAATACACAGCTATAAATTCATAAACACATCACTTTTGCAAAATAATATCCTATGAAACACGATTTGGGTTACTAACATTTGAACTGTTGTTTACAAGACTATCACATGTCAAAACACATTTTTAAATGATAATTAATACATATTTTGTTTGAAGATGAAGGGTATTAGGCGATTTATGCTTGTTTGGCTGCCCATGAGTCCACGTGGTATTAATTCCACTGTTAACGTTACTAGTTTATTTAGATTTAATAAAACCATAAACATTCACAATAAACAGAATGTATGTATGTAGCCTATGTATGAATGAATGAATGAATGAACAATTCACCTGACAGCTTCTGAAGCAGAGCACAGGAGAGGCGGAACGAGCGGCGAGACGGAAATGACGTGCCGGTGTCGTCAGCTGTATGTTGATGTTGTGTGGCAACAGTAGGACCGAGGGACGGAAGACAGTTTGTTTTTGTTCTGTTATCCGCTGTTTTTACCCTCAAAACCACGTCCTATTGAATTAAATTCGCTCCAGGGTGAAAGGAGCAAACATTACGAACTAAAAGACGCTCACGTTTAAATGTTAAAACGCGGTTGGAGTCGTTAAAACGGACACCCTCCCTGAACGGTCATGACGATCCTGCCGAAGAAGAAGCCGAACTCATCGGTCGGTGTGTCTGATCACCCCGACGACCCCGACCGCAGGACCGGCTCCGACCCGCATCAGCACCAGCACTCCCACGGGGTCCGATCGGGTGCGAGGCCTCGCGCTTCTCCTCCACCTTGGTCTTATCAAGCCGCTCCGCCGGCGTCCAGAGAGGACAGGCGAACTGAATCCAGCTCCCGGCCGCAGCAGGCCTCTCCTCCGCCGGTGGGCGCCGGGTCTCCGGTTGGCCCGGGGGATGCGGCAGGGATGGCGTGTGTGTCCGGGGGTCGGGCTGAGCTGTCAGGTGGGGTGGGTTGTGGAGGTGGGATGGGAGGGTGCTGCTCGGGGCCTGGGCTCAGTAAGAGGAGGAGACAGGCGACCTGCTCCGGTGGGGTGGCCGGTGGAGGGACCGTACCCGGGGCGACAGGGGGAGGAGGCGGTGGTGGTGGTGGTGGAGGAGGAGGAGGGGGTCCCAGTCCCGAGCAGGAAGAAGGAGCCGGGTATAACAGTGAGGATGAGTATGAGAATGCTTCCAGACTACAGTCAGAGGATCCAGCGACTGTTGAACAGGTATGTGTGATGGATGATGCCACCTAATGCTGAGAACCATTGACATGCTGTTTTATTTAGATGTGTGACACGTGGTCTGACACTGGTATATATATATATATATATATAGATAGATAGATAGACAAACTGTCAAATAGAGACTGACAGCTAGGGAGATATACTGTAAAATAGATGGATGGATAGATAAAGATAGACAGAACAACAGATTGATAGATAGATAGATAGCCTAGATAGATAGATAGCCTAGATAGATAGATAGATAGATAGATAGATAGATAGATAGATAAAATTATGGATTGACATATAATCAGATAGACAAATTTAACTAATTTAAAGATAGGCAGACAGACAAACAAATTAAAGCAGATATTGATTGTGTAAGTGAAGACTGAAGATCAGTAAAAAAATGTTTTCCATTAGACTGCACTCAACGTGCATGGTATTAGTGATGCAGTGGTTTGTCTTGGCAGGAAACAAGTGTTTTTAAAATGATCAAATTTGCCTGAGTAAATGTAGTCCACATAAAGGTCCAGGCTGAGGCACAGCTGTGCTGAGCTCCATCTCCTCTGCTCTTTAGAAGAGGGAGTCTCTTTAAAGTCAACATGAAAGTAAAATCGAGCCTATTTCATTTCTGCCTTTTTTTTACTCAGTGCATGATATCGTGAAATAAAATTCCCACAAATTCCCAGTGGATAAAACCAAGGCCTGTCCTACATTTTCTTATTCACATCCTGTTTTACTCAGAAATATGTGTTCATTACAAAAGTAAAATGGGCTGCAAAGGTTGACTTTAACCTTAATGGGTTAAACCCTATATATATATTTATATATATATATTTTTTTTTTTCATTTTTTACAGTCTATGGTTAAACCTTAGGATGAAAAAAAAATCCTGCTATAAATTCATAAACACTTTTGCTGTAAAATGATATACATTGTGAAACATGATTTGGGTTTTGTATGCATTTTAACTGTTGTTTCCAAGACAATCACGTTTCCTTTGATAAATAGAAAGATCAAAAGAACTGCATTTATTTGAAATAGAAATCTTTTGTAACATTATAAATGTCTTTACTGTCACGTTTTAATTAATTCAATGCATCCTTGCTGAGAAAAGTATTAATTTCTTTTAAAAGAAAATGTAGTTTTGTTATACAATGCACATTATAAACAGTCATACCTCAAATGATGATTTAGTGTATTTTTTGTATATTTTAAATTTTAAGCCACTTAAAAGTTGCTAACCACAGACCTTATTTTATTCATAAATCTAAAACCGCTGTTCCAAAAACTCATTAAAAATTCTCAGAGGTGGACAAAGTACACAACTTCCTTACTTGAGTGATAGTACAGATACTAATGTACTGGTCAAATATTACTCCATTACAAGTAAAAGTTGTAAAGACCGATTTTTTTTTACTTAAGTAAAAGTACAGAAGTACTTGTTTTTAAAAGTACTCAAAAGTAAATGTCAATGCGTTGTTTTATTATTGTTGTATTGTTACAGTACCTTATGCCTCTGAAGCAACCTAGTGAATACACCGACCAGTTTATAGTATCTGTGGAATTAAGAGCTTTTAGAATGTTACAAAACCTATAGAAATTAAACAACTGAATTGATTAAAAAAAGACAGCCATAATAATCATCTTCATCTTTTCTTATTTAACACTCCTACCACCCCCACAAAAGAAGTACGCGTCTATGTGTATCCATTTATGCACATTTGAGTGGTCAGTAAATACAGACTGATCAGAAATACTTGTTTGCCATGAACAAAACTTTCAAACCATTAGTTGTGACAACGATACTGTTGCTCACAGATCACTCGTAAAGAGAAATCGTACTAGTCGCCGAACTTCACGACACGTGACCCTACAAGTGTGATTACTGATAGGCTGTTCTTCACCTGCAAAAATCCAATCACGTTTTAGAGACGAGAAAAAAGGATGCCCTGACTACAAAACTACTTTCTACTCAAGGACCTTGACAGAAATGTAGAGAAGTTAAAGTAACAAGTTTCCAGAAAAAAAAAAAATACTCAAGTAAAGTACAGATACTCAAAAAGTGTACTTAAAGGGATAGTTCACTTTGAAATTAAATTTTGGTATGTTTTAGCTTACCTCAAGGGCATCCAAGATGTAGGTGTCTTTTTTCCGCAGTAGTTTCAATTTTTATATTTTTAGGTCAAACCGTTCTTGTCTGTCAGTCATTTAATGCAGGTCTGTGGTCACTGTCTCAAAGAGCATGAACAGAGTCCAAATTAAAACAATTCCCCATTGTAAGTAAGTACACATTGATGGCCTAAGACACGAAACGAGCGGTTTGTGTGAGAAAACGAACAGTATTTATATCGTTTTTACCTCTTGTAACACAGCCACGTCCAAGTGATCTGAGGGCACGCACGCATCCTGTTGTGTGACGTGTGCGCAGACTGGTGCATAGATATATATACACTAGATGTCGCCTTGGCTACGGCATTCATTAAGAACTGCCGTAGCCAAGGCGACATCTAGTGTATATATCTATGCACCAGTCTGCACCAGATCACTTGGACGTGGTTGTGTTTATAATCAATATAAATACAGTTCGTTTTCTCACACAAACCGCTCGTTTCGTGTCTTAGGCCATCAATGTGTACTTACGATGGGGAATTGTTTAATTTGGACGATGGGGAATTGTTTTAATTTGGACTCTGTGCATGCTCTTTGAGACAGTGACCACAGACCTGCATTAAATGACTGACAGACAAGAACGGTTTGACCTAAAAATATCAAAATTGAAACTACTGCGGAAAAAAAGACACCTACATCTTGGATGCCCTTGAGGAAAGCTAAAACATACCAAAATTTAATTTCAAAGTGAACTATCCCTTTAAGTACAGTACTCAAGTAAACCTCTGGAAATTCTTGAGAGAACCGATGGTTCAAATGCTAATTCTCTTCTGGGTTTCAGGACTGCAGTCTGACTCTGAACTGGGCTGCATTTTCCTAAAGCATCATAAGCCTAAGTAGATCAGATCATTAATGGGATCATTTATACAATCTACTATGATTTTTATGCTTTTGAGAAACGCAGCCCTGATTTACCTGTGACGCATATCTGAACCTCACTTTACCCAGACACTAATATTAAACATTATACCTAAATTCTTTGCTTATGGTGTTAAATGATTATTGCAATCATTAACCCCATTAAACATGAACATATTTGTCTAAGGCTGAGAAAATTGTAATGGGATGAATATGCATAAAATGTGATGATCTTAGAACTTCTTTGTGATGCTCTGTTGACAGTCTGAGAATGCATAAAATAAATGTCACTAACAATGACTTTAGCATCAGAAGTCCGTCTGTTTATCAAGCACGTAATAATGATCCCCCATTGTGTCTGTCCTGAAGTTTTGCCTCTGTTACAGCAGGAACACTGGTTTGAAAAAGCACTCCAGGAAAAGAAAGGATTTGTCATCAAAAAAATGAAGGAAGATGGTGCCTGCCTCTTCAGAGCTGTTGGTGGGTACATTATTAACCACTTGATGTTCACTCAAAGTCAAAAGATTCAGCATCTAGTTATCTAGTTCATCTATTGGCAATAATGTAGAACCTGGGTGATTGTCCTTGTCAATTTGGCAGAATGCCATCTTACATTTTTATTTGTTGTATGGTAGGATTTGTAATAAGTAGACTGTTCACACACTACTCTTTCTATTTCTGTGATATTCATACTCTACACAGAGTATATACATTTTTTATATGTATAGAAAACCCAGATGACCTGCTACTTTTGGTAACGTGCTGCATCAAAGCAAATGACTATATCTCACATTGCAATGAACTGAAAGTTGCAAATGACTTTTCTCCAATGTTAAGTGTCTGGATTTTGATTTCATGTCGACTTTAACCTTCCATTTCCATTGCAACAAATTAAACAGAAGTATTATCATCTGATTTTTTTTTTTAATACACCAGTGTTTAAAAAGTTTGGGGTTGGCAAATATCAGTAATATTGTGAAATACCAAGACAGTTTTGAAATAACTATTTTCTATAGTTAAATATTTGTGTAAATGTAATTTATTCCTGTGATGCAAAGCTGAATTTTCAGCATTATCACTCCAGCCTTCAGTGTCCCATGATCCTTCAGGAATGGTGCTCAAGAAACTTTTCTGATTATTATCAATGCTAAAAACAGTTGTGCGGCTTAATATTCTTGTGGAAACATTCTTGTGATGCAGGATTGAAAGTTCAAAAGAACTGCATTTATTTGCAGTTATTTTATTGTAACATTATACATGTCTTTACTGACACTTTTAATTAATTTAATGCATCCTTGCGGAAAAAAGTATTTTCTTAAAATAAAAATAAAAAAAAGCCTTACTGACCCCAAACTTTTAAATGGTTGTGTGTATATAGGATTTTTTATTTTTATATTATATATAAAAATTATATATACAAATATTATGTTGTACACAAAATTGAATGAAAAAGTTCAAATAACTGTTTGTATTCCCGACACATTACCTAGATGCCATTTGCTGGAGAATAATGTAGCAAACTGCTGCTTCAAATGGTTGTTATTACATAATGTGTTATGTTAACTAATAGTAATAGTTTACTTGACATGATGCATTAAGCTAAAATGGACCATATTTTTCTTAATACATGTTCATGATCTTATTCTGCTTGATTCCACTGTAAATTTGCATTTTCCCTATGTTTATTTTTTCCCCTTGATGGAAAACATTAAGGAAAACATTTTAGAAAATGGGTTGATTTTATGTTGACTTTAAGCAGTGTGCTAGAAGCATCAAATTAATCAGAATTTATTATTGGTTTGTTAACAAAACAGCGATGCTTAATAGGAAACCTTAGACCTATCTACATAACAGTACTGTACCAGAACATCCCTCTGGATGGCGCTACTCATCTACATAAGTGAAGGGTGCAGTCAAGCACTTGTGTCAAAACATAACCTGTTATCTGAAGTTTCACATACTGTGAAAGTTGTATTACACTTCCGTTTCAGCTTGACACCAAATTCTGACTTTTTCTGTTTGTTGCATTTCTTGCACGGGTCTTTACAAGCCATTTTAATCATTTAGGGTGTGACATGCACCCCAGCCACTCTGGGGGTTCACCTTTGACCCGTTCCCATAATTTTACATGACTGTCCACTTTATATGTCAAAGTGGTTTTATTTTTGACGCATAAATTCAACATGACTGACGAAAGTGGTGCAACACCAAGTATCTTTTTAGCATTTTTGTCCAGCATACAACTAAATTATTAATGTATTTCTTTGTCGTTCACTTTCTGTAACTGTGTATTTGTTTCATCTAGTGGACACCATATACATTAAACAGTATATTTGTTTACTGGGATTTTTCCCTCAGCATTCAGCAACTCTCTCTGCAACCCCCATTGTGCGGCATCTCACCCTGTTTCCTCTTTCATTCTCTCTTTCATTCTCTCTTTCGTGTCTCTGTTTCCTTCTCTTGCTCTGTCTCTTTCTCTCTCCTTCATGCACAGCTTGCACACGTTCATTTCGTGAATCTTTTCCCTGTTCTCGTCATCACACTTCTTTCCTTGTGTGAGTTTTATGCAGGGTTTGATAGACGGGCATGTGATGTGCTGACCTACATGAAGCATTCCCATCAGGGACACTGTGCCACAGTTCTTGCACCGCAGGTGTGAAACTATCCATCTCCAAACAATCACTCGAGTCAAACAATCCATGTTATATAACTGGCCCGATGGTAATAAGGCTCTCACAGCCAGTGGGATCATGATATCCCAGGACAGGATAGTTTCTTACAGGACACTGTTGGTGTGAAGTAATAGATATGGATGTGTATTAGATTATAATTATTATTGTGGTGTACTAAAATGACCCTTATGAATCTACTTATGAATCTGAATCTACTCAAGACGTTAGTTTCTTGTTCCCGAAATGTAGCTTTATTAAATATAGCTTATTTTTTTTATTTTTGGGTGAACTGTTCCTTTAAGACTACACTAATGTTGCACTCCATTTATGGATAACCAAATCAGCATCAGATCCTCTTGTTATAATAGAGGCGTAGGTGAGACCTGCTATATTTTAGTTCTGCTTTTTTGCAGAATAATGTTTATTGCACAGAATTAGGAGTATTCCTAACTCTTTTGTAACTCTTTACAAAGAGTGTAACTCTTTTATATAAAATAGAAATAAATCTATCTTTCCATGATTTGCATTCTTATAACCGCATACTTTACTTCAATAATGTATGCTGGCGTGTTGTTTATGAATTTGAGATCGTTCTCATCACATAATAATTAGTCCGTGGCTGTCAACAAGGCAGCATTTGCTCTGCTATCAGATTTTGCCCTTATTTTCCTGTTCATCCTCATTGTTTTGTTGTTGTTTTGGTTCTCATATTATAATAAGATAGGTCAGGAGAGCAGTGCTTATTTCCCATGATTATCTATTACAATCCTGCATGACTAAACAACTTTAGATTACCGTTCAATGTAAAATGTTTTTAAAAGAAGTCTCACAAAGGCTGCATTTATTTGATCAAAAATTTAGTAAAAACAGAAATATTGTGAAATATTATTACAATTTGAAATAAATGGTTTTCCATTTGAATAGATTTTCATTTGTAATTTATTCCTGTGATGCTAAGCTGACTTTTCAGCATCATTACTCCTGTTGAAAACAGTCGTGCTGCTTCATTTTTCAGGAAACTGTGATGCATTTTCCTCAGGATTATTTGATGAATAGAAAGTTGAAAAGAACCGCATTTATTTGAGATAGAAATATTTTGAAATATTAGTTTACTTTACAGTAAAATTGAAATCTTTTATAAAACCCTTACTGTCACTTTTGTTTAATTTATTGCATCCTTGCTGAGTAAATGTATTAAAGGGGGGGTGAAATGCTCATTTTCACTCAATCTCCTGTTAATCTTGAGTACCTATAGAGTAATATTGCATCCCTCATATCTCCAAAAAGTATTTTGTTTTATTAAATTTTTATCATAAAGATAGGCTGTACCGAGTCTTTCCGGAAAAAAACGAGCGGCTGGGGGCGGGCCGTGTGGGCGAAGCTTAGCTGTGCTAACGTGCCAAGCTAGTGACAACACACAGAGACATTTGTTCAACAAACAGTTTTACTCACCGTCCGGTTCCAACGCACGACCGCGAACCTTTATCATTGTGACTGCTCGATCCTTAAGCATTAGACGATCTGCAAATCCGTTGATCTGGGCTTTGTTTATAAAACAATCATCGTCGAAATGCAGGGAACAAAAGTCTTACACAACTCCGTTTATGCTCAGGAAAACAAACTGCCACGGGTTCCTTAACGCTGTGTTCTTTGGGAATCTGTGCAGGGTTGTCTTGCCCTGGCAACCAAAAACACACTTCTTTGGTGACATTGACTTCCCAAAAGCCGGGCAGGGCGCTTTGATGGCGAACTGCTTTCACTCTCTTGCTCTGGTCTACGAGTGCGCGCGCGGCCGCGATCTTACCGGAGAAGTGCCCTTAGGACCCATATAAGGAAATTCCGTTACATCTGACGTCACACATACCCATACTCGAAAAAAACTTTCCGAAACTTGTGACAAACCGGAAGGAGTATTTTTGGAACAAAAATACTCCTTCAAACGTACAACTTAGTTTTTGAAACTTTGTCCATGTTTAGCATGGGAATCCAACTCTTTACCAGTGTAAAAAAACTCAGTATGCATGAAATAGCATTTCACCCCCCCCTTTAATATCTTTTTCTTTTCTTTTTTTTTGTAATCTTACTGACCTCAAACTTTTGAACGGTTGAAAGTTTTTTTTTTTTTTATAAATTGTGTAGAAGAAAGCTTCACTAATGAAAAAGGTGACTTTTGAAGAATTACATGATTTCTACATGTCACCTTGAATGACTCTGAATTTCAAATTCAGTTTCCCATGTTTAGCACAACCAAACCTGACATTCAGTTCATATTCTGCAATAAAGAGGCTTGTGGCGATAGCGTGCAAATGCTTATGCAATGTTTTGCAAATTGGTTTGCAAATGATTTTCCAAGGTATTTTATCTCACAGATGTCTATATCCTGAGAAGTCCATTCCATGGTAATTTGTGGTAATGTAATAGACCATCAGTAGGACATTTAAACACGCCTTCCAACTATTTTCCACCTGTCTTATATTTTATGCTCTGGACATTCTGGCTAAAACCTTTTTGAGCTGGAAACTGTATTGAAAGGATGTCCACATTTGTGGAGTGCTTTTTTCACTATCCAGCCAAAAGGCGTTTTACATATACATTTAACAGATGCATTTATCCAAAGCGACTAAAGGTAGAGGAACAAAAGCAAAAGAAACGCACACGTGCCTACAATTTGTATTTGTCTGGAAATAATGAGTGTCCGCTGGTTTTGACAGAGTTTCTGATCAGACCCGTCACATTTCACAGCATCATGGAGGGGTGGGTGGGGGGAACATGTTTCACTTTTACAGAAAATGAGCACCAAGTCGGACATATGGTCACACACACACACACACACACCTGTGTCTTCTGTTCGATAGTGAGAATCCTGCCACTGTGGTTTCTGTTTTGGTATTACAAAGAAAAAGTTTCAAAAGGTTTTGTGGTTTCACATATCTGCCATTTGGTTTGGTTGAAATGAGATGGATCCAGCAATCTACAACGTTCAACAACTGTTGTAATACCCAGCTTTAATGTGGGTTTTATAGGGCCACGTCCTAAGTATGAAAACAGTTTTGTTGTGAATAAGTCTGAATCACCACATCCTGACGAAAACATTGCAGCATGTAATGTGCTCTGTGCTGTAGTAGTTGTTGTGCAGGGTTTTGTGTAGTGAATGCGCTTCTCCTTTATGATCCGTGGGAAACAGTGTCATGTGTTAGATCCCTGCCCTAGCTCCCAGCATTCTCTCTCATTTCCAGTGCTGCTCTGCTGGTTATCCAGAGCACCGCCCCTCTTTCCAGAGCTCGACCTGGACTCTGGTGAACAGGGAAGCAGTTGACACCATTACCAGCACACACACACACACCGGCTGTGTACACTTATGAGCGGGGTGACCTGACCCAGCCAGCTAAACAAACATTAATTAGGCTCTTCAAAACGGTTTAACCAATGTATTTTCCAAACTTTGGCCGTAAATAGCTCAGCCATCCGATGTGAACGCTTGTCCACAGTTCAGCAGGTTAAAAGGTGCAGATTCTTGCACTGTAATGGGAGCGCATTTAAATGTTTTATTTTTTCCAGTCTCCATTGAAGATTAAGGTTACATGGCAGATCGTAATCCTACACTGGAGGAAGTTGAATGTTTGTTCGAGTAACAGTGCACTTGTTTGCTTTTGGCTTGGATTTGCACATTTCTTCTGAAATGCAACAGTGCCAGCTGTGCATTTTATCAAAGACTCCCTCTTTCCGGGCAAACCTCAATACAGAGGGATAAAAGTGCCTGACTCAGTGACCAACTATGTGGGCTGATCTCTCTACTTGGTCCATAACAGTCTGGCTGTGACATTAATTTTGTGACGTATTTGAATAAATATTCAAAAAGCATTGAGTTTTTCGGCTCTAAAATCTGATTGGATGATCCACGTTCAAAGGCATTGTAAAATAGCTGATATGTGCGCACCTGTAGCCTCAGATCATTTGAATTTTACTCATCTACCTACAGTTATTCTAATCAACTCTTTTACCTTGCAGAATAATTGTTTATACTGGAGAAAATCATGTTTCGATGTTGGGAATGGTTAATAGTGGTTGCGAAGCAGCGTTGTTATTGTTAACTAAAACTAATACAAATGGATTTCATAATTGGAATAAAGCTAAAATAAAATATATAGCCTAAATATTAGATGAAAAACTTAAATTCAAAAACTGTAAACTAAAATCAGAAATGCTGACTGAAATAAGTTGAAATAATACAATAACTAAAACTGAATTAAAATCAATTTAAAGTGGAAAATACATTTTTATATATATATTTTTTTTTTTTACATAAAAATAAAAGCTAATTTAAAATATGAATAAATACAATAATAGTATTTAAATAATACTAAAATAACACTGCTGCTAAGGTGTTGTAGGTGGTTGCTCCTTCAGTTTAAGTATGGGCAATAGTATTAGTTATTCTTGCCTTTGCAAACACCACTAATACATGTAATTGTTTATTGAACTTCTGTGTAACTTATGTTGTGCATATGATGCTTTTTAAAAGTTTAACCATGGTAAAGTCACTGTAATGCAAAGCCTAGGCCTATGCTTTTTTTGTTTTGTTTTGTTTTTTTACTTTTTCCAAGAACTATTGTAGAGGGTATTGCATCAAAACCCTGTTATTTATGTAATCTAGGCTTCTTTTGTTCACTCCATTTCCTCAGAATTTAGTTTAAATATATGTACTTCCTTTTGTCAAGTCAGTTGTTGTTTCCACTTTCTCCTCATGCAAGCTGCTATTTCAGGAACAAGCGTTATTGTCTCTGATCGATCTGAGGAGGCGCCAGTGTAGACGGAGGGCTAAGAACGGCCTCACCTGGGGCAATACTAACCCTAACCTCACATGGGCGAAGCTTTATATGAAAATCGCTGGGATATGCAAAGTACATTCCAATCTAAGCCCTGTTTATTTTCCCCCGCACGCACTGTGGGATCACTTCCAGATACCTGCTTCGGTAGTAAACAATACAGCCTGTGCCCTGCCGGGAACCTCTGACGGACAGCTCGGCTGCATTCCTCTCGTTTTGTTGTTCGTCATCTTGTTGTGATTGTAGAGCAGATGCCATAAATGCCATAACATGATTTGACAGAGTGGGAAATGCCAGCCGTTCTCAAAGCGAAGGTGGGGCCGAAATTCCTCTCCTCCAGATTCATTGGTGCCTTCTCCCCACCTTGCCCTTAGGTATTTAAAAGGACAGTTCATCCCCCCCCAAAAAATTCTGTCATCATTTCATGTCATTCCAAACCTGTATGAATTTCTTTTTTTGTGCATTACACAGAAAAAACAATAACATTGGACCCTAATGACTTTCATTATATGGATAAGATACACTTAAGTTGTGTCCCTAATGACTTACTATACACTTTTCACTTATACTATGAGCTATTTACTGTAGTGTATGAATTTTATAAGGTTATTTTGTCACCGAATATCAGAGTCGGATATAGCCCCTCCCCCTCCACTACGAATACAATGCTGCCACAGTTGAGTTCATGAAGTGTCCAACATTCCACACTTTTTTCTTTTTTCTTTTTCAGTTACGACAATTAAGGGTGTGTTCACACTTGGCATGTTTGGTTTGATTAAAATAAGCCCTGGTGCGATTGCTCTGCTAGTGCGGTTCATTTGAATAAGTGTGAACGCTGCTATCCGAACCCTGGTGCGATCCAAGCTTTGGAATGCTCTCCCTTATCATGTGAGGTCTGCTCCTTCATTGGACATTTTTAAATCTACTCTGAAAACACATTTTTATTCTTTAGCTTTTGGAAACTTGTAATTGTTTTTTTTTTTTTATAGTGTAGTCCTGCTATGCACTATGTACAGCACTGAGAATCAATTTGTATTGTGTTAAATGTGCTTTATAAAGATTGTTGTTGTTGGTGTGCACCAAACAAGCGGGCCGAGAACGCTGAAAAGATGTGTCTCGGTCCGCTTCCAAACAAACTCTGGTGCGGTTCGAATGAAATATGAATGCATCACGGACCAAAGACGTAAACGAACCAAAAACGGGACACGATGTCACAAAATGCGACCCTAGTAATATAAGATATGCTCATGCATATCTGTTTTTTCTCGTCATAGCCGCGATGTTGCCTATCACAGTTCTGTGGACAGGCATCAGAACAGCATCTCCTTGCAGCAGAACTTCATTTGTGTGTGTGACGGAGGGATTCCTGCTGTTGTTTTGACTCCTTTACACATTTTATAAGCTCTTCACGAGTTCTCAGCTGGTCAAAATACCATCATATGTAGGCTGTGCACATACAATATATGCATTTAGCCCAGCACACAGCATTATTTTGGATGTTCTATAAGTTCCGTCACCAAATATACATAATAAAAGCCGACCAATCAGGTTGTGAACATATCCTTTTAGGTTCGGTGCTAAAATGCCAATGTGAACGCTAAGCGGACTAAATGTTTTGTTTTTTTAACAAACCAAGCCTAGCGAACCGGCCCTAAGTATGAACACTCCACTCCCTAAGTGCGTCATTTGGGTGTTTGAAGTGCATTTTTTCTTTTTGGAGTTTTCAGTGCGAACACTACTCACACTATTTATACTACAAAATTGCATTGATTAGTGTATAAGTACGTGAATTGTGATGCACCCATAGTCATACAAGATTGGAACATGACATTGAGTAAATGATGACAGAATTTTCCTTTGAACTCTACTACTATCCCTTTGAACTCTTCTATTGATTGAACATAAGAAATTTCCCCTAAAACATGAAGTAATGAATTTTAAGGTTACATAAATCTTCAAATCAGTCACATACAGGTCAGCACACTGGATTATTGCGGATGTGAAATGTAAAAAGCATAGGTCAGCTTTCAACTATCTTTTTTTTTTTTTTTATTGGTCCAGCATAGTATTTCACTCCTGGACGTCATGTACTGTAGCTTTGTGGCAAACATGGAGCAAAGTTTGATGCCATGTTGGAATCAAGGGTTGCTAGTAGATTCCTTGTCATTACATTGATCAACACCTTCTGGGACAGGAAAGTACAGGTTTCAACACAAGCACCGCTCACGTAACGTCTTTTAATAGTGCTCGGTTTCTATGAGACGGGAAATGAAGAACTTGAGGATGTTGACTAGTTTGATCCAGCGTAAACCAGTGAGTTTGAGTTTTCTGGCATGATTGCAATGAGCTTTAGAGCAGATGTCAAGGAGCATAATTCAATAGCGAATGCTGTTTAAAACCAAAAACCATTTTGAAACTCAATTGTAAAATGGTTTCAATCACTTGACTCGCAGACGTTGATTGTGATAAGACCGTCTGCGCCCTTTAACTTAGTTTCCTCGGGTCTTAGCTGCCTCATGAACTTTTGCACATCTGGAAAGCAGATGCCCAGCAAGTCTCCCCAACTTTCACCTAGACACCACCAAGAGTGTAAGAGCTGCATCTTCTCTTGCCAGGATATAGAAAACAATGTCATCACCGACACTTGGCATCGTCTCTTACAAAACCAAGCTGTTGACGAAATCGTTTAGACACATCATTGAAGTCTGGAGTTTACGCTAGACTGTCAGTGGTCCTCTGTGCCCTGCATTGGATGTGCCAGTAGACAGCATGCCTGGTTGCAATACAGTCTCGTGAGCGTGAATGAGTGTATTTGACCGTCGGTGTGTTTCTGGGGCAATAGTAAGCTCTGTGTTACTCAACGCTCTCATGATCAACGGCTGACTTTTCTGGCATTAATAAAAGGCAGTTCAGTCCGTACATAAGCCATTCTTCGATATCTAACTGTACTTCCTCAGCACAGGGTGTACTTTGAAAAGACGTTTGTGATCTGATCCCCAAATGTGCTTAAGAATCAATATGTATTGATCTATACGATCACAATCTCAAATTCATAGTCTATTGAAGCGCTGCAGATAAGTGAGCCGAACACACGGTAGTCAATAAGGCCATTGAGTGGAGTTACCTTTTGGCCTGCTGTAACTGCTGTCTGTTTTTAGAGTGCCGCATCGATTCGTTCGTTTGAAGAGCATGTTTACTGATCAGTTGTCGAGGTGGACGTGGCCTGTTAGATGTTATTGTGACCACTGGAGTCAAGGAGCACATAAGTGCAGGTCAGAGCGGTGATCTCAGCTCTTTCTGGATGGACTATGCAACTCATGTTCCACACTGTCATATTTGGACATGGGGATCAAGGTTTTATGAAGTAATTACAGTAGAAATATCTATTATGTCATATCTGTTTGCATCCATAAGCAAGTGTAAAATAGCCTATAGTCACAGAAATAGTTCACCCCAAAATGACTATTCTGTCATTATTTATATGCCTTCATGTTGTTAAATCTGTGTCTTTTTTTCCTTCTGTAAAACATAAAAGGTCATGCTTTTCTTAATGATTCGCATAATTCTTTTCGTAATGATACCTGTGGCTTTAAAATGGCAAAAAAAAAACTTACCATAAAGAATCATGAAAGTCCTTTATTTGACACGTGCATTATTTTCCAGTTCTTCTAAAGTCATATGTTAGCTTTGTGTGAGGAACAGGCTTAAATTTGGATCTACTCATTCAATTAAAAGATCTGACTCAAAAGAATGAACACAGACATTACACAGGTGCAGATTTTCAATGAATGACAATTTAAATGATCAGTCTGTTTCTCACACAAAGCTATCATATGACTTCAATACTTGCAATGTAGCGCACATGAATTATTTTTTAATTAATACATTTTCTTTATTATACAATTAAATATACTAATTTTTAAATGTATAACAATATATATATATGTTTTTGAGGTGCCTTTTTTGTTATTTTGGAAATGACAGCCTCAGTTGGAATTCAGTTTCATGAAAAGCATGGCCATGAAAGAAAGTTTAGTCTAAGTCTAGTCTAGTCATTCAGTTTAGAATGACATGAGATCAATAAATGGTGTGTTTTGTCCCTATTAATGCCTTTTTTTGCCTTATATAAAAGTGTTTCTCTGTGTACCTATCAACCCCCCTTAACTATGGTAAAATTACTGCAATGCACATATTCTCTCATAGTTTATTGCTTCAGTAACATACAACCCCAATTACAGAAAAGTTGGGTCATTTTGTAAAACGCAATCAAATCAAGAATCTGTGATTTGTTAATGCTTTTGAACCTTTATTTAACTGACAAAAGTATAAAGAAAACAAATTCAGTGTTTTCACTGGCCAAATTAATTATATTTTGTAAATATAAACTAATTTGGATTTTGTTGGCTGCAACACACTCTAAAAAAATTGGGACAGAGACAAAATAAAGGTAAAAAGATTACAGAATATCAAAAGTTAAACTTTTGAAAAAGTCCACAATTAGAAGGTGAATTGGTAATAGGTGAGGGTATCTAGTTAGGGTATAAAAGGAGCATCCACCAAAAGCTCAGTCTTTGCGAGGAAAGATGGGTCATGGCTCACCCCTTTGTGCCAAATTTCATGAAAGAATTGTCAAACAATTAAAAAAATCACATTTCCCAATGAAAGATTTCAAAGTATTTAGGTCTCTCACCTTCTACCATACATAATATTGTGAAAAGATTCAGTGAATTCAGAGAAATCTCAGTCTGTGTAGGACAAAGCAGGAGACCTCCGTTGAATGTAATTAAAAGGGAAGGTGACAGACAGTGGTAAACATGTCTCTGTCCCAGCTTGGTGTTGCAGCCATAAAAATCTAAATGTGTTTATATTTACAAAATACAATTAATTTTGGTCCGTGACAACAAATATTTATTTGTACTTTGTTCGCTAAATAAAGGTTAAAGAGAATTAACACAATTACAGATTCTTGATTTTAGTGCATTTTACAAAATGTCCCAACTTTTCTAGAATTAGGGTTGCACATTTGCACAGAATGCATGTAGGGGTTTAAAGAAAAACTTTACTTAAAGCCTTTATGTATAATGTATAATAAAGGTATTCGAAATGCACGTTATAGCACATATGTTTTAATAAATAATTGTAACCAAAGTTAAAATGCATTATAATAATTGAAATTAGTGGTTTGTCTTGTGTTTAAATGCATTATACTTTCTAAAGGTGTAACAATGAATAGATAAGTATTATAATGTATTCTAACTGTGGTTACAATTACTCATGATTTCATACATTGTATTATATGGTGCATAATTAATGCATGAAAATACTTTTATAATGCATTGTATAAAAGTGAATTGTTACCGATTTGTTTTATTTAATCTTTTTTTTATTAATTTTTAAATGCTTTAGAATTTGCTTTCATGACAGAAGCACAGAGCCACCATGAACAAAACCTGATGATCACGTTCTCCAGCATGATTTGAGATGCTCCAAAGAGCATCTGGAGCTTCAGTGGAAGACAATCTGACCTTCCACATGACCAGTCACATATTTGCTTACGTTAATACCTAGAAATAGGGCAGAATCTTGAGTATTTCTTCGTTTTTCAAAATTGTTTTAAATGTGGTCTCATAATTTGAAGCCCACTGTATATGCATCAGGTTGGGTATAGGTTGTTGCTCTTGTTCAATACTATGCAGTCTTTTTATTCTGTTATTTGCTTTTCTCTTTGTATCATCCATGTGGTTTACATATGACACACTTCCTGCTGCTGAAATACGTGAATGAAGCTCTTAAACTAACGTAGGGTGTGTAAAGTTCCCGGGAATCTTTGACAAATTCAGCTCATTGTGATGTCACTGTGGCCCTGCTCTTTGAGGATAAACCTTATCGATGACCGCCAGACCTCAAGGGCAGGTCTGAGCTCTCTCTCCTCTTCTCTGAGTTTAAGCTGGGCCTGCCCCTTTCTTAGAATCGAGACGCTATCTGCGGCCTACATTAGTGGAAGTGAGCTTGTGGTTTTGTTTTTGCTTGGTGGACCTCTGCTCTTCTCTTTTCTAGTGAACTCTATCACCGGCATCGGTCTTTCGTGGTAAACCTACCCAGTGTATTTCTCTTTTCTGCTTTTTATATTCACTGTCGATCACTTCTCATCAAAGTGTCCGCTGGCGGCAGAAAGGTCAACCACCAGCTTTTAGTGTTGGGAAACGTCCTATTGCAGGGTGATCGTTGCGGTGGGCTAGTCATGTTTTCACTGCAGTTGAGACACAGTTATGTGAATGTAAACAGAAATGTCTGCCTGTTTTCTATGTTTGGTTGCATGATCAGAAGAAACCGTATAAATAATACAGAGATCACGAATTTCGTCTTCTGTACAGCATTTTTTTTTTTTTTTTTTGGTCTGTTAGAAAGACAACAGTTTTTTTTTTTTTTTCAATCTAAATTCTGATAAATCAAGCAAATAATAAGTTATTTGAGGTGCAGCTTGCATAAAATGGTTGGGAAATATCATGTAGAGTTATCACATGTCTCTTGGGATCAGAATATCATATCACTTATATTATACTTGTATTGAGCAAGGATGCATTACATTGACAGTAAAGACATATAATGTTTCACAAGATTTCTATTTCTAATAAATGCTGTTCTTTTGAACTTTCTATTCATCAAGAGTCCTAAAAAAGTATGACAAAAGTATTAAATATTAAAAAGCAAAACTGTTTTCAACATTGATAATAATAAGAAATGTTTCTTGAGCAGCAAATCAGCATTTAAGAATGATTTCTGAAGGATCATGTGACACTGAAGACTGGAGTAATGATGCTGAAAATTCAGCTTTGCCGTCACAGGATTAAATTATATTTTAAAAACATTGTGATTGTATTTCACAGTATGCCTATTTTTACTGTACAGTATTTTCAATCGAATAAAGCCTTTGAGAGAAGAAGAGATTTCTATCAAAAACAACAAAAAAATCTTTTGAAAGGTAGTGTAAAGGTGTAAAGAACTTAGTATTGCCACCCAGAACACTCTTGGAAACACCCTAGAAACCACTCAGAACACCTTAATAAGTACTAAAAATTTCTTAGTGTGAAAACCCAATGATGTTTAGGTGTTTTAGGTTGTTTCTAGGGAATTGCTTGGTGGTTCATTATTGGACCAGATCAAAAGAGCCTGTGAAAATTAAGTTGGGCCACAAAAGTATTAACATGCCTCTCAACATGCCACATGACTTTCATCACTGTCCATAGCATAATTCAGGATCTATTACATAATACAGTTTGTCATCATTTACTCACCGTCATGTCATTCCAAACCTGTAGGAGATATTTTAAGTGTCTCAAAATAAAAGTTTTTTTGTCCACAAAATAAAAGTCAGTGTGATCCAGTGTTGTTTGGACACCAACGTTCTTCAAAATTTTAATTTGTGTTCCACATAAAAAAGGTCATACAGGTTTGGAACGACATAAGGGTGATTAAATGATGACAACATCTTCATTTTTCCATAAACTATCCCTTTAAAGTTGAGAGTTTTGGAAATTCATTAACCAAGTATAAATGTTGAAAATGCAATTTAGGTCAACATACTTGAGGAACTATTTTTCTTGAGTACTGCTCACTGTTTGTTCATGCAAAAGTTGCAGGCCCCACGTGCCAGCACCACTATAGTAAAGCTGTTTGTTATTCAAATTTGGGGTGAAATCAGGAAAAAGGCGAAGGCAGGTGTTGATCATCACACATGAGTCAGAATAATGCAAAGGAGCCGAGGGGAATCCCTGATTCTCCCCCGCAGCACCCACTGACGACAAGTCTGGTTATCCACTGCACTGTGCTGTAATGAATGGAAAGGGTAAGACATCTGGAAATACCAACAATAGACCAAATGGGGAACCAGAAACAGGCCGAATCTCCAGCTGCTGTTCTCCTGTGTGTGAGCTAAAATCTTCCGAAAGACAGCTTCAAATGTTAAGGTCCTGGTTTTAACAAATGAACTTGTCTTAAAGGCTCACTTCACCTATTTAGAAAAGTAAAAGCATTCATTGATCTAAATGGAGATTTTTACTTGACAAAAGTTGGCTTCAGAACTTGTAGTGTTGCATCAACCGCATTGACCTTTAAATTAACACACGTCCAGCTTTAAGCATTCATAAATGGAGGTTCGATTTTTCCCAAACAATCCTTGGGAGCGACATCTATAGCTAGCTCATAAAAGCAACATGGACCTGCCAGAAACTGCAACTATTGTTCGTTTCGGGAACAGAACGACCAGTTCTTTCAGATCAAATTAATATCCTAAGAAGCACAGAGCGTTCACTCATTGCTGAATGTGCCAATTGCAGTAATGAACTGGTCTTTAATCAAACTTTATGAGAGCTTTTGCTGTGGGATATTCGTTTCTGCACCAAAGACTTCCTCTTCCTTAAACACCCTATTCCATTTGATCAGATAATGTGTATGGTTTACTGGGCCTCTTCTAAGAACTAAAAAAGTGCAAGTGTCTTAAAATAAAGCACCTGTATATATTGGTCTGAACTGTCATTTGAAGCTTGTTTTTTTTTTTTTAAGCAAAGCGAATGCAACTTCCTTAGTCTGTTCAGAAGTGTCACAACAGAAGTAGGCCGATACTGTGAAAGAGGAAATTGACTAAGAGATTCTGAGAATCTTTGCGGCAAAGTGGTCATGTGACTAGCCGGAATGAGCTTTGAGGCTGAAGCTCATTTGCATATCGCTGCTTTTGCAAGGAAAAGGTGTCGGCCTCTGAGTGGAGCTCATACGCCCGTTTGTTTACATCTGTTCCTTATTTGGGCCCCTAGTCTTGCTTTGAGTCACTCACTGGCACTTAAATGAGTATGATAAAGCCCGCCAAAAGTGGCACTTGCAGAACGAGCCATGCAGCTTTTGCATGCATGCATTACAGAATTTGCCTACAATCAAACCCCTCAAGGTTCCTCAGTAGTTGCTTGCTCCCTATAATTTTGTTAGGTGTTAAAAGAAAACCGATTTAGAAATTTCAAACAACCATAATAACTAACATGAACAGTATTTTGTTTTGCAACTCACCCTGTCCTCCTGTCTTGTATTTGTTGTGTAATCTAAAATTAAAGACAAAAATGAAATGCATCGAAACCATTGTCTGGCATGCAAAAAATGTGTGCTAAAATGAGGTGTACTGTGTATTGCTACATAACATAATTCAGTTCTAACTTTTTATTTTGCAGAGACACTACAATAAATGTAAGAAAATGCAATAAAATATGAAATGCTGTCAAATTATTGCATGCAGAGACCCTATTGTTAATTTGCACATAACCGTGGTATCATCCTCTTTATACAGCTGATCAGGTTTACGGAGACCAGGATATGCACGAAGTCGTCCGCAAACATTGCATGGATTACTTGGTATGTGATGTTCTTTCTTTGGGATCACCAGAGTGTACAAAACCTGATTATGTTATAATTTCTGTATGATTTTACTTGCAGATGAAAAATGCGGATTACTTTTCAAACTATGTGACAGAGGACTTCACTACATACATCAACAGAAAGAGGAAGAACAACTGTCACGGGAACCATATTGAGATGCAGGCTATGGCGGAGATGTACAATCGGCCAGTGGAAGTTTATCAATACGGCACAGGTCAGCACAGGGTCTAATTTGCATTATGGTGTCCATAAAATGTAATTATGCACATTTAACTACACTGTAAAAAAATTATATGATCAATAAGTTATGACAACATGTTTTTACATTGCTTTAACTCATCCCAAGTTTTGAAAAAAACACTTTTTTTAATAAGTTATAGATTCAACTCATTTTTTAAAAACAGTTTGTCATTTAAGTTGAAATGACTTAAACATCCAAGTTGATTGTACTTAAAAATTTAAGGTAGCAACTTTTTTTTTACAGTGTCCACTATGCAACCCTTAGTGAATAGCGATGATGAATATGAAAATTATTTTGTGGATGTATTGTAAGGAATTACATGTACATGCAATATATTTAACAGACACTGTAGTGACGCATTTTGCTCATATAGTGATGCAGTTGACCTGTATGTCTTGTTCTCGTTGTTTCTAAATGTTATTTTGATGGCCTCTTTTAGAACCAATCAACACGTTCCATGGCATCCATCAAAATAATGACGAGCCAATCAGAGTTAGTTACCATCGGAACATTCACTACAACTCAGTTGTGAATCCCAATAAAGCCACGATTGGAGTTGGGCTTGGACTTCCTGCCTTCAAACCAGGGGTGGGTACCTGCAGCTGCCACTAAAGTCAACATGAAATGCCATTCGCAACCTATTTACTTCCATAATATGTTATGTTAATGAGTGAAGCAGGATATTCAATGAGAAATAATGTTGAGTGGGTCAAGCTTATATATTGGGGTTGGAGAATGAAACTGAAACACCTAAAACACTTGGTTTTAAACCACTATCATTTATTAGTCTGGTGTGGGGCCTCCTTTTGCAGGGAAGTTAGTACTTACTGTGAAGTTCTTCACAGTGGCCAGAGGGATTTTGAGCCATTTCTCTTCCAGAACAGTAGCCAGGTCACTATGTGATGCTGGTGGAGGAAAACGTTTTCTGACTCAGTAATATTCAGATCTGGTGACGGGAGATGTTCAGCTTCACTTTCAAGTTCATAATACCATTCTGTCACCAGTCCTGCTGTGTGTATTGGTGCATTATCATGCTGATACACGGCAGTAGCTTCAGGGTACAAAGTTTGAACCATTGGGTGCACATGGTCCTCCAGAATGGTTCGGTAGTCTTTGGCAGTGACGCCCATCAAGCACAGTCGGGAATGCCATGATATTGCAGCCCAAACCATCACCGATCCACTCTGTGCTTCACTCTGGGCAGCAACAGTCCAGATGTTACGCCTCTTTGGGGCTTCTCCACACCGCAACTGAAAAGACAGTGAAAGTGGACTCATCAGAGAACAATACATGTTTCACATTGTCCACAACCCATGATTTCCTCTTCTGGCACCATTGAAATTGACGTTTGGCATTGGCGCGAGTGACCAAAGGTTTAGCTATACCAGAAATATTGACTGTGGAACTCTTAATTTATTTGGACCAGACTACTTTTTTTTTTTTTTTAAATGTCCAACTCATTTGAACTATATTATATAAGAGATTCACAATACTTTTTGTAACATAAAGCAATCCATTAGCGAGGACATCTTTTTTAAGTCTCATTTAAATGAGAATAGCTGGTGATTGTGTATTTTCAGTGTGAGATATGCTAACTGCTGTGGTTGACCCCTCTGAGTTTGACACTGTGGTGTCACTATTGTCTATGTGTATTCCTTCACGTACACCTCCATCTGCCTGTGCAAGAACAGCCATTTTTCACATAATTATAATAATAAATTTCACGTAATATATTTTTTAATTAAACAGCCTACAGCGGTGGCCTGTATGTTCTACTCAGGAGTGTGTAACAAAGTTTGTGAATTGGGAAGTCCATCATCTCGTCAGAGTGTTCCTCCTGTTCACTCATGCAGTTCCGTCAGCTGATCCACAGTCTGAATTTGGAGACAGTCGTCATCAAAGACAAAAAAAGACAACAAAGTGTGACCTGCAGTGTCCCATTTTCCCTGACTGCTCTGGGTGGAGAGGGAAACATTCCACACGTCGGTGGTTTTCGGGGGAGACCCATTAACAGCACACTGTTTTGTTTACGTGCCACATGCCTTGTGATAATTTAAGCCGAGCAGAACAAAGACAGATCATACCTTCCTATCAAAAATAGAGCGTGCGTGTGTGTGTGTGTGTGTGTACGTGTTCGTGTACGTACACATGTTTTTCTATCCCGGTGGGGACTTAAACCTGAATGCACACAGACTCATGAGCACTCGTGTCACTGTGGGGACCTAAATTGAGGTCCCCATGGGTACACAAGCTTATAAATCATACAGAATGAGTTTTTTTGGAAATGTAAAAATGCAGAAAGTTTTGTGTGATGGGTCGGTTTAGGGGTCGGATTAGTGTAACGGGACAGAATATACAGTTTGTACAGTATAAAAACATTACATCTATATATATTTTTTTTTGTACAGTGTGCAAAACCTATATGCTGGTTTGTATCTCATCCACTGAATTTAAGAATGTATCGTCCTAGAGCTTCCCCATATTACAGTCAGTTAGTTTACCATAAAGGTCTGGACAGACAGGGAATGAGCCAGTACGCTGTCCACACTGTTCCAGAGCAGAGGACATGTAGTCTAGCTCTATGCTAGTGTCTCTTACACAAGAAAAAAAGAGATACATCAGATCTTGAAATCAGGGAACAGACATGCACAGCCCTGTTTATTTGACATTGTTACGAGTCTTTCTGTCTATCTGTCTGTCTATCTATCTATCTATCTATCCATCTATCTATCCATCTATCCGTCTATCCGTCTGTCTGTCTGTCTGTCTGTCTGTCTGTCTGTCTGTCTGTCTGTCCTTCCAATTTCCAACTCTTGACTTGCATTTGTATGAAAAGAGATAGACCGCAGAGTGATATAAGAGACAAAAATATTTGACTACTCAGTGCCGTGACTGACCAGTCAGAATCAAGTATTCTGGAGAGTTGTATAATGAAGTTCTGTAGGCTAAGTGTAGGTGGTTTACAGTTGTCATCAATTGCAGCTCATCTAATCAAAATGCAGTCAAAACCTTTGGTTTAATGAGATGTGTTCTGTATGTCTGAGGTGGGATGGGATGAGATCCACGCTTAGAAAGTGTCTTAAAAAAAGACTTATTGCTCAGTTTGCATTTAGCTTAACAAATCGCCTCCCCGTCAGGGTGCTCCAACAGAAACATTCTGACCTGTGTCACCTGGGGGCAACGCTGTGGTATTTAGCCCATCTGTCTGTCAAATCGTAATAATCATAGTAAGCTTGCACACCATTTTTGTCGAACTGGCTTGACAGAAGTTCAGCACTCGCCATTTGGTTTTTAATGTTGAAATAGTTATTTTTAAAGAGCCTGTCAAGATAGTGGTTTGTTACATTTATTTGCTCACCATGTTTTTTGCGTTCTTTCTAGAGTGAACGTGTCCTGTGTATGGATGCTCTCATATCTATCCATCCATCCATCTATCCATCCAATTTCTAAACCGTTGTTGACTTATGACTTTTTATGAAAAGAAATGGACTGTGGAGTGATATAATGGACAGACTGTGACTGACCAATCAGAATCGAGATTTTTTTTTGTGTGTGTGTGTGATTTTCTGTTTCTGGTTGCTGTCAAATGCAGCTAATCCAGTCAGAATGAAAAATCAAAAACCCTTTTTATGAGATGAGGATCATCATCAAGTGTCTGTCTCTTAAAAAATGATGTATTGCCTAATTTTCATTTTCGCTTGTTTTTCCTCCTCCCACAAATCAGCTCCTGTTCAGGAGACGTTTTTCACCTGTCACCCGAGGGGCAACACTGTGGCCTTTAACCGCTTCTCTGTGTCTCTCTCTGTCTCTATGCAGTTTGCAGACCAGTCACTCATGAAGAATGCAATTAAAACATCAGAGGAATCTTGGATTGAGCAACAGATGCTGGAGGACAAGAAGAGGGCCACGGATTGGGAAGCCACCAATGAGGCTATAGAAGAGCAAGTGGCCAGAGAATCGTACTTACAGTGGCTTCGAGACCAGGAGAAACAGGCGCGACAGGTGTGGGACCTGCCCGTTTTAATACTAATCCTACTAACTACCTAACATCATGTCTCATTCAATCAGAACCTTAAGTTACATTCCTAATAGAATGACTGTCGGTAGGAATCAGGTATTTGACGTGATAATTACAAAAACCTTTGGCGTCATAAACTAATCTCTGTTTTTAACGCTGATTGCACTGGAATTACGCACACGTAAGCTGTGAAGACTGCTTCATTGGCGAAGGTACACAAAGCCTTGGACTATCGGTTTCGTAAAGACGTGCAATCTATGTGGTTTGCGTTTTCACACTTAAACCAGCTGTGAACAAGACCCTTCTTCACAGAAACAATAGGCTTTCTTCTAAATCAGCTTTTGAACTGAGTGACACCGGTCAATCAGAGGGAAAGTGTTGAAGATGTGCTTCTGAATTGAATATTGTCATATCATCTAAGCAAACAAAGATAAAACAGTTTACGCAAACCTGGCTTACATAATCCTACTTTCCATAAATGTTCTTAGTAAGAATGTTTACTGTTTTGAATGACAAGCTATAAAGTCTTCACAATCACATACCAATTAGCCTGTTGACTTATGATTTGTGAATAAACGTGTTTACTTTTGTTACTCCCTCAGCCTCGTAAGGCCAGCGCTACGTGCAGCTCCGCCACGGCTGCGGCCTCCAGTGGTTTGGAAGAATGGAATGCCCGATCTCCACGGCAACGCAGCTCCGCCCCCTCTCCGGAGATTCCTGATCCTTCGCATTCGGACACACCCGCTAAGCCCCCCTCCCCGGCCGGAGCGGCCCTCGCACTATCCAAACCCCCGTCACCCTGTGCACCAGGTCTGTTATCAGTGTTTTGCAATAAGGACGGTGTCATTAAAACTAACAGTATGATGCATTTCCTTCAGCAAGCCAATTTATGGGCTAAATGGCACATGAGGTTCACGGATGATTAAACTGATTATAAGGGTGAATCTCTGGAAACCTTTCTAGAACTTGTCTGGGTCGTATTTCACCTCAAAATCTGAAGGAATTCAATAAGAAATGATATTTTGCTCAAAGAAATTTTTTAATTCTCATTACATTAATGTACACTAGCATTCCAAAAGTTTGGGGTTAATCTCTCTTAATGCTCACCAAGACTGCATTTATTTGATCAAAAATGCAGTAATATATTGTGAAATATTATTACATTTTAAAATAACTCTTTTCTATTTTAAAATATTTTAAAATGTAATTTATTCCTGTGATGAAAAGCTGAATTTTCAGCATCATTACTCCAGTCTTCAGTGTCACGTGATCCTTCAGAAATCATTCTAATATGCTGATTTGATGCTCAGCAATCTTTGATGCATAGGACGTTCAAAAGAATAGCATTTATTTGAAATAGAAATCTTTAGTAAGATTATAAATGTATTTCTTGTCACTTTTGATCAATTTATTGCATCCTTGTTTAATAAAAGTATTAATTATTATTTTTTGAAACTTACTGACCCCAAATTGTTGCATATTTGTCATCAAAAAACATTATCGCAATTATTGTGGTACTGTATAACAATAATGCAAATATAATGAGAATTATCATTATGAATAATGGTAACTAAAGCATCCAGATGCATTACAGTAATTAAAATGTGCGGCTAAATTTGCTTCATTTGAATGAAAATAAGTTCACGATGCAAAAAAAAAAAAAAAAAAAAAACTTTTTTTTTTTATGCAAAATATTTGCTTTTGTAGGTTAAAATGTTACATGTCTTTTTGTGAAATTCACTCAAAACCACTTTGCAGGGGAAGCCACATAGATAGAATCTAAATCTCTATACTTTAGTCTTTCAAAATAAAGATTTCCTGCGTTCCGTCTCGCCGTTCAGGTCCCAGTAACCAGGCTTGCGTTGGACCAGACAGACCCAGCTCGTCTTCTCTGGTGTCTCTGTATCCAGCACTGGGCTATCGGGCCATTATGCAAGAGATGTCCCCTACTGCTTTTGGTGAGGAAGTGGAATCATGCTTGCCAGTTCGTCTAGCTGTCCCGCCTGATTCAGTATGAAAGAATCCTGGGCTCAGGAATGCCATGTTAATCACCGCGCTCGCTCGCCTTCCTCATGCGTCTCACACAGCTTGAATCTGTGATGTGATCCATGTGATTCAGCCTCGAAATGCACCCAGAAAGCAGCGTGTACAGTTATTATGTGCCGTTAAATACACTTGATTGTAGTGGAGTATCGGCACACCCCAGCTACTGTTGACAGCGGCATTGTTTCGGCTAAGAACTTAAGAAGGTGCAAATAGGGAGTGAATGTTTTTCACAAATTGAACTCTTGTAATGGATCAGTCTAAAAAGTCTGGCCACACCTACTCATGCTATTTTGCACATTTGAGAATAATAGTAAAAGCATTAAAACAATAAAAGGCATTTTTTTAGGAAGTTCCAATGTATGTTGGACACTTGCTTTTCTTTCACTATAACGTCAAATGTATCTATCAAAAAATGTAATCATTTTACATTTGTAAAGAAATGCACATGTAGACTCAATGTGTATTTATGTTGAAAGCTAATTTCAAGCATTGGCTTTTGATAAGAAATTCAGTCATGTGTGTTAAATGTTTGGACTTGTAGCGTATATAATATGTTGTGACCAAACCGTGATTTGTTTTGTTGCTCTTGTTTTGCAATAGGACTAACAGACTGGGAAGACGACGAGATATTGGCGTCCGTCTTGGCCGTGTCACAACAGGAATACCTCGATAGCATGAAGAAAAACGCCATGCATAGAGAACCTTCTCCAGATAGCAGTTGATAAAGGAGGGTGAAGGCACAATCTGCAACCGAAGCAGGAGGCAGATACATGGGGATCAAACCAATCACATTCTCTCCATCATCATGCAGTTCACACTGTCCTTCCTTTCCTTCACCCATCCATTCATCCATCCATCAGTCCATCACTGGCCTCAGCCATCCAGCAGTAATGGCCCATTGTTGTGATACTCGCCTAACCACTCCTTTTCTTTCTTACGCCATTCACGCCATCATCATCATCATCGGACTTCTTTAGGTGCATGTGAAAATAAACATGACTGATATCATTATTGAATACATGGGGAAATAAAAAGTTATTGAAAAAAAGTCATACTTTATCCTCTTAATAATTGATTAATATAATCTTGTTTTATTTTCTTGTTTGGATGAAAATGCTCTTTTTTTTTCTTTTTTTCTTGGAATAAAAAAAGAACTTTCTGAAGAAATGTACTTCTTTGGTGGCGTCCTTTTTGTGACATATCACTAACAACATTTGATCGTTTTTGGACACACTTGCCTGAATTTGTTTCTCATTAACTTAATTACCTGAGGCACCTTGCAAAACTAATTTCAACATTTAAGGTTGAACTTTTTGATCTAACCTACACCAGTTGGAGCATATGGTGAAGAAGCCAACAAGTGTCCATCATAAGTGTGAACTATTTCCATTCTGTTTAAAACATCCTTATGATGTTGGTTGAGAGAATGACAGAGCACAAAATTGCACAATTTATGTTCATGTGTTGAGTTCACCGAGTTCATGTGTCACAGTTCTGATAGCCTGCATCACTACATCACTAAAATGTTTCGATTTTTTGGTCTTAGATTCATGTGAATTTGTGGTTTTTGATGACTACTATCATTCTCAAATGTGGAAAATATTTTTATTAAAGAATGAGGTGTGTGAATATTTGACTGGTAGTGTATGTGGAAGGGTCTTTGATGCATGCAACTTAAATGCATTGCTGAAATCTACCAGTCAAGTGTCTCAAAAGGATTGCAAGGACATTAAAGTCTGGTAAGTCAGGTCTGCATAAAGTATTGGCAAACACTATCATTTATCTATTAAAAGTTCTGTATTTTTTGCATGTCATCATCATGGAGGTGAAACCTCCGGTTTTGTAAATAGCTGATGTGGGACTGCCCCACATGCACAGAGCATGCTGGAGAATGAGTCATAATAGCCTTCAAACCAGTCGAAGATCATACCTGTTTATGTGCCAATGTGCGCAATGTTTTTCGTAAATGATTGTAATTTCAACTACATTATATAGTATTTACATTTTTGACGATTTGTTTATTACTAGTAGTAAGTAATTCAATAGTGACTATGTTTTTCATTGCTATTGCTATTCATTAATTACAAGTGCTTATTTATTACTTTGATTCTAGTTACTGTCCAAATGGGGATTCAATTCTAATGTTACTGATAAAAAACTGAATTATTTTCTCATTTTGTGTTCAGATCTATTCACTTCCAAAATGAATGCATAGGAATTGTATACCAGTTTTTTTTTTTTATATGGTAAACTATTCGTTTAGTACTAGTAGCATTTATTAATTACTAGTATCTATTCCATGTTTATTTGTACCTATTTGTGAGACACTCAATTGGCATTAAACTGTTTTTAAAATGAAATTTCTTTTTAAAGAAAATATAAATATATATATATATCAATTTAGAATAATCGTCATGTTTATTATGGATTTCTTTAAAAATGCTACTAGAAACAGTTGCATTAGTGCATGGATGATTTAAAAACGTACGCGTTAAAAAAACCTCAAATGTATTCCTGTCATCGCACGCGCGCGCGCGCTTTCTCCGGTACGTTAGGCAAACGGGAGGTGGCGATTCTTAGAATTTTAACCACCGCTCATTAATATTCCTTTATTTAAAAGTTTCAGCGCTGTGATTGGCTGTCATTTCAAAACACTCGAGCGTGTTGGCCGCGATTAGGCGGGTTCGTGAGAGTGGGCGTGTTTACACATGTAAACTTAAAACATCAACAAACTGAGCTTATTCACAGTCTGCGCGAGCGTTTGAAGGAGTCACATACGCTCACTGAAAACGGTGGAATTTGAACTGAATTGAAAACAGACAGTGACCAATCATAACAGACTAACATGGATATGCACTGCTGAGGCGGCTGACGGTGATAGCTGAAGATATCATTTGGGTTTTTTATTTGTATTCTTATAAAAACTGAAAATGTTGGATAAACGTATTGTTGACCTGCGTTTGGATCAGCTGGAAGAAGTGAAAGCGAAAAATGGTGAGTTCATTATAATACCGAACAACAAAAATATTAAGATTTTACTTGTATGGCAATGTTTGAATTTGTCCTAACACATTGTTTTAAACTAAGTACTCAACAATTAAATAAATAAATAAAAAACGCTTTTTCAATTTCAATGTTATCTTAATCCAGATGCATAATTTAGAATAAACGCCATTCATTATTCCTGGTTATGTTGTTTCTTGAACATTATTGTGTTTATTTTCAGTTAAAGAGCACTTTGAGAAGCAGTATAAGATGGGAACTCTTCTGGGAAGCGGCGGGTTCGGGTCTGTGTTCTCCGGACAGCGCATTTCTGACGGGCAACAGGTAAAAATGATAGAAAAAAAATATATAAAAATGTAAATTATTTTCCCCCTCATATATGTAACATTCTAAATGACTTATGTTATGATTTTTAGGTCGCTATTAAACAAATATCCCGTGACAGAATTCAACAGTGGGCAAAACTGGTGAGTAATCTTTCATATAAATGCATTTTTTTCTCCCTTACAAGTAATTTCCCTTACAAGTAATTATTATTATTATTTTTTCAAAAAGACCTGCTTAAATAGCCTACGTACCAAAAAAACGAAGTAAAAGAAATATGATTAACAGCGCCCTCTACTGTTTATTATTATTATTATTAAATTTTTTACCGGAACAGAATCGTCTAAATACAGAAAGTGACGTAGGCGTGACGATTCGGAACAACCTAAAAAGGGAAACTAACTGGGCTTTTCCCTAATGTGTCAGAACAAGTTTCATAGACCTAATTAACAAGATAGATATGGTTTCAAAACAACAAGTACATTTATAGGCCCACAAATGTGACATGAAATTGTAGTTCCCCTTTTAAATAACATTTAGGGAGTTTACACCTGCAGTAGGGAATTTTAGCAGGGAAAATATAACTGGGTAATAAAACCATTTTCAGAATTTAGACTCAATAATGATCATTGTCTTTTTAACTCCCACAGCCTGGGGAAGCAAACGCGGTCCCGATGGAGGTCGCTCTCCTCCTGTGTCTGGGTGGAGGGTCGGGGTCGGTACCCGGTCACCGCGGCGTCATCCGGATGCTCGACTGGTTTGAGATGCCGGGTCAGGGGTATCTCATTGTGTTTGAAAAACCCCAACACTGCCAGGACCTGTTCGACTTCATCACTGAACGTGGGGCCCTGGAGGAGCCCATTGCACAGAGGTGCGAAAAAGGAGACAGTCTCATTTTGACAATGAGTTCTAACAGTAAACTCCAATACTGATGAGAATTGTCTTTCTCAGGTTCCTCAAACAGGTCATTGAAGCCCTCCAGTTCTGCCACTCCAAGGGGATTGTCCATCGGGACATCAAAGATGAGAACATCCTTATTGACACCCGCACCGGAGACATCAAAATCATCGACTTTGGTTCTGGCGCTCTACTGAAGGACTCCATTTACACTGACTTTGAAGGTAAGGCAGCTTTGGGGTGGTTAATGCGTATTTATGAATATAAAATGAATGTGGATCAGGTACGAATGACTCCTCTGTCTGTTTAGGTACCAGAGTCTACAGCCCTCCAGAGTGGATCCTCCACCAGCGTTACAGCGCTCGTCCGCTCACTGTGTGGTCACTGGGCGTACTTCTGTTCGACATGGTGTGTGGAGACATTCCCTTTGAGCGGGACGGCGACATTGTACAAGCCACTCCGAGTTTCACTAAACGCATCTCCAAAGGTGAGCCCTCAAGCAAAATGAAATGGGAGTCATCAACCCTATCTACATTCTTAAAGGGGTAGTACGCCCAAAAATGGAAATTCTATCATTTACTCACCGTCATTCAAACCTGTTTGACTGGTTTGAGATATTTGAACATTTTCAGTTCCCATTTCATTTTTGTCCATACAATGGGAAAGTGTGCCAATAAGCTATGCCAGGTTTATTCAACCTTTATTCTATTTCATTTCAGAATGCCAGTCTCTGATTCGCTGGTGCCTCTCGTACAGGCCGGAGGACCGGCCGAGTTTGGAGCAGATTTTGATGCACCCTTGGATGATGGAGACCTCTGAGGACATGGGAGATTTGCAAGCGGAAAGCAATATTAAGCCAAGCCTTTAAATCCTGAAGGACTTTTCACACACACTGTTTCGTTTTACACTGGACTTACTGAACTCTAGTTGCTGGCTTCTGGACACTTCCTTATTTATTTTTGTTTGGCTGCCTTCAACTTTGGTTTTTGTTTCATATGGACTTGGGTTCTGTGCTTCTCGAAGCTCTGGATTGATGCAGTTTTACTTTATGAGTGAATTTTTCCCCACGACTACAGCCATCGCAGCTCAATGCAACAGCGGGAAACGTTACTTTTCTTATTTATTGCTGATTATTTATTTTTTCAGCCACGTACTAATTTATTTGTGCGCTCTGTGGTTCATGAAGTTTCAGAAGCAGCAAACTGTGTTCGTTTTGTTCGTGTTGTTTTAAGTTCAAACTGACTTAAATGACAGTGGGTGGACTTGCAGTCACTTATTAGACTGCGATGATACCTGGTTTTACAGGTTTTTGCTGTACAGTGATATTCTCTCCCTGTTCTAAGGGGTTTCAAAAAGACTGGATCTGCTTTCCAGTCTTTTGATGGGAGGCCTGCCGTAACACACACTCTCAAAGAAGGTGCGACAGAAGAGAAGAGGAACATTCCTGTGGATCCTGTTTACTCTAAATTAACCAATTCACTAGGTGGATTCCTCAGAGCCATTAGCTGGGCGGCTTTTGGTTTCTGTCGGGATTGTTTGTGAAATACCTGGTCTGTAACTTAAAGAATGTGGTCAGGACGCTTCGTGCTGAACGTGCTCAGATATGTGTCATTTTGTTGAAAGTTCCCAAAGGTCAAAGGTTTGACTAATGTCATGAGGGCTTCAACCACTAACCCACTAGTGATGTTTACTAAAAAGGGCCAAGTGAGTTTTTCCTAATTGTTTGATTTCATTATAATACACCAAAGAGATCTGCCTTAGTGCTTTATGTGAGGTAAACGGATACATTTGATGTGACCAAAGATTGGGTCCAAAACAGCATTGCTATGTTCAAGTCAAATCCTTTGATTTGAGACTTTGAATGTATGTGAATTGGACCTCTCCTAACATAATGTGTAATGCATTTGTGTAAACACTGGGGTATTTTTTGATACAGTCAATTTTATGAAAAACAAAATCCTTGCCATTTTTGCTTGGGTTGGCACAACAACTTTGCTGTAAATACTTGTGTATTGAAATACTTGTGTTCTGTGGCTTCTGTCACGTGATGTTTAATTTATGAGATTCTATAAATAAAAAATATAGAGGTGAAATATCTATATTTAAAGAAACATCTGTCTTGTCTTTTATATTGTTTTGCTCAAGCAAATTAATTAAAAGAGGAACTGCTGCCAATTTAGTGGTTAGATCTAAATAGTGATCATTGTTTTCTGTTCATACTTCAAATTGAGGAGATATTTGAACAGGTATCTCCAGTCAAACCATTCAGGTCACTAGTGTTTAATGAGTTAAACTTATCTTTTGACTCTCATTGGATCTTTATTTAGGAAAATGTATATTTAAATTATCTATAGGAAAAACTACATTTAAGTGTGATGTCTTGACTTAGACTATGCGGAATCTATTAGGTGCTGCTGCCCCCTACTGGTCCCTGTGGTGCAATACAAATCTGGCTTCTTTACGGTACTTTTCCCCCTCCAGTTTACATAATGTATTAGTAGGATAGTTCAGCTAAATAGAAATTAAGCCATTGTGGATGGCTATGAAAGTATCAGATTTGGATAATGGAAAAGGGAAAATAAATGCTCAAGGGAAAAAGTGTAAAAATAAATAAATAAAAAATCCCACGGACAGTTACGGGAAGTGATTTTGTGAGACGTCAGCCATAACGACCTCATCTGTGCTGTTGTTTCACCAAAGTCTAAAGTATTTGGTTTAATTGAGCAGCGGCGTGGGAATTATATCATTAAAGATCGTGTGAGTTTGTGGGCAGAATTAAGTTCATGTTCGATGACGATGATGGCAGAAGCAGGCAATGAAAGTCCAAACAAAAGCTCTGAAGGCAAAACATCTGCCCACAGACATAATGAAGGTAAAAAACAACTTAATTTCATCTACTATCTTTCTGATTCAAACACAGGACTCGATGCTTTGGCTGTCAGATCAAATGCATTTATTATTTATCATTTATCATGAATGAATATGTTTTTTTTTTAAGTGTAGTTTTTACATGGTATTCTAAGATCGTTTCAAGAATGCCATGGTGCTTTTTGCATTCAATCAATAAAAGTACAAAAACGTACCATGGTAAAGAGGATTGTCGACGTGAAACGCAAGTTGCGACAGTTTTCTCTTTCCTTTTGTGACGTACGAGTTAAAGAAACTGGCTCACATACTTTCCTACTAGTAGGCACAAACAGTATGTGACAATCATAGGCTACTGTACGTTAGGCAAAAAGTACCCGGATGACTTACTACTTCCGGTTAAATTCTGAAGTGTGCTTATGCTTATGATCGACATTTTACTATCCCATGAGGCCACAGGAGGGGATGTGAATGGAGGTTAAGTAATACAACTGATGCTGGTAGGTCACATGATAATGACAACATGTTGAATGTAGTACAGATTACATTCATACTACATATACTATATAACATAATTTTTAGTGGTCGTAAAATGATTTCTTATTCAAAATAAGTACCTACTCGAGAGAGCATGTGTTTTCGGAGGCAGCCAGTGCTTCTCGAATGAGATAAAAATGTATGAAGTCACTTTGTAGGCCAGTGGCAGTAAGCATGACACTGGTTTCCTCAAGAAAACCCAATAAGATTTTCCCATAGGCTTTTGGATTATCGCTAAGAACAAGATTTGTGATCAACAAAAGTTTATGATACTTGCACGTTTTGTCCATCAATATAATTATCACAGATGAACACAACTTTAATGAATTCTGAAGCCTAAATGCAGTCGCCAGAAGTAAAAAGCTAAAGGTAGGTTATAAACGAACTACACCACGGTCCCACTAATTTAACGTCACCATCACTAAGCTTCCGACAACATTTTCAGTTTTTATCGAAAAACATTTTCCCAGACCGTTTGAGTTAGAATAGTTTATAAGAGCACAATAATAAGCATAACGATGCTTTAAAGCACTGAGTTTACCTGTTCGGCGTGATGACGTTTAACCTCCTCGACAGCCTCTGTACTGTAGTCCAGTTTAGCCACTTGTTAGCAACCGCCTTTTTCAAGACACGTAACAGCTAAAAAAACCAGAGTGGGGTATATATTGATGTATTTTATGTCGTAGAATAAAACGTGAAAAGTGTCTTGAGGTTGTGTTCACCACAGACCAAGGGGGTAATCTTTCAGAAAAAACTGAAGCTTCCCCGGGCGCCGCCATTGATTAGCAGACCATCACCTGCTGTTAGCATTCCATTGACTCCCATTCATTTTGGTGTCACTTTGACAGCGAATAACTTTACATCTGAGGCGTTTAAAGACTCCATTTGTCCATTATTTATTTCTAAAGAAACACGAAAATGTATTAAAGGCTCCATTACCTTGTATCTTACGTTATGGCCCCGTAGAAGCAGTTTTTGTAAAAATAGGCTAACGATTGCGTCATAACCACATGACTCTCTGTCGCACAGTAGAGAGATTACCGTATGGACAGGAGGAGAAGCTCGCGGGCAATCGGGGGGACGCGGAGGCAAAATGACAAAATAATTAATCAGAATACTTAGCAAAAGTTGCTCCTGCTCCTAGCTCATGGACACCTCCTACTCACACTCTCCGTCTCTGCAAGTTTCGGAAGGGAATGATTCAGATTTGGCACAGCTACTAGAAGACAGACGGGTTGCTCACGTCACATCTACGTCGTCAAGCTCAGTTTGAGTCTGCGCAGTACGCTCAGCCATCAGGAAGTGAGTGCTTCTAATTGACTTCACTTTTCTCCGTTGAATCCAATGGGGTCGCTGTGTCCATTTCTTTTACTGTCTATGCCACAGACCTTATTTCAGCCATTTAACCAAAATCCCAATAATAAAAAAAACATTTTCTTCAGGACTGTGGCACCAGAAGTGCTAAAATGCTAACTCGCTTCCGCGTTTTGGCCTACAAAGTGATGTCATACCTGCACCACTCGATTGATTGGATGGTTGTGGTTTGCTATTGGTGGATCTCATGTGAGTGACTGGTTGTGCCGCCCTCACGCTGAAAAACACATCATCAGAGAAGAGTTGTCAGCAAGAGGGAGAAGTTATTTTCATTAAAGATTACGAGGGCAAATCAATTAAAAAATATTATTACATGGCTTGGTTGAATTCCAATGTAGAATGCGGTCTGTTATTTCTTGATACACCGTTGCCATGAAAAACAGAGCGTTGCTATGGACGCGGAACGGACTATTTTCTTTAGCGGAAGCAATACAATCGTTTTTAAATCAATAAACTCCTTTTTAAATCAATATTTTGTGTCAAATTATTTATTTATTTTTTAGGTAGCCATGTGATAAGCGGGATAATGTATAGCGAGGCGGCTGTTATAGCGAATAACAACCCCTTCAGGCTGATTCAAGACCCCTCCGCTTCGCGTCGGTGTCCAGTTCAGCCTGTCGGGGTTGTTATTCGCTATAACAACCGCCTCGCTATATACAGTGCCCTCCACAATTAATGGCACCCCTGGTAAATATGATCAAAACTGGCTGTAAAAAATAAATCTGCATCGTTTATCCTTTTGATCTTTCATTCAAAAAATTTGCAAAATTCTAACCTTTCATTGAAGTAAAAGAATTGAATCTGGGGGGAAAATCACATTATGAAATAAATGTTTTTCTCCAAAACACATTGGCCACAATTATTGGCACCCTTTTATTAAATACTTTTTGCAATCTCCTTTTGACAAGATACCAGCTCTGAGTCTTCTCCTATAATGCCTGATGAGTTTGGAGAACACCTGACAAGAGATCAGAGACCATGCATTCCTCCATACAGAATCTCTCCAGATCCTTCAGATTCCCAGATCCATGTTTGTGCTTCTTCTCTTCAGTTCAGCCCACTCATCAGGTCAGGGGACTGGGACGGTCATGGCAGAAGCTACATTTTGTGTTCCGCAACAAATTTTTGTGTTGATTTTGATGTTTGTTTTGGATCGTTGTCCTGATGGAAGATCCAGCCACGGCCCATTATAAGATTTCTAGCAGAAGCCATCAGGTTTTGATTTTTTATCTGTTGATATTTGATAGAATCCACGATGCCATGTATCTGAACAAGATGTCCAGGACCTCCAGCAGAAAAATATGCCCACATCATTAAAGATCCAACGGTATATTAAATTGTACACATGGTGTACTTTTTATCCTTGTGTTCACCAAACCCATCTAGTGTGTTTGCTGGCAAAAAGCTATTTTTTTAGTTTCATCTGACCACAGAACCCTGTGCCGTTTGAAGTTCCAGTCATGTCTGACAATTAAATTTGCTGGAGTTTGTTTCTGGAGGAGCGAGGAGGATTTTTCTTGAAACCCTCCCAAACAACATGTGGGGATGTAGGTTTTTTTTTAGTTTTTTTTTTTTTTGGCTTTCTGACCCCTAAGACTCAACTAATCTCTGCAATTCTCCATCTGTGATCCTTGAAGAGTCTTTGGCCACTCAAACTTTCCTCCTCGCCGTGCATTAAGACAGTATAGACACACGTCCTCTTCTTGGCAGATTCATCACATCTTTAGTTGATTATGACTTCTTAATTATTGCCCTGATGGTCAAAATGGGGATTTTCAATTCTTTAGCTATTGTCTTACAGCCACTTTCTATTTTATGATGGTCAACAATCTTTTGCTGTGCATCAGAACTATATTCTGTGGTTTTACTCATTGTGATGGATGATTAAGGGGATTTGGCCTTTGTGTTTCCTCATATTTAAACTCCTGTGAAACACAAAGTCATAGCTGGACAGTTTCATGTTCCTAGTCACCCTGGTGTGCTAAAAAAGGTAAATATTAATGGGAATATACTTCAGAGATATTTTACTCGTAAAAAATTCTAGGGGTGCCAATAATTGTGGCCAACGTGTTTTGGAGAAAAACATTTATTTCATAATGTGATTTCCCCCACTTTCAATTCTTTTACTTCAATGAAAGGTTCGAATTTTGCACATTTTTTGAATGAAAGATCAAAAGGATAAACGATGCAGATTTATTTTTTACAGCCAGTTTTGATCATATTTACCAGGGGTGCCATTAATTGTGGAGGGCACTGTATTATCCCTTACATATTATGCACGAAAAAATTATTCATAATAATGCAATATTCCATTTAAAAATAACAATTGGAGTTTGATTTCATGGTGACTATATCACCATATTAGGGCAATTACTTTCTGATATATCATTTAACAGGATAAATGAAGATTCAAAAGAATAGCTTTGATAAATAGAGAAATCAGATTTCCAGTTTTTGAAACTCCCTTTCTCCTTGTCTATATAGTCCACCTGACCTAATCATATTTTTGAGAAGATTTCTCAGCAAAGTCTTTGCCCTTCTCACATTCTATTATTATTTCTTAGTGAAAGCCATTGATAAATGAACTTGCTTGCCAGGACATAGTTTCCACACGCAGCAGACGTGAATTAATCGTCTGTAAGAAGTGTGTTTTCATCTGTTTAGGTGTGTCTTTAACTGATGATAATGACTAGCTACATTCAGAAAAGTGAGAGACGTCCATGCATGTTGGTGTTTGTCAGTGTATATTATTTCCAGATTTCAGTAAGTCTTTACAGATGCATTGGTGCCTATAACAACATGTAAATGATAACTAAATATCCCTGACTTTTGTCTCATGCAGTTAAGATAATGAAGTTCATCAGTCTGGTGATTCTGGTGATCCAGAATGCATCGCTCATCTTCAGCATCCGCTACGTGTGGACACTGGCTGGAGATCATTGTCTGGCCACATCTGCTGTCGTGATGGCAGAGATTCTTAAAGTCCTCACCTGTCTGTTTCTCATCACGATGCAGAAGACAGGCCAAACATCTTCCAATGGTATTGCTTGGGTTGGCCGAACGATTTTACTCTAAATACTTGTGTACTGAACAATGTAATGTGACTGTTGTCATATGATGTTCCATGTCAGAGATTTCAGCGATAAAATTTAGATTTGAAATATCTGTTTTAAAAGAAACACTTGTCTTCTTGACCATTATATATATTTTCTAAAGATAATAAGAGAGAACTAAATAATGGTAAATATAAATATCGATTATATGCATGTACTGCCCTTTTGTATAACAATTGATTCAAATAAAAACTATGCAATAATGATCCAATTTGTCTTTGCCTTTATTTTTAATGTATGTATTAAGTCACTTTAACAAATATACAATCAAAATCAGCTGTTAATAAATCTGATCAATGTCAAAAATTATTACTTATGAGGAGAAATGTGTATTTAAGCAATAAAGATGGGTATTTTTACTTTTAAACGACTTTATAAATGTTGTCATATTTGTGGGGGTGTTTGTTCAACCTCAAGTAATGCCAGTTAAAACTCATAAAGTTCAATATAAATCTAACCTGTGTATATTTCTTCGCTATAAACTATATTTATCACTTTTTTTTCCCATTAACTAACATTATTACATTATAAAATGCTTATGTCTCGCGATAAGACATATACAAATATGCAATGATTGTGTGCTTCTGCCATCTAGAGGTCCCTGTAGAGCAACACATCATTATTCTTGAGAGACAGTCGCAATGGGATTTTTTTTGTCATATTTAATTATTATTGAGCAACAATATTTTAGTTACCCGATTACTTTTAGTTACCTTTGTATTGATTTTTTTTTCTTTTCTTTTTTAAATTCAGACACAAGCAAGCATAAATGAATAGACTTTTTTAAAATATAGTTTTTTTTAGCACATACGTATGTGGTGTCAATTAAACGTTATAGATAACACATATTTAATTAAGAATTAAAACTAGATTTTAAATGTAATAGCCATAATATGTTTCAAATAGCAAAGAAACAACATATTATTATACAAAATATTTGTTTTCCAAAACAAAGCAGAAAAAACCGCATCCTACATTGATTCCATTTTCATAATTTTCTTTCAGTAACTATAAACTAAATTTCTTTGGATTTTGTCAGTAAAGTCTCCATGGACCGTATAATTCCTTTACAAAAATACTGTGGCTATATGAAACCACCCTAATACCACCGGAGGAACCATACCACCCTAATACCACGCCATTTGATTACTTCAAAGTGCATATTCAGAATGCAATGCTATTACTAATACCATAGTAATTTTGAAGTACTTTTTATGCCATTTATTTGATTCGAGGCTGCACGCGAGCGGCGCTAATACGTTTCCGTAGTTCAGATCGCGATAGAGCGAAGAAGAAGAGCGTGAGCGCGTGTGATTGGTCGAGGCTCTCGCGAACGGTTACAGGAAGTGATTGTGTGCTTGGGGACGTCAACACTTTTCCTCGAGCACAGTCTCTGATGATCATTCCGACCTTATTCACCGCATAAGTGAGCAGTTTCATGGAGCAGCGGTGGGGAAATTATCATCAAGCTCTGTAATCGATACAGATCGTGTGAGTCTGTGGGCAGAATTAAGTTCATGTTCGATGATGATGATGGCAGCACCAGACAATGAAAGTCCAAACAAAAGCACTGAGGATAAAACATCATCCCGCAGACAGAATGAAGGTAAAAAACAACAACATAATTTCATCTTCAGTATGCTATCTCTCTGATTCAAACACATGCCTGTTTAAGGACTCTGCTTTGGCTGTCAGATCAAATGCAATGAAGTATGAAAATGTAACATGGTGACCATAGTTACAAGGGGTGTCACAATATATATCGTGTCACAATATATCGCAATACAAAAATGCAACAATATGTATCGTGGATAGTTCACCCAAAACAAAAATTACCATGTGAGAAAAAATTGAAGTTTTCAGAGTCAGTACTACATTAAACTACAATATATTATGTTGAATATAATGTATAATAATGGGGGAATATTAGTGGGTCCTGATAATGCTTATGTTATAAGTCTTATGTTACCAGTAAAAAGTGTCCAACATTATTTTAAATATATCTAGCCAGTGACAGAGTGCAAGCATATTCGTCTAAAATAATTCTGTATTTTCAGGGTCAGAATCATGAATATATTTATTCTGGTGTCACCATTGTCCAAGCCTATTCATTTACACCCACAATGTTACATCAAATTTAGCATTTAATCAACAGTACATTTTTTCTTAACCTTTTATTATATGTCTTGGAGTATCGCTATAATATCGTATCGTGATATGTATCGAATCGTGAAATTAGGGTATCGTTGCACCCCTAATAGTTACCTACCCAAATTCCGTGGTTACCACATCCTACTATCTTATTACCATGTGTTTTGGACATATGCCATTGGAGTGTTTGAAGTACAATGTAAATAACATGGACCATGGTATCTGAATATAGGACTATGATATTGCTGTTTGATACTATCACGTACAAAAATGTACCAGTATCTTAAGAGGATGTACATGAGTATGACAATCATTCAGGAATTTAGCAAAGTGCCATGGTATTACCATCTGATATCACTGTAGCATGATAGTACAGTCACAGTATTGTTTGTAAAAGTTAGTGTAAGAATATTAAAATAATGAAAAATCAAGATCAAAATACAACATGTTTTGTCATCTCTCTCTCCTTTTTAACCCTCGGATGTAGGCTATGAATTATAAAATCACAAAGGCAAACAATATCTATTTTTTTGTTTTATTAAAAACAAAAATATAATCACTCCCAATTTACTTCGAGAGTGTTGCACATTTGTCCACTGCAATAAAGAAATATAGTTTCATGAACAAACATTAAAAAATTAAAGTTAGTCAATGCATTTGGTATCATGAACTAACTAAGGTTAATTCTGTTAATTTCTACACACAATTAACCATTTATTATGAACAAATATGAATAAACAATTTTTAATTCAACAATCTACATTAATAAAACTGGTAATAGTTGCTTCATACCTAATGCATTTACTAATGTTAACTAATTGCCAGATTTTTCACACCATTTTCTCTGCCATTGAAACCTCTGTGAATGTGTAAAAATGCCACAGTAACAGAACTCTACATTGCAATAGATGGCATACATAAAAAGGGATAATCGTGGCAGTGGTTTGCTCTTGTAATGCTCTTTGAATTTCCTCAGACAGTGTCATCTTGCAGACAAAAGTATGAGTTTAATGAGTTTTGTGAGTTTTGACGGCGTGGCAGAAGGTGTGTGTTATACGTCAGTCTGTCTAGATGAATGACATTCTTTACAAAAAAAACGAAAACTGGTAAATCACGTTTTCACAGTTCCTGTTCGTCTTGTCTATAGAAACTGTCTATAGTTTATTTTTTGTATTTCCTTGTTGCCTTTCTTTCATCTTGTCTTCTCACATTTTAATCCAATTTTAGTTCGATAATTGTATAGTTTTGGCCATTTGGTATCCAGTATTACTGCATTAATATGTTTCTACATGCAGTGGTGGGAATGAATGAAGTGTCTGTAAGCGGGGTGTTGGCACCGGACTGAGCAAACACCGGCACAGTGTTGACGTGTATAGGTGTGTCCCAACTGAAAATACAAGCTAAACATTGACTAGCTGCATTCAGAAAAGTGAAATGCTGACGTCAGTGTTCAGATCCGTTTCCAGTTTCACGCTTTCAGTGAAAAACCTGCTTTTTGTTGACCAAAATATTCTCGTGCTTGTCTCTTGCAGTCAACAAGAAGTTGAAGTACATCAGTTTGGCAATTCTGGTGATCCAGAATGCATCGCTCATCCTCAGCATCCGCTACGTGCGGACGTTGCCGGGAGATCATTTCTTCGCCACATCAGCCGTAGTGATGGCAGAAGTTCTTAAAGTCTTCACCTGTCTGGTCATCATCATAATACAGAAGAGAGGTGCGTTCACTGGAGTTGTGTGGCCTGTTACGTGTATAATATGTCTTAAAGGGATTGTTCACCCAAAAATGACAACTCTCTCATTTACTCACCCGTCAAGTCGTTCCAAACCTGTTCATCTTCGAAACACAAATGAAGATATTTTTAATGAAATCTTGAGAGATTTCTGTCCTTCCATTGACAGCTACAAAAAGTTAATAAAGACATCGTAAAACTAATCCATATGAATCGAGCGGTTTAGTCCAAATTTTCTGATCGCTTTATATGATGAACAGATTTAGTCAGTGGAGGCACAGAAATCTTTTACATTTCAGGGTGAGTAATTGATGACAGTTTTTTTTAATTATTGGGTGAACTAACCCTTTAAGTTCAAAGATGGTTCTAATAAGATTAATGTCTTATCTCACAATGCTTTTCGTGTTGAGCAATACTTATGTTGATTATTATTTAAAATAAATGCCATTTTGATATTCTGTTTTATGCAATGACACTCATATCATACATGTTAAAGGGATAGTTCACCCAAAAATGAAAATTAGCCCATGATTTACTCACCCTGAAGTCGTCCTAGCTGTATATGACATTCTTCTTTCAGACGAATACAATCAGAGTTATATTAAAAAATGTCCTGGCTCTTCCAAGCTTTATAATGGGAGTGAATGGGTGTATGTCTTTGGAAGTCCATCACAGCGCATCCATTCATGATTAAAGTGCTCGACACGGGTTAATAAAGGTCTTCTAAAGCGAAGTGATGCATTAGTGTAAGAAAAATATCCATATTTAAAACTTTATCGATTAAAATACGGCAGACGGCCGTACGCATCGATTTACGCCAAAAGAGTAACCCTTGAACTTGACGCACAACGTAATGACGAATGCGGTTGCCCAGCCATGTTTGTTTGAACCGCGAGAGGCGGCAATTGCCGTCATTACGTTGTGCGTCAAGTTCAAGTGTACTAACAAAAAAAACACCACTTCTACTATTATTATTGCAGCAGTGTGTCTGATAACAACGTGTCTCTTCTCATTTTTGTTTTTGTAAATGCAGGTAATGTGAAGTCCTTCGTAAGGTTGTTGTATGACTCTATATTCATCCAGTATTCGGACACACTGAAGTTAGCAGTTCCGTCACTCATCTACACTTTACAAAACAACCTGCAGTATGTGGCCATTTCCAATTTACCAGCAGCCACTTTCCAGGTAAGACTTCTCCACAATGTATTTATTTGTGTGTGTGTGTATATTTGTATATATATGAAATAAAGTTTAATGATATGAAAATATGTAAACTAAACCAACATGTATTTCTCCCCCCAAAACATGTTATGTTTAGTAAAAACAAGGTTGTCAGTGTAGATTTGAAACTTACAGAAGGTTGCAATGATTCATTTCGTTTTTGTAGGTCACATATCAGCTGAAGATCTTGACCACAGCATTGTTTTCAGTGCTCATGCTGCGGAAGAGTCTGTCTAAAATCCAGTGGATCTCACTAGTGCTGCTGTTCGCCGGTGTGGCGATCGTCCAGGTGGAGCAGGAGAGTGGAAAACAGAAGGAGGCTTTGACCGGCACCAACCAGAACTACTTCAAGGGCTTGGTGTCCGTGATTGTCTCGTGCTTGTCCTCCGGGTTTGCCGGCGTTTACTTCGAGAAGATCTTGAAGGGCAGCTCTGCCTCGGTGTGGATGAGGAACATCCAGCTCGGGATCTTCGGGACTCTTTTGGGTCTCCTCGGCATGTGGTGGAACGATGGCGCCGCCATTGCTGAGAAAGGCTTCCTGTTCGGATACACTCCCCTTGTGTGGGGCGTCATTTTCAACCAGGCGTTCGGCGGCCTTCTGGTGGCTGTTGTCGTAAAATACGCAGACAATATTCTCAAAGGCTTCGCCACCTCTTTTTCCATCATCGTGTCCACGATCACGTCCGTCTACCTCTTCGGCTTCCACGTGGACCTGATATTCACGCTGGGCGCGGGATTGGTCATAGGAGCCGTCTATATGTACAGTCTCCCCAAACCAAACACCAGCACTTCCAGCACCAGCACATCTTCACCCAGCCACAGCAACGGAAGAGACTCGGAGCTGGATGCTTTCCTTCCAAAGTCAGTGCTGGTGAAATGAAATGAGCCACCTTATCTGTGTCCCCTTCCATTAATCGCTCTTTACCTCTCTCGGTGGAAGTCCTAACTCTCTCCTCTTTCTCATTTCTCTCTGCTGCTGTGGGTTTGGGTGCTTCTGTGAACACGTCTAGGCCAGATTAATTATTTAATTCATTTGGAAAGCACAAACCAGAGAGACGTAGACTTAGTTTTCACTGTTTTCAGTGTTTTTTTTAATACCAAAAACAAGCAGTGGCATTTTTCACCTGGGATATCTGTTGAAACTCTTTCCAACATCTTCACCTCCCTTCCCTGTTTGCCTTAAACAGCATTTTCCTGTTAGACAGCTCGATCTCGGGGGAAGAAGACGTGAAGCGGAGGAACGTTGGGCTGGATTGACTTGAAATCTAATGGGGGAATCTCACAAAACCTGTAATTTCCATTTCAAAATGATGAGAAAAAAACGAAGAGCAAAAAATGTAAAGTGCTAAAACAAATGATTGCATTGTGAATTTTAAGCATATTTAACTTTCAAAATCAACATCTTAAATAATATATTTGTTTTGCACTTTATGGTAATGCAAATTTAGAAAAGGAATGTTTATTTGTTGTGAAAACAATGCAAAAAGTCACAATCTTAATGGTCCACATAACGCTAGGCTTAATGTTCTTCACACAAAATATAATTGATCAAGTTCCTCTAATTTCTATTGTGATTTTGGTGTGAAATTTACCCGACAGGTTTTGTGAGATTCACCCAAAGCTTCTTCTACATGCTAAGCACTTCGCCCCGAATCATTGTCTCGTGTAAATAGAGAAAGAGAAAAATAATGGTTGAGAAAAGCTGTTTGAATGTCTGCCATGTTTAAAGCATGGCAATACCTCATGGCAACACCTCTTAGGTTTGTACAGTGGCAAGGAGCTTGTTTCACTCGTATCTGTAGCAGTAATGTGGCACTTTGTCGTCTGCGTGTTGGCTTTGGTTTCATATTGGGTGATTTGGGCTGATATAGTCGTGGAATCAGATCAAGGGATTAAGCTTTTAAAATCAGCTTGCAGGGAATTATACTATAATTTACATTAATCTCAAACATTTTTCTCTGCAAGTCCTCCTTACCCATAATCAATGTGTTAAGCGATGCCATACAGGGCATGTCTGAAAATGAGCTTGAGATTGAGCTCCATTAATGCTATTAAAATGTGTTTTAATATGCTTGAACTCGAAATATTTGACGGACAATCACTTAACACATTGTTTCCATGTGGATTCTTGCTTTACCACCCTCGGCATTTTCAGCTCACAGCTCTTTACTGTTCAGGAAACTGACTAACCTGGTCATTTTCTAACCAAATGGCACCTTAGTGAAAGCTCCTCTGTTTGCTTTGTGTGTGCAAATGCCTGCGTCTCTATGTGAGGGGGACTAGTTTTGCTTAACCAACAACTGGTTAATGCTGTGCCTTTCTCAATCAACTTGTGACTGAATGGTAACTATATATGTTAATATAGTTCTTACACTGTACATAATATCAAAATAATATCTTCTTTTTATGATGCAAAAAAGTCAAGATTTGTGGATTTATCTTATGTTATGTATTGTACAAACAATTTTGTGCACATATTTGATACAAATATGCCAAAACTGTTCTCAGTAAATCCCCACACACCTCAAGAGAACGTCCTGATATGAAATTAATGTTTTATTTCCGTTTTTTTTTTTTTTGCAGTAGGAAATATGCTCACCAGAGCATATGGAAATTTGGTCAACAGGTGATGGATCATATTGGGGAAATATATTGTTGTGGTTTGGTAAAAAGGCTTTTGTTGCTCTTTAAAAGGGTTTAATATGCATGTCAGAATTCATATAAGCTTAAAAGAACTGGGTTAAGTGCTGTAAATTAGATTTTAATTCCTCATTGTTTTGGGTGAAGAAATGTTTGTTTACTTTCTTTGGTGGTTCATAAGCACTAATTGACTTTAAGTCAACATGAAATCAGAATTAGCTCTGTTTACTTTATTACATGCTGGTGGTCTTAATGTGCATAAATTATCTGTGCACATTATTTCTAAGAAAGAAATGTTTGTTTTATCTAAATATAAAGTTTTCCCCATCCTCAAAATTGCTTTCTATGGAAGCTTGTTTCCGCCACAGAATAAAAAATAAAAAAAAAACGTGCAACTTTTTATCTCACAATTCTGACTTTTTTTTCCCCCCTTGCAATTCTGACTTTATAACACGCAATTGCAAGTTTATATCTCGCAATTCTGAGAAAAAAGTCAACATGAAACAAGCTTCCATAGCTTTCCTTTTTGCCAGTTGTTAATGTAGAAATGTAATGGATGGTTAATGTTAATGTACTACAAAAACAGCAAATAGAGATTTACATTAAAAACTTCCCATTATATGTAATACCTGCTTTCCCGATGAAACCAATACCTTTTGTGATGGTAAAAAGGCTCGCGAATAACGTTTCATGTTGACTTTAATTCAGAAATTGTGATATTACTAGTTCCCTTCAGCTTTAAAGTTGATAGTCTAGATCTTAAACCCCATCATGGGATTGTTTTTAGAGACTTTTTCAGAAACTAATGAGCCGAGAGTGGCCTCAGGCAGCTAAAGCGATTTTGTGTGTGTGTGTGTGCGGTAAAAATATGTTATCTATATATGATTGTGTCTGTGTGTGTGTGTGTTTGGGTATGAGAGAATTTACTTACAAGCCATTTTATGACACAAAATCATGTAAATCTTTCATATTTGTTTATGAGAGATTATTATGATGGTGTTTGACATGATGGCCTTGAAAGATATATCACCATGAATATTAATAAGGGTCACAAAAGATAGAAGCATTTTCAGTGAATCACAAAGAAACAAGTACAATGTGAACTGAAAATACTGTATTTGTTTTCTTTTGTATGTTCGGCTCATTGGTGAATAGATCTGATTTTAAAGAACTTGAGCTGAAAGCGATCGCATGTACAAAAATATGAAACGTTGCACATGTCCAGTTGAGATTTGTTAAATTTTGTGTTCTGTGACAACTGTTAACACCTCATCATTGCAGAAAGACTGCAGAGATTTCATCATCACAGCTGATCAATCAAGGACGGCCTGTGTTAAGCCCTGTCTCTGGCACTATGATCAATATTGTAAATAGTCTGTGAAGAGTTGAAGTACAGCCCCTGCTGGCTAATTTCTTATAGTGGCCTCTTTCTTGAGGCTGACAATAAACATCGAATAGAGAATAGAGTTTCTGTTTCTTATATGAGCTTCAAAATTTGATCTTTCTTGTGTGTGTGCGTGTGTGTGTGTATAATCAGACTTGAAAACTAAGTGAATACATGAAAACGTAATTATATTTCACCAGAAAATTAAAGCAAAAACAAATGGTTTGAAGACTATTTTTAGGATTATTTTTATTTTTTTAGTTTAAGATATTATTTACTGTCAATTTCTAGTCTCATTGCTGTATATATATCTGGATTTTCCACTTTGGGGTTTTTGAGGTTTAGTTACTTTCTTCTTTAGTGATTCTCATTTCCGTAGTTTAGTCATCTTTACGCTAAAATAGATATGTAATATTTAATTTACTCTGTATAAATTAAATGCAGTAAAACAAATGCTACCCTGATGCATAAATATTAATAGTTAATAAATGAGAATTAGTTGATCATGGACTTCTCATGATTTGCTGATTGATCTTTTCATACATCAAACTACTTTTTCCCACTTTACCTGTAAATACAGTTTCAAATAATTGAACAGGCTTTTTAGGGCACATGCTGACAAAAAGTATAACCAGAACAGGTTATCAGAGGTGATTTTGCTTCATTTCTGCATGAGCATAACTAACCACTAACTGATCTCTTGCATAATAATGTTAATGCACCCCTTATATATAAACTGCATGGCCAAAGTATGAGAAAACTTGAACACCACATCCATATGGACTTATTTAACTTTTAATTTCATAACCATTGTAATTAAACAGGCAGTCTGTCCTCCCTTGAAGCTTTCATCTTTATGGATTTGCATTAGGGATGTTGTCATGCTGGAACAGAAAACGGCATTATTGTATTGTACTTTTATTGATTCTTTGTTCCTGTTAGTAATGGGCGTCGTTCAAACAGCCAAATCTGTTCATTAAAAAAGGTGTCTCCACATACTTTCAGTCATGTAGTAATGAGAATTTCTACCAGATACCTTTAAAATATGAGCACAACTCGAATATGCATTTCACAAAGGAGCAATGTGAGATCGCTGGGTATTTACTTTGACATGGCTGTATGATATTCAAGAATACATTGCATGTATAAAAACGAGCAAACACAGATAAATATGTATGTTTATATAATGTTAAAGTCCACATATATTGGAGAAATGCATTACACCATGTTATTTCTCTGTTTCTCTACAATTAATGTGTCCTTTCTCTCTCTTTTCTGTTACCATTAGTCCCAAGGCCCCAGGAAAGAAGAAAGGAAATTGACAAAAACATGATACACAAGAAGAGATGATGAGAACACATTGTGCCTACAGGTCCTACACTCCTGCCCTATTTCCAAAGGAAAAGATGAGGGTTATGTTTCAAGTGCCTTTTTATGCTCACAATATTAACTCCGTTACAAGTCAAACGTACTTCTAAACTAAACTGTGCTGACTGACTTTATGAAACCTCATATTTATACTGATACCTCACTATCACTAATGTTATGCATTTGATATTGTCATCGATTGAAGGTGTAATATTAATGTAAACAGGGAATTTTTATGTTTTGTATGCTGGAACTGGAAAAGTACTTTTTTCAGTGGCCTCATCAAATTGGGAATTCAGAAGCTGCTGCCTTATGAAATATTTTCTTTCTTCTCTTATTGTAGTTATGCTTTTTTACTAATAAGTGATTTAAGTGTAAGAAGGTGGGGGGGGGGGGGGGGGGTGTAGGTTATTGTGATGTCAAAACTGCAATAAGTGTAGGCTATTGTGATGTCAAAACATTTGGTAGCTAACTAAACATCATTTTATTAAGTTTAGTGACAACATGTTACATGGTGCAATGATTGCTAGGCTTCTGCTTTTATTATTGCTTGATACAATTTTTACTATTTCAATTCAATTCTTGTGCTTTGATTCCGATCTAGATTCAATATCGATTCAGTTGGATAAATAGTACAGTAGATACATGTTAATTTTTCTCAAGAAAGAAATTCTCACATAATGGCAACAGAGAGCCCTGTCAGCTGGTATTATTAAAGGTTAAAAATAACAACTCAAATTAAATATAATGCGGTTTTTATTATAACAACAACTTTACAATATTTTAATTTGTATTATTTTAATATTTATAGGCTACTAATACTAAATATATTATAAAATACTAATTTTTCTAGCCAATTAATGTGCTATGGTCATTAAATGGCTTTCCTGAGGTAAATGTAAGGTGAATACTCTGGGTGAATACTCGATTCTGATTGGCTGCAGGGTGTCCATTAAAAAGTGATAGAGGACACCTAGTAAATAAACCGTAACCAGGGAAACCAAGTTATTGTTTGTAAAAACTTTAGATTTCGATTGTAAAACTAATTAAAATATACACTAATGTTTTAAAAATGTGTTATTTGGCAAGTGACCATGGTATAAGCGGGTTAATGCCCTTCGAGGTGTCCATTGTCAGGTATTAATGGACCGGCGGAGGCAACCGTCCTTTCACGCTTCATTACCTGACAATGGACACCTCGTCGGGCATTAACCCTTAACGTTACTTGTTCTCCAGCTGTTTTATTGACCTCTTTCCGCGGTTGAAAAACACTGATTGATCGATATTATGTGAGGCTTAACATTTCGATAAGTTGTACTGTATTTTTCAACATACCTATTATTGTTTATTCCTGTTTATTTACGACTAACTAACGTAGTAGTAAAGAGAGATGATCGGTTCACGTGCCGCTTGAACTGAGGCGCTACAGTGATCTGTCACATTTAAAAGCGGTATTTATTGTTTGAATTTCGTAATAAAATTGACAGAATTTGAGAGCTGAGAATTAGTTTCATAATATGAAAAGGAACGTCTTGTCTGTCGGTGTCAGTGTCTTCTGCTCGATTGCGTGAGAAAATGGATGTGTGGCGTGAGAGTGTGTGAAAAGTGAGAGTTGGCAGCTCTGCTTTGTGTATTAGTGCCTTTAACATTTCAGCTGTGCTATGTGTGACAGAGTTTCAAATATACTTTAAATAATCAAGCAAATTTTTCTTTCTCCACAGTGCACTTCAGAAACTCTATTTCATGTTGTATTATGTTATATGTCAATGAACTTTAGTTCACCTCTTTAGAGTACAAAAACTGCATTTCTGATCTAAACATTGTGAATTCATATCACCGTGCTGTACAAGTTTTGTTTTAAAATATCTATTCTAGATTATTTTTTATTATTATTGGCTGAGCAGCAGTAAAGTGTGACTGAATTGCAGTGGGAATATTTCAACCTTGTAAACATACAATTGCCTTATCATTTCACAGTCCAAGTGTGGGGACCTAAAACTACACTAAATGTTTAATCATTTCAGAAGATTAATCAATATTATTGTTGTATTTGTGTTTGGAATAAACATGGTTTTGAATGTGATTTGCCTTGTTGATATTAATGCAAAATTAAGTTATAATATTGTTAGCTTGAGTGGGTTTAACCCCCCACATTTATCACCTGATATGATCTTTGAATCTGGCAAGAATTCCTCGATTAAGGTGTAATTTTAAATGACTTTTTGAAATTAATTTGTTATAACACTTTATTTAAAAAATAAATAAATAAATAAATAAATATATATATATATATATATATATATATATATATATATATATATATATATATATATATATATATCTCCATATATATATATATATATATATATATATATATATATATCCATATATCATATGTCTTATATTTCCTAAATATATTCCTACCCAATTGTCTAAAAATGATTATTATATTGTTATTATATTATATTTTATTTTATTGTACAGAGACTTTTACACTAGCATTTTCCCGGCTTCGACACAGGAAGTTGTCATTCCGTAGAGTGAGTTGGCACGTATACCGGAAGTACATTAGTGTGAAGTGGAGTCAGGGTGCAGCAGAAGTTTTGACAGATTCCTGTAGGCCTTTCTGCGAATATTACTGATTTTACTTCACATTCTGTAAGTTCTGATACAGCTATTTATTTAATTTCTCTTAAGTCAAATCAGAGCTCTTATGAATGCGAATAATTGTGTGTGTACCTCAAATAACAAAGCGGATTTTCTGATATCTTGTACTGCTCTGACAGAGACATGTTTATGTATGTAAGTTTGTTGACATATGTATCCCTACTATTCACACATTTTTTTTTTTACCGATATATTTCTATTTTTATCTAGTAGTACAACGTCTTATTTTTTCCTCGTTTGCAGTCAGTCTAAATAGTTCTTGACTAAATACATTCGTAATTCGTTCTTCATATTTGGTAAGATCTGTCAATAAATGTTTATTTCTCCCTTGATTATAAAACAATTTAGGTGTTAAATTTAGATTTTCTGCCTTTAAATTCTAATCTATTATTAATTATTTGATAAACATACCTGGTCTGACTAGTTTTCTTCTGTTTAATGAGCGAACCTGCTCTCTGTGAGCAAGTGAGTTTGGATGATTTACTACAAAACCCAAGAAGTTTTTCCTTGTATTTGACATGCATTGGTTTTTTGATCATGTCTCAATCTGTAAAGACCTCAGATGGTCTCATCTTGTGTCTGGGGTTCTCTGTTGTAGACATAAGATGGTGCTGTTGTATCACTTGATGATTTAATGAGCATCACCTGAGGTCTTGAGTGTCCTTTTTTTTTTTCATGATAATAAAATAATATGAGTTTAATTTACTCCAAGGATTTCGTTTAGACGTAGTACATATAGGCCTGGTTTCACAGACAGGGCTTAGACTAAACCAAGATTAGACCTTATTTCATTTATGTAGCTTTTTATAATCATACCTTAGTGCATCTTGAGACAAAACAATGGCACTGACGTGTTTAAAGATATATCAGTGCAAGTTGCTTTCAGTTAAGACAGCTCAAACATGCATTTTAATCTGGGACTAGTTTAGCCTTTTCTGTGAAACTGGGGGATAGTTTCCCAAATCTTGTGTCTGTCACATGCTTTATGCTAAATTATGTTCACAGGGCCTGGTAATTGATGTCCATTTAATCAGATAGACTGATCACTTCTGATATGTCCTCACAGACTTGCAGGTAGCCGTCATGAGTCTTCAATGGACAGCCGTGGCTACATTTCTATACGCCGAGGTATTTGCGATACTACTACTATGTGTCCCGTTCATCTCCCCAAAACGGTGAGTTTCATGTGTTAATGAAATGCATGTTAAGTTAATAGTCCACATAGTTATCGTAGTAATCTTAATAACTAGGGCTGTCAAACGATTAATCGCGATTAATCGCATCCAAAATAAAAGTTTGTTTTTACATAATATATGCGTGTGTACGGTGTATAATTATTTTCTATATATAAATACACACACATGCATATATATGTAAGAAAAATGTGTTATTTATATATAAAATATTTATATATAATATAAATATATATACACAGTATATACATGCAAATATTTCTTAAATATATACATGCATGTGTGTGTATTTATATATAGAAAATAATTATACACCGTACACACACATATATTATGTAAAAACAAACTTTTATTTTGGATGCGATTAATCGCGATTAATCGTTTGACAGCCCTATTAATAACATCTGATAGTCGTCAGGTTCTGAAAACTTTCATTTCTGATCCATTTTCTCCTCTCACACCAGTTTTCTTCAACACTGGCCTATTTCCAGGAAAGATCTTTTGATCTTTAGCCTAAAAGAGTATTGCCAGTACTGAAATGTGTCCATTTGTTGCGAAATAATGTTGTTGTGCAAAAGCCCTAATAACGAATTGCTACTCTGAGCATTTAGTTTTTGATTTGGATGTTTTTGATTTCAGCACTACCAGGATAATTAAATTCTGTGCAATGCTTTTATTTAAAAAAGGTCTTGTGAGGGAGTTATTTCTTAATCTGAGAGCATTCACATGATCTTCCAAACATTTCAAAGGTTGGGGCACTTGGTAAACATTTTCCTTGAATCACAAAGAAACCCTCTGAGAAGCATTTCTTTTTGTCTTTTTGAGGAGTCGCACAGATTCTCGAAGACATTTGTTGGTGCTCCCTTTTAAGTGTGTTGTAAAAATGTAAACCTTATGATGTTCTTTGGACTTGTTGAGAAAGATCAGTGTTATCTTATGTGCCTTTTTGCCCTCTGTTTATTAAGGTTTTATCTCTGTCGTTGCCTTTGTAGATGGAGCAAATTTTTCAAGTCTCGACTGGTCTCTGTCATAACGACATATGGAAACACTGCCTTCATCGTCATCATTTGTATCCTTGTCTTTCTGCTCATAGGTGAGCTTGAACACACCTTACCGCATCGTTCCCATTAAGCAGTCTTCTTCAAACTTAACTGCATAAATGTACACACACCAACACATGGCAATGAAGTCAGTATGATGTTAAAGAGGATATATCATTAAAAATACTATTCACGCCGTCCCCAGTCCACACAGACCATTTGTTACAACTAAGTTGCAAAAGCGAGTCATTCAGAAATAATCGCTGTATTCATTCCATAATGCGCTCATTAGCATATGACTGTCTGCAAATACATATTAATGCTTATTTAGTATTCAGCAGCTTCGCACTGTACATTATACACATTATATACAAATTATATGAAAAAGTATTTGAAAATGTGAAAAGTATGAAAAAGTTAGTCATAACAGATGATTAACATGCACTACTGTTCAAAAGTAAGTTATATTTATACACACACAACTGTTTTCAAGATTAATAAATAACAATAATAATAAGAAATGCTGAGATGTATTATAATGATTTCTGAAGGATCACTGAAGATTGGAGTAATGATGCTGAAAATTCAGCTTTGACATCACAGGAATAAATTACATTTCAAAATATATTCAAATAGAAAACGGTTATTATAAATTGTAATAATATTGTAAAATATTTTTTTTATTAAATTAATGCAGCCTTGGTGAGCATAAGAGACTTCTTTCAGAAACATAAAAATATATATTTGCCAATTTTTTGAATTGAGTATATGCAATAGTTTAAATAAAACATTTAAAGTGTAAATTTTGACAGCCCTACAAACATTACATTTGTGCAAATTCTCTCTTTGACGTTTGCATGGAATGAACTAGATTTATGAATGAAAAATAGAAACCAAAGTTTGTGTTTCTGCTCTACAGATGCATTTAGAGAAGTGAGAAAATACAGTGTGTCAGAGAAAGTGGATCTGAGCAACAACCCTGTGGCCATCGAGCACATCCACATGAAGCTGTTCAGGGCCCAGAGGAACGAATACATCGCCGGCTTCGCTCTTCTCCTGTGTTTGTGAGTGTTTTTTCTCTCTCTCTCGCCTCATTTTCTGTGACACTCGCTCCCACAGGTCTCTCCCGCTTCTGTATTTTACCCACCTTAACATGTACATCATGTCTCGCTTTGGCACTGGTTTTCTGAACACGATCAGTTACATGGCCTGGCTTCATTTTAGTTGATGGCTCTCAACAGATTTTCTGGACAAGCTTTTAAACAGAACATCACCCTTTCAGAACAGGGTCGTTGGGTTCTCCACGTTCTGTGCCAGAGTATTCAAAAAAGATGTACAAGTTGTTTGATTTTGACTGTGTGTTATGTTACAGTGCCTGCTAAAGTTACCAGCCAGCTGGCCAATAACGTATTTACTCACCAAACACCTTTTCATGAGTGTTAATTTAGGACCCTTGGTGTGCAACTACTGGTTGCTTTCAGTAGGTTTTGTCCTGAACTTGCCAAATGTTTCTCCCCTGTCAATGTAGCCAAGCCCAGCACTGCTGACCTCATCTGTCTCTAAATGAGACCATTCACTGACTCAAGGACATTCAAGACACATCGATTACTTGCGTCAAAACAAATAATGTTCAGTTTGAATGTTTATCAGTGATATTCAGTTCAAATAGTATCAAGGTTATATTAATGACATATATTTCAGGTCATGTTATGAAAAGTATATAAACTTAAGTAGAACTACTACAGGTGCAACTCTGTCATATGACAATAAACCAGGCTTGTTTATAATTTAAAATATGCAAATTAGTTACCATGTGCATGTTTGATATTAAAAAGTATATAGAATCCTCAGAAGACTTTTTTTTTTTTTTTTTAAACATGATCCACAACTATGTAGTATGTAATGGAGTGTTACAGGAATCCTAAAACCCAGAAACTTCTGGTTCCATCAACCCAAAGTCAATGTCTTGACATAATGTCTGTGGTTAACACAAGCTCGAGATATTTTCACGCTTTATTCTACGAAATAAAATGCATTAGTATCACCCCACTCGCTGGATGACTACTACATCCATACTACATCCAATCCTTTTACGGGTTGTGAAAAAGGCGCTAATAGAGGTTGTCGAGGACATTGAACGTCATCATGCCGAACAGGAAAACTCATCTACTCATTAGTCCACTTTCACAATCACGTGTTTATAATCACGCTCTTAAAAAACTATTCTATCTCAACTTTCAGCGAAAATAAAGAGTGAAAAAGCTTAGGGAGGATGACGTTGAAGTCATGTGACCGTAGTGTAGTTTGTTTATAGCCTAACTATTATTTATATAGCCTATATATAGCCTAACAATTACCGCTCTATTAAAGCACCGGCCACCTTGAGCATCAAAATACATGTGACACATTTTGTGGAGGTGGGCGTAGATACAGTGCAATGAAGTTGGCCAATCACAGCAGTGGCCGTTTACTTGCATTTCTGAAAGATTTAATGCCCCTTGAAATGAAGTGTTTATGAGTGAAAAATGACATTTTCACAAATATAAAGGCATATTAATGCAAAAAAACTTAGCAAACTTCATAAGCTAACCTATAGAAACATATTATAAAGGTCTGATAATGCATTTTATGACCCCCTTAAAGTTAGTTAAGAGTCATGAGAAACTGCTTATGCTCCATGCAAGATGTTAGTCACAATGTCAAAATTAGCACCAGTGCCAACTGGAAAAGGTCATATAAAGTCATATACATTAAGCATGTGAAAAACATGGTTGGATATTATTTTGTATGTTTTCTGCACGTTTGCTATAGTTCAAGCTTACTAATTTTACTAGCACAGATTTATCTTGCATCTCCACCTTGTTGGAGACAGTGTCTTTATTTATAGTCATGAAAGGTGAATGAGTTGTGTACGTGTGAGGCAGACAGAGAGCAGAATTTGTCGCTATATTACAGTAGACATGGAAAGAATCTTATGTTGAGCCGGTTAGGGGTCCCCCACACTGTTTCCGTTCACAAACCTCATCCATGGGTACTGAACGTCTCGCAGCCCAATTGGCCGGTTCGTTGTTGTGCACTATACGCAACATTTAAGAGTCTGCCAGCTCCGCATAGTTTTTCCTTACAGGGGTTTCACCATATTTTCTCTGAATGGCATATTATTTATATCCTGCTGGATGACTACTACATCCATTAGCGATACTACTTCCCCTGACTGCTGGGCTTGAGTGTCGTTTTCGTAATCACACGGACAGCTGCAGGACATGTGATCAAGCAACTGGTGACGGGTATTATATTTAGCCAGTGTTCATTGCATTCTCACTGGCCGAAAGGCCATGACTCCTGTTACAAAATGGACCTCTTCATCCTTGGCAGCAAACGCGCAGATGCCACAAAGGTGATTGAAGCAGCGTATGACAGTTTGACATGTGATTCAGGCGTGTTATGATTCAGTAGGCGCCACACATTTCCTAGTCCCACTAGTTCATATAAACTTAAATTAAACGTTCAAATGTTAGGCCATGTTTAATTATCGTATGGCTTGGAGATAGGTGCTATCTCTGAAGCGTGATGTTCTGCTGATGATGCTTCTGTACCTCTTCCCTCATGGCAGAAGAGTGAACAGGTGATGTGCTGGGTGGTTGGGGTTGGTGGTGATGTTTCTCGCCTTCCTGATAATTCTGGTGTCGTAGTGTGAGGCTATGATAGGCAGACTGCAGCCAATGATCTTGGAGGCTCTGCGCACTACTTTCTCTAGCTGTTGCTTATCCTGACTGGTCAGCACGCTTTCTATGACGGCTCGGTAGAAATGAGTCATGCCTTTCTGGCTAACCCCAAATTTTCATAATTGACGGAGGAAATAGTCTCTGATGGGCTTTGCTTACAATGAGACTGATGTTCAGGTCCCATGAGGGACTGGTGTATGGTGGTGCCCAAGAAGCAGAAGGAGACCCTCTCAACAACCTGATCATTGATGGAGAGGGGAAGGTGCTGGACTGCCTTCTTTCTAAAGTCCACTATCATCTCACGCATACCTATAGACTGAACTCGTAATGTGCATGTGCACGCCATCGGCGTTCTCACTGGTTCGCGTTTTTGAAGTTTGCGCAGAAAGAACTTGAGTTTTCTGTTAAAACGGTGTCGTGTTAGCGGCCCCTAAGTTAATAACTAATGGTCGTTGCGACGGAAGTGAATCAATCAAACTAACTTTAGCTGGACAATAACTTTTTTCTAGAGCTGCTATAAAGCCAAAACAATCTCTGTTACTTTAATTTCCTTTTATCACTGTAAAGCCGCTTTGGAACAATCTACATTGTTAAAAGCGCTATATAAATGCAGATGACTTGACTTGACACTTTGGTCTTAGATGTATTGAGGATTAGGTTATTGTCCTCGCACCACCATATGAGAAATTAAATATTATTTATACTTGTTTGCATTTGAGTTAACATGTCTGTACTGTATAAGCATGCACACTAAGGGATTACCTATATGCCTCATATTTGGCCAATAAAAATGTTTAAAGCACAGAATAGGTTAAAGTGAATGCAGGTCACCTCAGATCACCTTGTTACCTCATGCAGAGCATTTGACCAAGGTGTGGACTTCTCTTGCATTTATGCAAGTTGTGGCTGTCCATGGTTAAACCAATCTGCATTATGGTCACAACAGCCTTTAACAAAACCTTGGACCCTTTTACACATGTGGACATTGACATGAATGCATTGCATGCCGCATGCCTTTAGCCTCTGCATTCAAGCACACGGTTCAGATGTCATCAGCCTGCATCTCTCAGCTCATCTGGTTTTATGAAATTGTAATTTTAGAAGACTGACCATGTTAGGTGAGGAGAATAGCCAAAATGTGTACACTGGCTTTAGTTTGGCAAAAACCATTTGATATTTGACTATGGTCACACTTTATATGTCCTTAACTACTATGTACTTACATCAACAACAACAACAAAAGAGTACTATGTACTTTTTGTGTTCATGTTGTATTGTGAAACGCTTTTGCTGCTATTGAGGTGGGATACGGGTAAGGTTAGGGACAGGTTTGGTGGTATGGGTAGGTTTAAGGGTGGGTTAAGGTGTAAGGGAAGGGTCAACAGTGTAATTATAGAGAAATTAATTACAGCTATAATTACATGTAGGAATCTTTTGTAAATATAAGTACAATGTAAAATCACGTATGTACACAATAAGTGCATTGTATCAAATGATTAGTTTAAATGTTTAGTACTTGGTAGTTAGACACCTAATATAAAGTGGGACCCAATTTTTTGTCGTGCTGCCAGCCGGCAGTGATTAATGAACATTAATGTTTCCTAGAAATGTTTCTAGGAAGTGTTGTGCTTGGACAAGAAGTGTTTCATGCTTCAGGAGTGATGATTAGTAACCCAATCTCTGATTTTGGATTGACCATTTGTCCTGAAGTGGACCGATGTTATTCCTGCAGTCCATAGAAATGTCAAACAGGCATCTATGCTCAGCATCGACTCCTCCCTTTTAGATTTGCATGTTAAAATGAGCCATATGTTATTCAAATGAAGTTATGTGTGTGCCAAAGAAAGTACTCTTACTCTGAAATTCAATATACATATACAATAACGTGTTTTGGAGAAAAACATTTATTTCATAATGTGATTTTCCCCCCACTTTCAATTCTTTTACTTCAGTGAAAGGTTAGATTTTTGCAATTTGTTTTTTAATGAAAGATCAAAAGGATAAACAGTGCAGATTTATTTTTTTACAGCCATTTTTGATCATATTTACCAGGGGTGCCATTAATTCTGACCACAACTGTATATTTATATATACACATTATGTATATAATCAAATTCTATATAAACGTTCTGCAAGAAATGCTGTATAAGAGTGTTATAGAGTGTTTAATATTTAATCCATGTTTAAAAACATAAAGGTCTGGTTTCACAGACAGGGTTTAGATTAATCCAGGATTAGGCCTTAGTTCAATTAGGGCATTTAAGCAGCTTTCATAAACATGCCTTAGAAAAAAAACATTACTGATGTGCATCATGAAACAAAACAATGGCACTGAGATATTTTAAGATATATCAGTACAAATTGCTTTCAGTTAAAACATCTTAAACATGCATTTTAATCTGGGAGTATTTTTAAGTCTTCTCTGGGAAACCGGGGGAAAGTAGTACTGGTAAACCAAAGGATTGCTATGCTGTTGATAGGGCCCTTTGAGTAGTTGCTCTGTGGTCAAAAGGAAGCACTCAGCCCTAAATCTGTATGATATTCTGGTCTCTAGATATGGCGAAGGTCCATATCTGGGATTTTTTTCTGGCAAGTGAAAATGATGCTTCAGATCTTAAAGAATCATTCATGTCCAAGCACAAATGTGTGGGACGAGTTACACAATGAAGTTCATTGTTTAGATTTGGGGGTTTGTTCAAATAATAGTAATAGAGATTCTTGCCTTTGCAAGCACTACTAATTATGCCAAAATCTGTGTCAGTACAATGCAGTGTAGGCTGCAGCGGTGAGCCGTAATGATCAGATACACAATGACTGTTTAGTAAATCCACTTGTGTCTGAGTTGATGTTGTTGTTTTCCCTCCAGGCTGTTGAGACGTCTGGCCACACTGCTGTCTCAGCAGGCTACACTGATGGCCTCTAATGAAGCCTTTAAAAAGCAGGCGGAGGGAGCAAACGATGCTGCGAAGAAGTACATGGAGGAAAATGAGAAACTGCAGGAGGTGAGAGAGAGAAAGAGAGTTGTGTATGACAGTGCCGGTCCACTAAAGCTTTTTCATGACCCCCAAAGGCTTCCAAGGTGTGGTAACTTTTACCTGGTACCTGGTTAATGACCAATGGTGTAACTACAGGAGTGTGGCCAGGATGAATGTGTTATATAAAGGAACCATTCACCCAAAAATAAAAATTCTGTTGTTTACTCATCCTCATGTGGTTGTCTATGACTAAATGTCTATGACTAACACAAAAGAAGTTGGTAAGCTGCTCTAGTCCCTCAATTCAAAAAAGAAACAATGAAGTGAGTGACTAAATGATGACAGAATTGTAATTTTGAGATGAATTGTTCCTTTAATGGCTGCTAATCTGTTTGTGCTTTATTTAAAATTCCACATGCACTTCATTAGAAATGATTTGATGCTCTCGTGAGTCATCCCGGTTTGTTAGGTGTTATCCATCTCTCAGACCTCAGAGAAACTATCAATATCAATATCATAGTGCTGCAGACTTTGCTTTTTACCTCTAGATGGCACAGTTTCACATTATGTCTAGAATTACAATTACAATTTCTCTTTTCTGCATTTTAATATTTTTTAAAATATAATTTATTCCTATGGTGGCAAATCTTGAGCTGATTTTTTGAATGTGTCCATGAAGTAAAGTATTAATTTCTGACCCAACATTTTTAAACAGCAGTGTATTTACCTCTATGTATTTTTTGTCAGAATAGATGTTATAAAAATATTTTAAAAGTTACAATGTTAATTTTTAGACAGTTGAGTAGGAATATATTTAGGAAATATAAGAAATAATGTGTGTGTGTGTATATATATATATATATATATGAAAATATTTTGACTTTACTTGTGAAGAAGTCGTAGTTGATAACATCTTTAAGTAGGGTGAGTTTTCCAAAGGTTTGGTTTAGTGGTTGGTAGCTGAAAGGTTATATAGGTGGCGATGAGCTTTCACCATTGTGCACTTGAGGCACTTCAACTCATTTGCGTCTGACGGACTTCCAGGGAAATTCAAGGGAGCTGCCAACCGATTTGTATAGTTAACATCTGTAAAATAACCAGAAGCACAAACAGTGTAGAGGGGAACTATAGTTCATTAGATCACTTCCACATTGGCAGGCCTTTTCGAATTCAGTGGAAAGAGAAAGTGGCGAGTGTTATTCTGTGCCTTCAGGGTAGAATATATATATATATATATATATGACATTCAGACCCCACCTAAAACAGGACACTATCAGAGAACCACCGATGACACTCGTTTGCTCGAGGCACTAACTAGTATAATTTAAAAATAAAAATTAACAGCGTTACATTTCTCAGCAGAGTCTAGTTATTATCTTGTGGCATTTTCATGTTTAATGCATTCAATTATTATTATTATTAGTTGTATTATTTATGTACTATTATAGTATTTATTAATATTTTGAATTAGCTTTTATTTATATTTTTAAATTCTATTTTATTTCATTTTGTTTTAGTAAATTTGTTATTTGCTTTTGTCATTTTTAGTAGTTTTTGGTTTTAAAAAAATATTTCTATATAGCTTTAATATTTATTTCAGTTTTAGTACTTCAACCTAAACTTTATTTCAGTTGGTTAAGTCAAGTCATTTCTAATTATTGTTTCATATTTTTTAAGTTCTAATATTTCATCTGCATTGATCTGGTCTTCCTTGCATATATTTAGCCACTTTTACACTTCACTATGTCCATGCCTTTTGATTATTGTAGCCAAGAGAAACAAATAAATGCACTGACTGTCATAACAATGGCAAAACAGCTCGAATGTGGTATGCCATTTGCAAACACTGCTATTTCCTGGATATGCATGTCTAGTTAGTTATCAAAGCCCTAGATACAGTAATCACATGCAATGTTATTGGCTTTAGCACATGTAGTTTGTTAGTATGTAGATGCCTGAGCGTGGAGAATGCTGGGATAGATTAGCACCGCGTGGCTCAATTACAGTGCTGACGTGCAGTAGGTCACCGCTTTGATCTTTGCATGCAGAAGCATGGAACACGTGGGTTATCAGACACATGGACATATGCATACTACCATAATTTACTTCTGTCAAATGTTATAACACCATAAACAAGAGCACAAGCCATACTGAATGACAGATGGTGAAATATTTCAATTTAGTAAATGAAGTTTGACTCTAGCAGAATGAGGCCTGTAAATCTCATTGTGTTTTCGAAGCGTCTGGGCTGGATGCGTGTCCTTGAACAGGGTGAGATGACCTGACCGGCCTCTGTGATCCATTTTGCTGCGGTTATTATTGTTTGACGCAAAGGTCAAAAGAACCAGTATTGGTCCTGTATTGATCTCTGATCTCTGTCCAGGGTCAATCCATCCTCCATCACTGTCCCCAAGCAGGTGTTAAAGCACTCTCACATTTAATCAAGTGAGAATAAGATCATGAAATTTGCATGATTCTGCTTCATAAAATTAAGTTATATTGCAGCTATTAGTTACGTGAAATAGTTTTTTAATAATTCATAATGCAATTAGCCAAGACGACTCCTTCGGTAATAAAGCACTGATCATTTTTATGAGGGTGTGGCGGCTGGAATGGATCATATTCTACACTTTATGCACTTTACTTTTTAGCAAATCCACTTATAATGTTAATCAAGGTTTTAAGGGCGCTGTATATGTGAACAGCTTGTAACGAAACTTAAAAAAAGAGACCTTCCTCAACTTCCTAGGTTGTCTATGAATGTCTTTAAACTGATTTTTTTTTTATGTGAAGGATGTTTTTGCCTGAAAATCACGTTACTATGGACTGACCCACATCTTCGGAAACGTCTTCAAATACATCTGACCCAGATTTAGTTGTTCCCAGGGGCCAGAAAACAACTTTCTCCTGTGCGATGTGATTTAAAACACTCCCCTGGGTTCGTACCCTTGTCCAGCTCACTTTACAAGGGGTCATTTCAGAATGTCCACGTGCCTTGGGCTGCAAAACTTGAGTGGTTTAGCATTAAATATTCACTCAGTCAGGTTTTAATGGTTTGTGGAACATGTACAGAGACTCATTTCACATATGAGAAACTTTCATTACATTAACAATCTTACAAGAATGCTCCTCATGGCATTATGTGTTAATTTTTAAGCAGAAAAAGAGTACAGTATGTCTGTAAGCAGACTTGAGTAAGCTTTGACTATTATGGAAGTTTATTACTGACCTCTTGAAATCAAAATTTCAATGAAAAACTCCAGGCAGGAAATGTGTAACCAAACATGTTGATCAGCGGTTTGCAGAAGCAGCAATGAAATCGATCGTTTTTGTTTTGTTTTTGCAGGTTATGCAAAAAAAAACATGAAAGTTAGTGGTATTTACACCCACTCGAGCGATTTGTTTGCTAAAAAGAAGCCATTGAGCATCGTCGAGAGGTTAAAAGGAATTGGACAGAGCCGTAACTGCTCTGGAATTGGATTGGATTAAACCTGCCAATAGCGCGCCAAGTGGATATAGCCAGTTTATGATTGGTTCCTGCAAATTTGTAATGGGAGCAGCAGAGATAAATGTACAGGTTTCCAGCCTGAGCTGCAGGGCGAAATCAAATCACCGGCAGATCAGTCTGGGTTTACCCAATCTACATTTAGCATTTACACTTTCTCTTTCTTGGAAAACAGAAATATTGACGACGTCTTGGTCTCGGGACTTGCTATTTTTGGTCAAAATGTGCAGTATATGACACGTGGCTGTATCCCACAATGCAGTGCACTCATCTTGACCTTTTCCAACTGATTTTCACTGTAAACCAGAATATCTGCTGTGATTTCCTTTTTTCCTTACTATTTGTATGAGATGATAATAGGATGCTACTTGCTAAATTAAACATGCGAAGTGGTGAGGTCATGTGACACATTTGCATATTGCATACTCTTTCACTGTTTAAATAAAAATAGTATTTAAGTGTGCACTAAATAGTATGCTGGCCACTATTGTTAAAGTCCAAACTTACGTACTGGCTCTATCAATAAAATAACCAATAAAACAAACAAGAAAAATCTCTAAATAATTGAAGCCATGGCCTACCATTTAGCGCACATGCTCTACAAAAAACGATGTTGTGTACTATTGGAAGATAATTGGCATAGTTATTTTATTATTTACATTCGATTTTGCTGTTAGAGGTTATTGTATTTAACTGCTTATGTTGTTTGATTTGATCAGACCATTTATTCTGTAGTTTTCTGGTGTTTGTAAGTTGTTAGTTATTAGTAATCTTTCTAGAGAATGTTTTCTGTTTGTAGCAGGAATGAGCAGGTCAGAGGTGAACGGTGGTTCAACATATGGTGGTTACTCACTAACTGAATCTCCTAAGATGATGACACAGATGGAGATCATTGATAAACCTAATTTTAACTTGATTACAATCCCTGGAAAATAGAGCACTTGTTCTCTCCGTAACTTATGGCCTGTGAAACTATCATTTGTCCCATTAAAAGTTGAGCCTACAGGACAGATGATTGGGTTTTCTGTGAAATGTTTTGCCAGTCTTGCAGCTAAATTCCTGTCCTTGTGTTTATCTGAAAACATCAGAAAACGGTTTGCAACCTATTTGGCCTGTTTTCCTGAAAATGCAGGATGGAACTTGATTTTAGTCATTGGAAATTTAGTCAATAACAAATTGCACAATATACCATGTATTACCAAATGAAACAGGGGCTTTCGCACAGGAGGAATCTTTTCATAGTTCCTTGAACTAATGGCGGAAGTAACCGGTTTTTGGTGTGTTCGCACAACAGGAACTGGGAACGATTTTAGTTCTAGGGACGGCTTTTGGGGGAACTCTATTAGCTACCACTTCAGAATAGAGTCTAACCCAGCACAGTAGGAACTACCAGTAATGTGACTGAACGCTGATTGGCCAAACACGCGCGAAACGGGCATGCACCATTTTTTTAAAAACCGTGTACACATACAGATTATAACCTATTTACTCCATGAACTAACTCTACAAACATGGAAAAAAATGATAGATGGACCTCTCAACCTTTATGCTAAGGAGAAAATCCAACACCACTTTGAGGAGCCCAAGCGAAACATCATGTATTTCTGCTCAGTTAGCGACATTGGCCATTGACCACACGGAAAACGCTAATACTTTTTCATAAGCCGTTTACTTTCTTTTATATAATCTATCTAATAACATATTAGACAGGACTGTTAAACAGATCATAATCTAATGAAGACTGAGAATGGGAGCGCTGTGTGTTCAGGCTCTGGCGTTCTCAGCGCCGTCAAAATAAAAGTCACAACAACAATCATGACTTAAGCTGCGTTCACACTACAAGCGACTTTGTCGCTGCATGTCGCCGGGCGTTCACACTACTGTTTGTGAGTGACATTCACGGATGGTACTCCATGTTGTAGAACAAATCCATTTTCTTGCCGCTACAAACAAGCATTTTAGAAGGAAAAGTCTAAATATAAATGGAATTAGTACATAAAATGCATAATATTAAAGATGAACAAGAAACGGCGAGTACTCTTTGCCATCGCGGCTATTTAACTGCAGCAAATGGCAAATGCCGGTCTATCTGGGTTCACGAAACAATTCAGGCTCGGAGTCAGCATGGCGAGTACCACTGTATGCAACATAAATTGTAGGACAATTTCTGACTGCTAAAATGAGCTTTTCATTCATCTTGCCTCGGTCGGACTCGGCACTGAAGAGTGACGGATCATGCGCACTCCACTGACTTCACTCCTATTGGTTGTCACTCCCGAAAGTCACTGTTCATTTGCATAAAGTTAAACAGATCTCAACTTTGTCGCGTCGCCGGACACGCCCCATCCGGTCGCCAACGGTCACTGTCTCTCCATTGAAATGAATGTATCGTGTCGCTTGTGGTGTGAACACAGCGTCAGAGGTCCTACTGTGGGTGTGAATGCAACCAGGAAAAGGGCCCTAGAGAACATTTTAGTTCTCGGGGAACCGCCCTGTTGGTTAATTCCTTAAACTACCCGGTGTGAAAGCCCCCTGTTTTGACATGAACTGTTTCATCACATAATCTACACCCTTGATATTATCAGGCAACATTTTTTGAGAAATAGCTGATCATTACATGAGATGACTAACAGAAAGACTGACTGTTTTTCATCAGAAACTCCGGCAAGCGGGCGTTGAAGTGCCTGAAGTGGGTGGGAAGGCCAAAGGTGGCGTGGAGGAGGATAAGAAAAATCTGACAGAAGAGGTCAGGAAACTGAAGGATGAACTCGACGCAACCAAGAAAGGTACTAAATGGTTCTGATTCACTCGTTCACTGAACTGCTCTGTTAAGCCCACTGCCGTTTACATGTGTAAAAAAATAATTCTATATTAATGCATCAAGTCGCTTGGTGAGCATAAATGGCCTAAAGTTTCTTCATGGAGGTTGTTAGTATCAATATATATATATATATATATATTGATGTTAGATGCAATTTAATCAATTTGTCATCACTAATTTGAATATATTTTAAAATGTAATTTATTCCTGTTATGACACAGCTGAATTTTCAGCATCATTACTCCAGTCTTCAGTGTCACATGATCGTTCAGAAATCATTCTAATATGCTGATTTGCTGCTCAAGAAAAATATTTTCAGTGTTGAAACCAGTTGTGCTGCTTAATATTTTTGTGGCCACTGATGCTTTTTTTCAGGATTCTTTGAATAGAAAGTTCAAAGCATTTATTTTAAATACAAATGTTTTGTAAGCTTATTAATATCTTCACTGTCACTTTTGCTGAATTAAAGTATTAGTTTCTTTAAAAAAATCTTACTGACCTCAAACGGTAGCATAGTTGGCTTCAGTTTTGATTTCATGTTGCCGGGATGTGAGTACAGAGTAAATCTAAATAATTCAGAGTTTAGAAAAATCATTTGGCCCCTCTGGTGACCCTGCAGTGAGCAACACAAGATGGCTGCAGCTGAACAAGACTCCTCCTCACAGAGGAATGAGCCTAGTAAGCTGGATTCCCATGCCTCCTTCCACATCTACACTGTATTTAGACTGTGCTTAGGGGTTCATGACCCTTTGCTGACCTCCCAACGAGTTCTGCGTAGGGTGATGGGGGTCATCTCGTGCCAAAGCACATTTTGAGGGAAGTGCACAAAGCTGTCAGTGAGCTTGCAATCAAGTCATTTTATTAATTTAGTAATAGATTTCAGATCAACCTGCCTTTTAAATGTCATGTAAATAAAATTAATAGTGTTATACACTTCCATTCAAGTCAGTAAGATTGTTTTAAACAAATTAATCATTTTATTTATCAAGGATGTATTAAATTGATCAAATGTAACAGTAAAGACTTTTATAATGTTACAAAAGATTTCCATTTCAAATTCATGCTGTTGGACTAGAACTTTCTACCCATCAAAGAATCCTGATAAAAATCAATCAAGGTTTCCACAAAAATATTAAGCAGCACAACTGTTTTTCAACATAGATAATAATAAGAAATGTTTCTTGAGCAGCCAATCAGCATATTAGAATGATTGATGAAGGATCATGTGACAAGATATATTTTAAAATTAGTTCAAATATAAAACAGTTATTTTAAATTGTAATACTATTTTGCAATAATACTGTTTTTACTGTAGGTGAGCATAAAAGACTTCTTTCAAAAACATTAAAAATGCTCACTGACCCCAGTCTTTTGAATGCTAGTGTACAGTATGTCTATCACATGGTCTCTTTTGATCTAAGTGTGCAGTGTTTGCTCAGAATAAGCTGCAAAGTGGACCAGACTTGCTGAAAGTCAAACGTCTGACTCTGTGATGCTACTGTAACCTGGAGACGTTTTTCTCTGCTGATTCTCTACACTGTTTGCGTGTGTGTGCAGCTCTTCAGAAGTCTGACAGTGATGTGAAGGCCATGAAGAAGCAGGCCGAGAACCTCACAACAGAGTACGACCGTCTGCTGGAGGAACACGCCAAACTGCAGGTCAGAGCTCACGCATGTCACACCTCTAACATCTTTCCCATCATAACTCTACAAAGACTGCAGCTTTCTTAGGCAGAATCCTAACTGAGGTGAAACCTGAAGAGAGCTTAATGATTCCAATAGCATCTCAAGTATGTGAGTTTAGACGTGGCCTGTCTCTGGTTAATCATTTATTCTATTTCTGAACCTCATTGGCATAAATACCTATCGAGTTTAAAGTCTGATTTATTGCTGTGAATCCGTTATTTTCAATTAACCATTTCATTGAAAGATGTTGTAAACCTGTATGAATTTCTTTGCAATCAAACAGTTGATGGGCCCCATTGACTTTCATAGTATTTTTTTCATAGTACTATGGAAACTTGAGGGTGAGTAAATAACAAAAAAAAAAAACAGATAAAATAACCTGTTCCTGTTCATTCTGAGGCAAGGTCATGGATCATTTCCAAGGACACGCATACTGATAAAATCTATGCCTTGATGCAGATGAAGTTGATAAAATCTATCAAACCACTTTCTGTTACTTTCTGTTTTCTTACTTCTGTTTCCAGTCCGCCCTGATGCCAGCTGTTTAACTTGGAGTGAAGTCAATCTGCCAGTCTTGACAATCTTTTTTTTTTGGCTGAAAGCACATATTATGATGCAGCTAGTGAACACTAAAGCCACTGTGGCGTCTGTTTTTACTGGGCTTAAAGGTATAACACTATTTAAAGAATGGCAGACAAATATCACAGACTGGATCCCACTTCACAAGATGCAAGATGCGTTCAAAAGTTGACATGTAGTTGCAAAGTTACTTCTCGTCAGCATCAAAATAAAGCGTTAGCAGATGTCAAGCAGACAGCCTACTAATACTCAAATGAGAGTTAGTTGACATCCAGTTGCAATGTTACTAATATTTAGTAGAACGTCTAAAGTTGACCATGGAAATAGTGTTAACAAAAAACTCTACCGTTAGAGCTACAGTAATGCTTTAATCCATAGTCTTGGTAAAAGCAATCTCAGAGATATTTTAGGTATCACACACACACAACTGCGAGGCAGTGTACAGTGGCTCCACTGGCACGTGTCCAGTTGGCGTCTGTTAGCATGTAGAGTGTGAACGCTACATTGAAACCCGTTTAAAAGAAAATGATATCAGTATATTTAGTAAAGTTAGAAATTTCACACATGCTGTCATCAGTCTGTTACTAAAATGACACGTTGAGAGTCAGTTTTCACACATGAGCACACATATAGAACCATAGTTGCATTTCAAGACCCGAGATACAATGTTTCTCTAAATGCACACAAGGAAGAATGTTTAATCTTTCTCATTTTGACCATTTATATGGACCAATGTATCAATACCTTAATAAACTATAATCTTTAAGCAAAATATATTTGCAAGTAAATATTGCAAAGCAAGTAAATTACACACGTTCTCCTCTCCACCTGAAGCGGGTGTGTGTTTGGGTGCGTCCTGCTTCACTGTGGCTGATTGTGGTAGAAGAGATTACTCACACTTTAATCACTCGAGCGAGGGAATCGCTGCATAAAGGTTTTTTTTTCCCTGAAGTCCATCTGATAAAGCTTTATCATACATTTTTCTCACAATGAAAATAGCCTCAGAAGCCGGCATGGCGTTAAAAACAAACATACAAACAATTTCCCTGAAGTCTGCCCTTGTCAGCTGACTCCTGGAAACATTAATGTGACGACTGTGTGTGTATGTGAGACACAGAGGGTGGGAGTCTGATGGACAGGCTTCTCTGGTTTACATATAAGTCAGCTGCTCATAAGAGACTGTGACACATGAACACATGCTGCAGTTACGGCCGTTACACGCTCAGCAAACAGCAACAACACTGCACTGTAAATCCCATCTCCTCATTTTCATTGCATGACATCACTGTTAGATGAAATGTTTTTGGCTATATATATATATATATATTATAGAAAATTTTATTTTTCAATGCACAAGTTCCACAATACAATTTTCACAAGTATGAGAGTTAAAAAATATTAAGATGCAAATTATATTTGCTAACTAAAAATACAATTTGAAAAATCTTTGCCTTTTAAAATTCACTATTCAAGAAATTTAAATCTGGTTTCTTATTTGGAAAAATGAAATGCATATATTTATGTGTATGAATGTGCTTGCGAATGAGATTTTCACCATTTTTAATAACTTCATTTTGAAAGGTCTTGTGGTGACCAATGAATTTTTACTCAAAAATATTCTGTGTAGTTCCTCAATTAATACACTTTTACAACCTACATGTATAATGATTAATCATATTATACTATATTTTCATAATTTTGTATAAAGTATAGTCTAATGTTCTAAAATAAAGTATAGCATGACACATTTCATGAAACTACTGAGATTTCTTGTCATGTCAGCCACTCAAAACCAGCAGCCAAATCTTCCAGGATTATGCAAATCTCTGTCAGTTGGAGATGTTCATCTTCTTTCTGCTCTGTCTCTGAACACAGGCCAAAAGTGATGCTCAACAGGACAAGAAATCAGACTGAACGAAGACCATCGTGCACCCGCTCTCTTTCCTGCATCCTCATTGGCTGATAGCAGCTCAGCTGGGCTGCGCATCACTCCTCTGGCTGTGTAAGAACAGGCTTCCGTTCTTCATTAATGTGCTTTCCATGTGATTCATTAAAGCCTGCGCAGGGTTTTCATTCACTTTTTGTTTTCTTTTCGGTTTTTGCCGTGAACTTCTGGTGTTTCATTTTTATTTCCAAAGTTTTGGTTATAAAATGTCAGTTTAGAATTGAAAATCTGCTGACATGAGTATTACATTTAATTTCTTGATTTCACAGTTTTGTATGTCAGGTACATTGAGCCTCATCCATGAATCACAAGCAGGGTGAATTTCTGTGGTTAAATCTCTCTTACGTAAATTGTCATTTTGAATTAAAATCAACGTTTTACATAAGCATGATTTCACAGTTTACACAAATGCATTCAGCTTGCGATTCATAAATGAGGCCCTTTGTTTTTATAAAAGGACCAAGAAACACTTTACTGGTTATTCTAGCTGAGATGTTTTCAATATGATAAGTGTTGGGGTTCAAACTTTAATTGTCTGCATTTGAATGAACAGTTTTTCTTGCTATATGGGGGAAAGCTTCGATCTTTCCTTTGAATATGGAGATTTGGTTTCAGTACAGATGCATGTCTTGGTTAATTTTAGATCTTTGATTTATAGGGTACACAACACTTTACACCCAATATGCACTCAAGAAAGAAAATCCCTCCAGTTTACGATCGACGAGCCTCGTGCTTCATGCTATAGGAAGATATTTTCGAATGTTTTTTTGGTCCTGGGTGTTGGATAGCTCCTTTTTTTTCTGGGCTATTGTAGAACAGAACGAGTAAACTGCTTCTTTCCAGTCCTGTCTGGTTTGAGGCCACTGAGTCGGTATAATCTGATACGAGCCTGGCAGGGCTGTTACAGTGGGTAAGAATGCCACTTTGGCAGGAACAGTAAAGCATCCCCAGCTGATATTGTGTTTCAAAACACAGCACGCTCTATCTCTGGTCTTATAGGTATTGAAATAATATTGATGTCACATTTGAGGGCCACGCAGTAGTTTTGCATTTAACATGCAGGTAACGTTTGGCATCGCTAAAGGTCACCGCGTTCGCTCTGGTTTACAGTTCAAACGTCCTGGGTTTCTCCGGGTCTCGTCTGGCGTGCGCAAGCAAATATCTTTGCAATCTTAGAGCAGTGTGACCTGAAAAAGGAATCAACCGGAATGACATCATAGCCGTGTTAAATTAGGGATCTGTGGGAACAACATTAGTGCTTTTTTGGGCTCCCAGAGGAAAGGGCATCGGGCTCACTGGCAAAGTGTCGGATAATTCATAGTCAAGACCTCCTGGACAGTTACCAGTCATAAGAGCACGAGGAATGCCATCTGCTTCCATGACACTAGTTTACGATTTCAGTCACTCAACGATTGGTTAGATGAGTGAAAAGTTAACCAGAGCCCCAGTTCAGTGAAAATGTCAAGCGTATACCTGAAGATCGTGCATTTTACACACGTGCTTTGGCTGTCATTGTGTGATTTTTCAAAACCGTAAATAAATGAATGAACTGTATGATACTGTTAAATGGGCTCTTTCTTTATAAGCATTCCTAATTGTAGCTTCTTCTTTCTTATATTATGTTTTTAACTGTGACTTGCAAAAAATAAAACAAAAAAAACATGCACTGTTGTGTTGGCAATGACAGAATACTTGCCCTTCATGGAACGTGTTGCGTAGTTTTGATAGCGTAATGCTGTTATCTGCCTTGAATATCTTCAGGAAAATGTCAGTCTGCATCACTTCACTACGAAATTTGTGAATTTATGTGTTCTGGTGATGTGCTGTAGTTGGGATATTGATCAACCAAACCAAATAAATTCTACTTCATTCAACTTGACTTGAGTCTGCAGTTATTTTTATTCTTTTTAATGTTTGTTTTAACTATTTTAATAAAGCCAATCAAATCTGTCATCATTCAAATGATTAATTGAGAGAATTTGACGATTAGATTTTTTTTCCCCGTTTCGTTCTTCGCACGCATCTACCATATGACTTCAGAAGACTTGAAATATTAGAAGTTTTGTGTCCTTATTCATTGTAATCGCATTGAAAAAAACGACTAATTGACGTGTTTGAAACGACTTTACTCGAGTGAGTAAAAGACTGCGAACCATTCCTTTAAATCTCAAGCAAAACTCAAAATAAACAGGTTTCCTGAAAATGTGCTTGCTGTGGGCTATTTCCTCAGGCAACTTGGGGAGAGAGGAGCTGTAATGTAAAATATGTGAAAAAAGATGTGTTTTTTGAACAATCAAGCATTCTAGTAAGCCCCAAAAGCAAGACTTAACCCACAAACACATGATCGTACTGTACATCTGCATAGAGAGATTATATCATAGAGATATTAACAATATATGCATGCCAACATCATTTGCACAGTTAACATGTTTATCAAGGTGGTCATTTAATAACATGCACTTAAATTATTGATAACCTGTATTGTAGTCCTACAACAAGGGATTTATTAATTAGCCTTTTCACATTGTATTCTCGCTGGAGTTGTTAAATCATTCATTTGGCTTTTGCTAAATGATTCACAGCATTGAAATGAGGTCGGACTGAATTTCGTACAGCAGGATTTTTCCTCCTTACGATCCGGCACACTTATCATCAGTATTCGGTGGGTAATTATTTTAGCTGTTGATATTAAACAGATGAATGCTTGGTCTATTTCTGTCTACATACCACAGCTAAAATCTGGGCCAAAGTCTCATCAGAGTCGTGAACTACGTGCTTCAGACCCAGTGACGAGGAACACTATTGAGCAATAACATTTATGTTATTGCAAACTTACACACATATTGCGTATAGGCTGTTTGTTTTGAGTTGGATGTGTTCATTGAATGAGCTCAGTATATGTACAGTATAGAGCAGGGGTGTCCCATCCTGCTCCTGGAGGGCTACTGTCCGGCAGAGTTCAGCTCCAACTCCAGTTAAACATACCTAAACCAGCTGTTCAAGCTCTTACTAGGCATACACACCGCCTGGCCAAAAAGTCAGGGATTTAAATATAACATACTAGAAACATAATAATCACTACAATAATGATCCAATCATTGACTTATTAAGCATATGCCTATGTTTGGCAACAGTTTTTCTGACCCTAATTGATGGAGTGTGTAGCTTTTCCTTTCTTAAACAATCATGTAGAAAGACACATCATGGCCGTATTCCAGGATGACAATGTCAAGATTCTGAGGAGCATGAAGAATCATTTTCACAGATGAACTGGCATCTCTGAGTCCAGGCCTTAAACTCATTGAAAGTCTTTGGGATGTGCTGGAGGAGACTTTACAAAGCAAGAATCCAGCACTCTGTAAATACAAGATTTGAACAAATATGTATGCACCTCTTGATGGAAATAACATTTATTTTCATCTAGATGCATAAATATTTGATCAAAATCTTTTACTGACAATGTAAGAGTCAAGCACTCTGTAAAGTCTCCTCCAGCACATCCCAAACACTTTATTTAAGAAAAAAAAAAAAAACAGTTTTACTTGTTGGTATTTTTTTTAATTTTCACTTGTTTGCGCACTTGAATTATAAGTAAATATCTTTAGTAGTTATTGATTTGCAAGTAAGAAAATATTTTTATTACCAAAACTCTTAAGTGGCTGCGTTTGCATTACCCTTCAAATTGCGCAAATAGAAATTGCGAATGGAAAATACGGCCAATGGAAACATGTCAATTTCACAAAAACTCCCATACGGTTTTCCGCGCGCATGAGGTGGTTTTTTAGGCAATTCGTATAAGGAATAGTTCGCAAAACTGCAATGGAAACAGTTTTTTCGCATTCACAGGTCACCTGCCGTAGCCTACGTAAAAGTCACATGATCATTCTTTAAAGATATGTTTGGACAGAAGACGAGACAGAGTTCTTCATTAAACTCAAAAGACAAAAGTATTACGGGAATACTGGATTCTAAACAACAAAGAAATGCCACAATTGATCAAGACCTCGGAGCAGTTAGGAGGGAGAAACACCCAGAAATATGTAGCCGCTCCCAAGTTTAAGGGGCTTTCCTTGCCATTGATGATTGGATAACGCTGTCATTTTGTGATAGTTTTTTATCGACATTTAGAAAATATCGCAAAAGTTTTGCGCAAATCTGTAATGGAAACGCATCTACTGTCTGTTTAATCTTCCTTTGTCTAGTGCTGGCTACTTAACTATTTAATAATTTACAATGATGTCAGATTAAGTTGACACACACACACGTATTTTGAGCAGTAGCATTAATCATTCAGTATTAATCAACTCCATTCCTGGCCACATGTCAATGTCCAATGGTCCACTGGTTCCATGGTAAGTTTTAAGGAACACCCTCAAGTCTAACTACCTTTAATTTAATAGTTGTTTATTTTTCTCCTGTTTTCCAGTTTCCTCTATTAAATCCAGTCATGCTTCAGGATGTTTTGCTCCTCAGTTCTGCTGAAGGAGTGTGTGTGTTCCTTCGGGAAAGTGACGTCAAAGCAAACCCTCTATGGGGACAAATGAAATCAGTTTGGATTTTGTCATCAATCGTCTTTCAAAGCATTTTGTGCAATTACAGACTGAACCTTTTTAAACTGCATGTCTATCAGATTTCGTTTAGATCTGATTTGTTTCTCAGATGCATTCTGTTATGTAATTAATTGTGCTTATGCTTAATTCACTTAAATACCTTGTGATGTACCATAGTGAGCTAATGTTAAAGTTAATATTCAATGCAAACTGCTTCGAGCTGTGCAATCCATCGTTGTTTTTGAGTGTAAACAGCGAGTCATTTTCGTCATGATGGTTAACTAGCTCGTGTAAACGTGTTTAAGTGAGTGGGAGCTGATTTGAGCGTTTGTGCTCCAGGACTGAACGGCCAACTGTTTCAGGCTCTGGGCAGAAATAGAGCAAAGGAGCCGAGCTAAACATAGTCAACAAACTTCTGCCAGCCGCAGCCCGGCTTAATATGGCAGCTGCGCTCTCCTGACAAACAGGCATTTGTCTTTAAAACCAGTCTGAACCGCATGAGAATCATGCCTGGCCCTCCTGCCCGCTCCGGTGAACAGGCCCGACACAGACAACAACTGCGTCGCCAGGAAAAAATGATGTGATCATCTCGTGGACAGTAAAACTCACAAAGATCTTCACTCATTTATATAAAAACTGCACTAATGGTGATTAAAGCCACTGTAAATTAGTATGGACCCTGTAATAGTCAGAAAAATATAATTTATAGTTTTTGTTTCATGTTTTCTGTTGAGAATCATATTTGATACATCTGGCTTTTATGTCAGTGGCCCAAACTGAGCAAATAAGCAGTTTGTTGCGGTTTCTAATATTAAGCCTAAGATGAAATTCTGATAGCTTGTCATGTAAATCAATGAGATCAACAGAGTACTTGCATAAAAATAAAACAGTTGTCACTCTATATCTCAAACAAAATTATATTTAAATGCTTGGTTTTATGATCAAAGCTCTTGTATTTTTCTTTTTTATGGGGGCCAAAACATATAGGCCCGGTTTCACAGACAGGGCTTAGACTAAGCCAGGATTAGACCATAGATCAATTAGGACATTTAAGTAATTTTTATAAACATGCTTAGAAAAAAACATTACCGATGTGCATCTTAAAACTAAAAAGGCACTGATATATTTTTAAGATCAGTCAGTGCAAGTTTATTTCAGTGGAAACAGCTCAGACTTACATTTTAGTCTAGGACTAGTCTTAAGCCCTGTCTGTGAAACCAGGGGTATATGACTTAATTTAAGATATCTCAGTGCAAGTTGCTTTCAGTTAAAACAGCTCAAACATGCATTTTAGTCTAGGACTAGCTTAAGCCTTATCTGTGGAACCGGGGGTATATGCAATGCAATACAATGATGATTGACAGATGAACAAATAAATGTTCATTAAAAGCCTGATCATATTTGATACATTTTAAGATGAGGATGATGTCTGAATAATGAAGTAAATTTAAGTTGCTTCAGTCCCAGTATGTGTTCATGTTGAAATATTATTAACAATATAAATGTTATGTGGTTTTGACGCTCTTTAATGTGGTCTAACATCAGAGGGAAAGATACTGAAATAAACCATCTTATGTAATCGCTCAATCAGTGTTTGAAAACTTTGAAAGGCTTGTAAACAACATCACCTGACGTCACCTTTACCTCAGAAAAAAATAATATATATATATATATATACACACAGAACAACCCACATCTGTAAATGAGACAACGACAAGAAAGCACATTTTTAATGGAGTTAGTTTATTGCCTTTTGTTGCTTTGATTTGGGCAGGTGGAACGGCACAAGATCACAGTGTGGAGCATGAAGCCCTTCTTACATGAGAGGGATCCTGTTTGACAGATGGGACACTAACATACACAGTACAGTTACCTTAGCGTTACTATTGTTAGATTTAAAAACGGACTACCATGGTTACATCACAGAGTGTTACAAAGCACAAGAATGAAAGACGTCAATGAGCGTATCACCAGATCAACTGTGAAGTTTCAAGACAGTATCGTCACCCAAAGCTTTGGAGGACTGCTTCATCATTCGGCTCTCCTCAGAGACGCTCTGCATCTGTGACCGTCTTTGGAATCAGAGGCTAAATGAGTTAATAAATGAATGTGTTCATTCATCTGTGATTCTACCGCGCTATTCACCATTCCCTTTAAGGACTTCACTCTCGACAAACGGCACCATTCAGCAAACCTTCAGTGCAAAGATACTGTCGAGAACATTTGGCAGAGCACACAAAATGACAAAAAATGTTCTTGTTTTGTTAACATGTATTTTTCTAGATAAACATTTATACTTAATCACTATTTAATAACTGATCCACTGACCAACCCAAGCTCTTATTTGGATGGAAAGAAAGAAATTTTTCTGATTGCCTTGACTTTGATTCCTTGTTTGCAGTTTTTGGACTAAAATTGGACTAAACGGTTAAAGAGTAAGGCCTTTGGGAAACCAGTAGCTCCTAATGTGAACCGCAGAGGAGGTCTAACTCGGTCCTCAGATATCTGAGGGGCACTTAGATCATTTCATTCTCACTACACACAGTCATAAAGGCATTTTCAACTCTATGGGAATCAATGGATGTGCCGGGCTAAATGTTGTATTACCCATTTAAAGGGTAAATAAACTGATGGAATAAAATGCTCAAATTTTCCATAGAACGCATGTGTTTAAAGTGGGAGAAGAAATAAGCAGAACGACAAACTAAATGGCTTCTCAAATTGAAACGGTTTGCTCAGCGAAAACCAAATGGAGCTGGGTGGTCGGCAGAAAATACTGGAGTTTTACACACACAGTCTAACACATTTAACAACTGCAGCACTTGATATTTCAAATAAAATCAGATTCATGTGCTATCTGTCTCATATGCCTCCCTGCAACTGCATTTCAGTAAGAATTCCCACTCCCTGTTTCCCACTCATCTTTATCAAAAGTACATACGGCATCAAACGTTAAAATATAACACACAGATATCATTTATATTTATATGCATATAAGCAAAATAATAGCCTTCACAAAATAAATCTCTGATTTATTTTACAGTATGTAAATCACAAGAAAAAAAAAAACCGCTTTCTAACACGATTAAAAAGTGCTAGCAGATTATTTTACAACAATGTGCAAATGTATTCTGAAGCCTTACATTATGTAGTCTAATTTGTACATTCTGATTACATCTATAACGCCACAATGATTTAGTGTTTGAGTCGATTCTCCCACAGGGCAGAATTCCCACAGGTCGGAATGAGGCCGGTTTGTCATGGTATAATCTTGGCTATTTGTCCATGGGTTCTCAACTTAAGACAAATAAAGGCAAAGTTTGGCAACTATGTGTCTATAGTTCACCTGCTGTCACAGGCATTACAGCAGAACGACAGAAATCAAGCGTTCTGCACCTGACGTTGGCAAAAAAAAAAAAAAAAAACCTTGGTGGTTCTAGGTGGAAACCATCTGACTATGTCCTTTTCAATTCTCTGACAACCTGCATTCAAACTAGGGCTGTGCAATTAATCGAATTTATGATGAAATCGCCATGTGAGCATGTGCAATTTCTAGGGCGGCCCCCTAATAGTCGACTAAATGTTAGTCGACTAGAAGAGGATTAGTTGACCACAATTTTATCAGTCGGTAAGTCGCAGGAAAACAAACGTTGAAGTCACGTAGTCAGCGGGACAGATGGTTAACAAAGGGCCATGCAGTAATTGCAGAATGTTGGGCAGAAAATCTAAACGTTCTCCTGTCATCCATCAACCTCAAATGTGGCTTATTATCATTCGAAACGTGTAATTAGTAGCAACTTTACATGACTAAAATGAGCCGGGTAATTCGCAAGACCTGTCAAACTATCATTGCGGCAAAACAGAGTAGGGGCCATTCAGACAGAACAGTTTTTTACAAATTGAAAAATGTAAAAGTTAAAAAAGCCATAAAAAATAACCAACGCTGTCATGCATCATTTATGCAAATGTATGGTGATCGCAAAGTATGTGTGTAAGAAACTATTGTCTCGAAATCGTAAAAAAATCCATATTGCACAGCCCTAGTTCAAACTGTGGAATATTTCATTGTTAGTTGAAGCTACAGGAATCTTTACGATAATGTGAAACTTTATTTTAAATGTCTCCATTAAGGTTTTAAAATCATAAAATATCATAGAACATATTAACACTGGCACTCAAAATGTAGAACTGAAACTAAAATCAAAAGACAAAAAAAGTCGTCATGAAACATTGTTTGCAACCAATTAGAAATCAGTAATGTGATGTTATTGGTTGCGTTATAAAAAAATGGGTGTTTCATGTTGAATAACGATTCAATCCTAAACAAAATGCAACGTTTGGTTCACAAGCACCTTAAGGAAGTGCCACTTCTTCATTTGAAAGCCTGCCTGTGTCTAATCAAAACTCTCTCGATGTTTGCAAACATGAAGCGCGTCAGGCTCGCAGTCATTTCAACTCGACTATGAAGATGTTGTTTTTTTATGGCAACCGAAAGCATCTCCTGACAAACTTGAAGAGAGATGGAAAGTGGCACATACAGTAAACGCTGTAATATCCTGCACCAGGTATTGAGGTCACCTGTCTCAGATGAAGACACATTGAGAAAGCGACAGAAATTATTTTGCATCGTTTGGCAACCACCAACTTATTGACATGAAATCTGCAAAGACACATTTAATTTGATGGTTAGATCTGTATCTATTTTTGCTGATCCGTTAAACTCAAAATCGTTTATTAAAGCATATATTTGAGGTCAAATCTGCATTAGATTTGAAGAATTTGAGAAAGTGAATTACTATTTATCACAATTGATCTGGATGTCATTATGGGCCAATTTAAGTCAAGGTTGCATTTGTAAAGAATTTTAATTTGAAACGTGATTCTCGCTCAGATTTGATACTCATGTGTCAATGCAAAGAGACCCTTATCATGTTCAGGAAAGTTGCCTGTGGGAATTCTGCCACTCTATCAAATGAAGTTACAGGCTACACTATACCTCCAAAGACACGCTGATTTAGTCCTGCAAGTCTTGATATCTGCACTGAACATTGCACATCTTTTTTTCTTTTTAATCATGAATAGACTGCAGTTTGAACTGGTGGAAGAGGAAGAACATCTGGTAATGTGCATGCTAGAGGATCTGTAGTTTGAAACAATGTAACCATCAATATCCATCAGCTGTTTTAAGACTGTAAGATGATGCAGAATTCCATAAAATGTCAAATAAATACTGAGGATTTCTTCAACCAGCTTGCCTTAGGAGGGTTGTTGTAGGATTTCCCTTTTGATCTACATAACACTCTCAAAAATGATCACCTTGTTCTCCTCCGTTCCAGGAGACAGAGAGGTCAGGCTTTTAATGTCAGTGTCAGGGGCCATGTATTCGAGGTGATGGCCTCCCCACACTGGTTTGGTCAGACTTTCCCAACGCTGCGTGAAAAACAGAGGAGACAACCACAAATAAGCTTAGCTGTGACAATTACAATGAATGACCATCAAACTAAGCTTCATGTCAACAAATCGCTTCGGATTTTTACACTTAGAGTGTCCCTCATCATCCTACATTATTTTCTAAGGGGTGTCACAGCGAACATGGTAATGCATGCAAATTATGGGCCCTGACAGACGTTTAACAAAAGCAAAGTCATTTGCGTTCTTTGAACGGTCATTATTTAAATTACGAAAAAGGTTGTAAAAAAACAAAGCATCGAAATTTTAGATAATGCTAAAAAACACACCAAAATATAAGACTAAAATTAAAACGAAAACTTAAAATATTACAAATATTACAAATTTAAATATGAATTGCTGCAACAAAACTTAACAAATGAAATATCACTCATGAGTGAAACGATTCATAGAAAATGTTCACCAAATATACAGTTGTTTATGGACGCTTGTTTCTGCCATGGAATAAAAAATAAAAAAGCTAATTTCAATGCTTTATGTCACAATTTTTTTTTCTCTCACAATTGCGAGTTTATATCTCACAATTCTGACTTTATAACTCGCAATTGCGAGTTTACATCACATAATTGTAAGAAAAAAAAGTCAAGCTTCCATAATTGTTTTCTGTAAAGCTGCTTTGAAACAAAGTGTATTTGTGAAAAGCGCTGTACAAATAAATGTGAATGGACATTTCCTGTGTGTTGTGATGCAGTTTGAAAAGCAGGAATATGATTGTTTTTAGTCCAAGCGAGACGAGCAGAGAGAACTATTGCGTAAATATACCTCTGGCCAGTGTGTCATTCATGCAGTTTGCTAAACCCCAAAATAATCTTTCTTGATTAAACACAAGATTAATCACAACTACTTGACATCCCTATTATTATCCACTTTTTCTCCAGCATCCTGTGCTAGTTTTCCCACAACAAACATGCCACAACCCTTAGCTACCTTCTGTGTGTTTGGAAGCAAACACTGAGGGGGTGAAGCATTGTGGTCTATCTGCAGAGGAATGACAACCATTAGCCTAGTTACTATAAATACGCGCGTCGTTTTCTCATGAGTAATTCTGATGCTTTTCAGTGAGGTAACTGACCCATAGTCCAACTCCAATGGCACCCAACGGCTATATTACACTGCAGATTTTGGACTGTTTGCACAAACTGCTGTTGCTTTATGTGTTTATGGGGTTGATAGTGTTAGAATGGATCACTCAAGTAAACAAAACTACTCTTTCGATGCTAGTGCATGGGAATCAGAGCAGCGGTTTGAAGAGTGAAATGTTTGCAACGGTGCACACCTCTCTGAATGTTCCCTTGGATCCAGCGAGTTTGTACACGACGCTAACGGGGATACAGAGCATGGAGGAGAGAGCCATACACCATCCGATCACCTCTCCCCACCACGGGTACACGTACACATTGTTGTAGGTCAGAGGTTTGTAGTTCAGCAGGTGAAATAGGAAGATACCCTGAAGACATACAGAACAATGGCATCCATCTGATTCAATTATACAGGTATTAAAATGCATTTTCTATCATTTTAATGGCTGACAGACTCAACCTTTTTTAAAGGCATGAACAGGTGGGACAGTATTTTCCAGCACTCACCATGCAAACACATGGAGTTATAAAGGACCAGCACCACTTTATCCACGGGAATGGCCGGTAACCGATCATACGGGCAATATCGTCCATGAACCTGTCAGCACCTGCACACAGTGGCATGAAGTCAGCATGCCTCTTTTGGGCGTATGTAGGATTAGAATAGTGTTTGTGTCAGCACAGGGTCCTACATGCTATTTGTATCTCTTAATGCCTGCAGTACTCATGATAAACTGATGAGACATGAGAACGCTGCATGAAGCGATTCTTACCATAAACCCACGCGACAACCACGCATTCCCAGAATGCTTGCCACAGTAGAGTCATTCCACTGGCTGAGTAGTAGTCAAAAAGCTGGAAGACGTACATCCCTCCCTGCAAACGCAAATATATGGAGAAATCATAAATTGGTATTAAAATGGACCCTATTTGACTAAATGTCTAAATAGAAACCGTGATACTTTTTTTCAGGATGATTCTTTGATAAATAAAAATAACAGCATTCATTGGAATATAAATATTTTGCATCAATGTAAATGTCATCGATTTAATGTATAATCTCTGAATAAAAGTTTCTATAAAAAAAAATCTCATTTACAATATATATATATATATATATATATATATATATATATATATATATATATATATATATGTTTAATATTACATATTTTTTGCAAATCTGACATAAAAATTTGGAACATAATCAAAACCTGACTTCCATTTGTTATTAAACATTAAATAAACATCAAAACAGACAACTTTTATAAAATTCTATTTTATGCAACAAATCATTTTCCATAATGGTTATGAGTAAATGGGGTGCAAGTGAAAAATGTTTCTGATTATATTATAGTTTTTATTATTATTTCCTGTAAATTATTTCCCAAATTCCCAATTTCCCAAATTCTTAATTTCCCAAATTCAAAAAGTAATATTAACCAATTATATCACAGTTCACTTTTCACAATCCAATCAAATCCCTAGTTCCACCCTATATTATTCCCCATTCAATATTTTGTTTTACCCTGAAATGGCAACATTCTCATAATTACGGTAATTTGACTTGGCGTGAACGCATCTTAAGTCACAAAATGTAAGTTAAATGCATCATGAATGTTGTTTCAAGCTGTCTTTACACAATATTTTGTCAATGTGAAAAACACATCTGAAGCAATCTCACAAATGCTTCTTGTCAGGTTGTTATTTTCAGTGAGATTCTTTGAAGCTTTCTTGTGTTAACTTCTGAGTGATTGTGAGCTTTATGAGTCACATCACTCCCACATACAGTAACAATTTCTCATGGAAGATCAGCCTCTGAATGAGAGCATGGCGATCTAATATTCAGTGAGAGGGCTTGGGATAAACCATTATATTCTTATCGGACTAATGGGGTATAAGACTACTGACTGTGAGAGAATAAGATGCTGATATTCTCACACCTGACACTAACGCTAATGAAGGGGTGTTTCATTAAGGGGACTAACCTGTGTAACCATGGAGAGATCTATAATGAAGCATAATAAACAGCAGATCGCCACAGCGATTTCGCGCTGATAGCGCATGTAATACTTTCCAGGGAAAAGATCAAGAATGCCAGTTACGAAACCCTCCACACCAACAAACTGTGAAAAACAAGATGTGTTATTAATGGATTTGCTTTCAAATATTTTCAGTTATGCAGTGATATACAGTATGAATCAAAAACACACAAGGGTGATTCTATGCTAACTGGAAAAAATGACCTCCAAACAACAACAAAAAACCTTTAATAATACCACATTTGGCACTCTAGACTCATGTCAGTTTAATTTTAGTATATGTAGTTGTATATGAAGAGTTCAGATGCAAAAGCCTCTAAGTGCCATCTGAAATTTTCTTCTAGAATGATCATTTTTTATCAAGCTCGTATATTTTAAGTTCAGTAATTTCACTTAAATGACAATTAATAGATAATCTTCATTGCCATTTAAGTGAAATTATTGAATTTAAATATACGAGCTTGATAAAAATGATCATTCTAGAAGAAAATTTCAGATGGCATTTAGAGGCTTTTGCATCTGAACTCTTCATATATATATATACACAACACACACCATCTTTTAGCTGTTTCCATGTGAACTGACCTGACTGTCCAGTCCCAGCAGTAGCAGCATGATGAAGAACAGTGCAGCCCACACCGGAGCCACGGGCATCATTGAAATGGCTTTAGGGTATGCTATGAACGCCAAACCAGGGCCTGCGGGGAGAAGAGAAACATGAGAGACGCGTCACCACGGGCTACAGGTCGCCCGCAACTCAGACACACATACACACGTACAGCACCAACGGAACAGAGAGAGACAGAACTGAATAAAAGAGAAAGAGAGAGTATGAGAGATAGAAGCACCTGGATGAGGTGAAACGAAGTGATAGCTTGTGGAAAAAAGGGGACGGAGGGATTTAGTTTGTTCCTATTTTGTATTGTTTTTGTTTTGTACTGCTCCTCTATATTGAAGGCAGGTTTCAATTAGCCATTTAGTTGTTATTAATGTCTAGCATTTGTGCATTTCAGTCTAATGCTTTTCATTGGAGGTGAACCGTAATGTAGTGTAGGCGGTGTCTCATTAGAGGCCTGTAAGCGCATGTTAACATCGAGGGCGTCTAAATCTATCAGCGTCAGTAGTCATCGGCTACAATACTGGTAAGTATCACAGCACACTGTTAGTTCACGGTCAGACAAATATAAAAAGCTGGTTAAATACAAATTTGAGACTTGAGTTTGTCATCTGTGTGTCCTAAAATACTACACAAAAATGAATAAATGTTAATGTAAACTAAGCTGAGCTGGCAATCAAATGACATGGATTTCTGCATTTCCGTCTAAAATTAGCTGTTTAACTATTAACTATTTTAATCATAACAGAAGCAAAACTAAATATTGTACTTAAAGGGGTCATATAGTATACTTTTGATCATTTTATTTTAGCATTTTATTTCCACTGATACTGCTTGTAAAAAATGTTTACAGCAAAATATTCATTGTTTAGTTCACGCTCATGATATAAGGTTTTTCTTTTTGTTGTTGCTGGTTTTGCCTATAGGACTTCTATGTATGTTCCCTCTTTGCATGTAAAAAGAGATGCAAAGTTTCCAATGTGGATTTAAGCTGCTCCATCCATCAAAAACAGCCTCTTTTTGCAAAGCCTGAATTACATAGTGACAGATTTATAAAACATTTTGACTGTCTATTCAACATTTTTCTGCTATACAAAACAAGAACAGCACATGGTTTAACTTATTTTCTGTATATTTTACTCTAGTTAGCTCTTCAGGTGTTTAGGAATGATAGTATATATCATACTTTGTCATTATGACGTTATCATGACTGGATGTGCCATGTTATAAGCGTCATTGATGTGTCAGTTGCGTTGAGTTCAGAAAGAGTTATTTTTACAGCCTAGTTTTAAAAGATTATGGACTGGATTCTGACAGTTTTCATATATAATCAAACTGATTTGTCAAAAGATCATGCAAAATTGAATTTCTCATTATATGACCCCTTTAAGAAACTGTAGAGGTGGGAAATTCTTGCATTGCCAGCAATATATTGCCAACGACACTGTTTTTACATGACTTTACTACAAATTTGCCTGTCATGATAAGGAATTCTGTGCGGACAATTTTAAAGGAGCTATATGTAAGAATTTTCATGTATTAATCGCTTTTTGTATTGTCATTTGCTAAAGCTTGTAACGACACTTAAAAAACGAGACCTTCCCCGACCTCCTAGGTTGTCTATGAAAGCCTGTAGACTGATTTTTATGTAAAGGACTTGGGGCGGTTTTGCGGGGAAGATCCAAAAGATGTGACGTTTATGTGAGCTCCCGAGAGCCTCTCTTCCGTTCATGAATGCTTATACAATGTTCAGGATAATACCTAAAGAACCATTCTGTATTGTAATTTCAATGTGTCACACAAAGAAAGGGGATTCATGCAAACTAGAGTCTCACATAGCCAGATCTACAGGGCTTGACAATAAGGACTGCCCGGTGTCAGCGTGAAAGACGCTCAGGACAGTTGATGGAATTGTAACTTGCTCGATCGCCAGTGCTGCGATGTCACGAAAGTTGATCATTTGAACATGTTTGAAGTCAGGTCAATTTAAACATTCACGCGATTTTTAACCATTCAGATTCAAGTGAAAGAGAACTTTCGCACACTGTTTTCTGTGTGTACACACAGAGAGCCGAGTCTCACAGCTCTCAGTGTGCGCGCGCACAGAAAACAGCTCGCTAACACTGAATTGAGCTCTCTTTTGAGTCTACTTGCACTTGAACGGAAAAATACACACAACAAAGTGTCAAAAGGCCCATCTTGGGAGTATATAGACATAATAATATATGTTTAAGTGCAATATATGTGACAATAGTGTTTACGTGCAAACACTATTGTCACATATATTGCACTTAAACATATATTGTTATGTCTTACTTGAACGTAAACAGATGAGAAAATGCATGTGTAACAGTATATTGGATCCATGCATTTGGTCTTAAAGTGACAGCAGCCTAATATTCCTGCTGCCGTCTGCGTCAAAAGACGAAGAGAAAATCACTCACTGCTCTTGACTGAATAACTTTTGTAGCTTTAATAAGGATTAATCTATTAATCCTTGTTAAATTAAGCGATTTTTAATCTATATTTAATTTATAATTTCTATATTTAATTAATTATATTTTATTCATACAATCTATAGTAAAGTTAAGACTATGCAGTGTTATTTTATGTTTGATTATTCAGTTTCTATACCTGAATACTGTTAGACTGACCTGAAAACATTAAAGCACTGTTTTTTTAATTTTATTTGTATACATATTTTTTTTTCGAGCTGTTGCTAGTTATTTGTTTATTTATTCAGTATAATAAACAGTATAATAAAATAATACTGAAGACACACTAGTGTTAGTTAGGCTAGTATTTTTTGCTGGGGTACTGAAATATGAAGCTATGAAATTTCAATAGTATCTACAATTTTGGTGGCTTATTTATTAGAATAAAATGTTATATGGGTCAAAACAACAAAAGCAAAACTTTTTATTTTTTTATTTTTGGAGGCCAGAGAAAATTTTGGCCCAACCAGGCCGGTAGAAAAAAACTGTTAGCGTCTATATAGTCTGAAGTCTCAAATATACTTTATAATCAAACTATTATAACAGAGTCATTTTAATTACCCTTACGGTGGCCGAGAGAGCTCAATGCGCTGCAACTGAAGGAAACATTTCTGTTGTGGTCTGTGCTATTTGCAGCACGTTTCTGTATTTGGTTGTGTTGTGAGTATTCGGAGCACACGTGTTGTAAAACTGATGAAGATGTTTTCTTAATTTGCGGGTGTTTTTTCTGTTTGCATGTGTTTTCTTCAGTTGCAGCGCGTTGAGCTCTCTCGGCCACCGTATACCTCATCTGTCGACATGATGCCGATGAATTGCAGAGCTTGAGCAAACATATCCACATCACTGTGATCAGTTGCTTTCTCACCACTGCCATTTTGTTGAGTGTTTATTTAGTTATTGAGGAAAGCGCACAGCACATATTTGCATATTCATTTAAACGTCGCTCTCAGCAGTGTGGAGGGGAGTTGGGATATTCATTAACAGTATATCACTGCAAAGGAATTTCCAAATTTTACTACTAATCAATGAGCGAAAAAGAAAATTGCAGTGAGTATATCGGGGCCTTGAATCACATTCAGTCTCTTCTCACTTGTAGGCCTACGTTACGTGTTGACGAGTGCGAGCACAAGCAATAGTTGTTGGCTGCAGTTCACTTAACGGCCACCGGTGTCGCTAATAACAAGGGTTTCTGAATTCTACATATAGCCCATTTAATTGTCATTCAAATAATTGCGATTAATAATTCAATTCTGTTGTGTTCATGTCACTTACAGTGTAAGCCTAATATGTTATTGTTTTACTTGGAATTCAATATAATACAATAATAATATTATTATATAATAGGCTTAATAATAATAATATAATATAGTCTGATTAAACCCACAAACCCTCATTTAGTATGAGGGATGACCTTTGACTATCTTTGTTTACTCAACAGTTTTTAGTTTTTTTTAATTCTTTGACAAAATGTGATTGAAATTTAAACTGCACTATGATTGCGGTTATCTCAGTTAACTTTGATTAGATGGAATAACCAAGATTAATCGATAATTGCGGCAAGCCTAACAACAAAATATTCCTTTTTTAATTTGATGGCTGATAAATGAAACCACGATACAGGGAAATTGAATGGAAATACAAGGTGGAGAGCCAGAAGAAGGATGTGTCTTATACTAACATCAAGTGACTGTTCTATGAGATTCAACACTGAACTGCACTGAAGTTTTTGTGCTGACAAAAGTTTGGAGAATGTTAGTGCTAGACATTAGCATGTTTCTATTGTGTTGGGGTTAAAACAGACTGAGTTTACAGCTTTTCCACACTTTGGCTTTGTCTCTCAAGATGGATGACCCTAATTGTGAAATGGCGCTAGGCTACGCTGTGCATGTCGGGCCTGCCTGTGTCGGCAGATGCTCGTAGGTGCTGACTTTAGGGCTGGGCTGTAGTAGTGGTGTAAATGCTAACATTAGATATCAGAGGTTTACCTGCGTTGGCAGACTGCTCCAGGACCCCTCTTGAAATCGAGATGTGCACATCTCAAGAGGCAAAGTTCCTGGTTAAATAATCCTTAAATTAATACTTAAATAAAGCCAAAATATAGATATAGAGATATAAATGAATATATATGAATCACAAGATATATATATATATATATACGGGACTGAAGACAATCAAGGAAAACTAGTCAAAGCATCAAATTTATGACGGGGAATCTGGTTCGCTTTCTAACTGTAACTGTCATCCGATTGTGTGCTGCAGGAAAATGAAAAATAAGAAAAAGCCACAAACAATGTGTCAATGGTTTCCTTCTCAAAGTTGTCTGGAAGTACAGCACATCACAACCCACTCGGACATCACAACACAAACCCACTGACACAAAAAAGGCTCATTTAGACCTTAGGATCTGTTTCTAAACATCATACTGACACAGACAACACACTAGAAGACAAGGACCAACACACACGCAGATGAGATTTCACACACTCTCACTCATTCTGACAGACACACATTCAAAACATGTCTGTGTGTGTGCATATGTGCGTTCTGGATGTATTCTTAAAGGGGTCATATCATTTTTTTTTTTCCTCGTTTATAATGTTTTTGTTCTGAAAACATCATATTTCATAATTATTTTCATCTTTTTTTTTTATCAGTAGCAATAGTTTGGGTTTCTGATTCCTGAAATTCAAGGATCCTAAAATGAAAGTTTACAGCTGAAATTGTATTTGTTGCAAATTTGGGCCAGATTTACCAAACAGGGCAAATTAGCGTGAGAGCGCAATTCCACAAAAGTGCCGATGGGAGTGGAGAGTAAAGAACACAGACGCAGCCGGATCATCATCAATCTACAAAGAGCAGCGCAAATTAGCGTCTGGTTTAAGACTGGCTTTTTTTGGGAGGTAAATAATGGCGCAAACTAGCACAACCCTTAAACCTTTACCTTAGTAAATCACCTTGAATGATTCATTTAAATACTCTCTCCTCCCATACATTTTGCGTCTGAAAGGGAAACTCCTAAAAATGCAATGTCCTTGCCTTTTCAGCGCAAATCTTTCACTGCGTTTCTTTAGTAAATCCTGACAGTAGTTTTTTAACACCAAAAGAGGATTTGCGTCGCAGACGAAACACAATGAACGATCTCATGTTATCTTGCATTTGGATGCCTGGTGTTTATAAATGCAAAAGTGTGAGACACTTCCGGGAGGGAATTAAACCAAATCATTTTGATGACAGACTTTGGCTCAGGCATTTTACAATGGCCAAACCAACATTTGAGATGCTGTGCAATGAAACTGATCCTCTGGTTAGTCCAGTTATGCAATCACATCCTCTGTTGAGGCAAAGTCATGTACGTTTTTTTTGTTGCGCATTGAGAGATTTATAAACACGTTTCCAAACTAGTTTATGCGCATGTCTTCTTATTGGATGAAAAATTTTCCACCGCAATTGAGCATTTTTAGAATTTATGTGCATCTTAGCGTTTCCATCCAGTGTTTCTTTTCCTGCTAACCCAAAAATTGCATAAAAATAGGAGGATGGAAACATTGTGAAGCTGCTAAATAAATGTGACTTGACTTGATTTAAATGCCATCTCAGTCATGACTAGCTACATTCAATTTAATTTGTTAATATTTACATTAATATTAAACTTAACTTGGCATTACGAAAAGCCTACTGAAAAGAGCAAGGACATGATTTGACCCCTTTAAAATGTGCAGTACACCGGTAGGATATCAACAACACATTAAAGCTGCGATATGAAAATTCATTAAATGCAAGGACGTGAGGGTATAAAGTCAGTGGCATCTTGCCAGGTTATTCAAAAATATTATCACTTCATAGTCATTTAGTCTTTCTGTGTGTCTCCTTCAGGCCAAGAACATGCTGTCCTTTACTGAGCCTCAACAAACCAGTGCACTGCTTCTGTGCCGCCGCAAGCTGAAACTGATTTTAAAATGACAGTACTAATTTACTATGCAGGAGAAAGAGTAATACCATTTACACAAAATGGAGCTCAGCAACAATTGAAAAACTGTACAATTTTAAACCAGGTCTAATGAGGTTTATTTTGGGGCGGGGGAGGGAGGGAGGGGGGGATAGTCTTAGATTTCTTAGATGCTTAGGAGGTTAAACTATTTCATTTTGATTAATATCATTTTTATAACTTTTGTACACATAAATGTTATAATAAAAATTTCATGCCCAAAGGTTCATTATGATATAGTTCATTTTACTGATTAAAAATCCTGTTAAATGCAAATGCATGCAGATGATGGGCCGACGAGTCAGTAAATCTAAAGTTTCTATCAAATATCATCTTTAGTTCTACAGAAAACACTGTTCAGTTTTCTAACAGCCAGATTGTAAAATGTTGCTTATTAAAATGACCAGGTTGTGTTTTTTTTTTTTATAAAAGCCTTTATTAAAAGTAGTTTCTTAATAAAGCTTTAAAGGATTTAAATGTCACGAAATTATATCTTAATTATGCTAATGTCCATGTGTCTATAGAAAAGTTATACACAGTATATATATATATATATATATATATATATATATATATATATATATATATATATATATATAGTTTGCTTTGAAACAATTTTCTCTCAGAAATGAGTAGTAATAGTAAATTTCACAAATTATTAACAAGAAACACATTGAATTAAATGTGAAATTTTGAAATAGAAAGACTGAAACAGAATTTTCTAATAAAACATACTCCAATAACCGCTGTTTTCTTAAAAAAATTAAATAAAAATAAAATCAGTGTATGAAGAAGATGGCTAAAAAACATAAATGACCTTCAGCTAACCGTCGCTTTTTGGATATTTAGTGATTTCCGAAATCTTCAAAGGGAAAACCGATTATAGTGTGCATTTTTTCTTTGTGCAACAGATTTTATAAAGACATTTATGCATATATTTCTCTTTTTTGTAAAAAAAGACATGAATCTAGTGCCAATTCTGGAGGATGGTCATGTTATGTACAGATTATTAGTGATAACTTTATAAAAATCTATGTGACAGATGGCCTGGTATTCACACTTTAAATGTGAAACATGTAGGCCAATGTGTTATGAGCTACAGTAACACCTCTGCATGCGTGAGATGAGCCTATCCTGCACATCCTGCTCTGCATGCACAGATGAGAGATACATTCATGCCGCATACTATTAGTCTAGCTCTGTGATTTCTGTTCATTTCTATTAGAATGATCAGTATTTCACTATAGGTAACATAAACATAAGATTAGACTTGAAATGCCAATAAATGTCTGTTTTTATGTGTGCAAATCTGGGAATCATGTAGTCCTCATAAAGTGTTTGTGTTCATGGAGGACACAGCATACAGGAAGAAGACTGCACTAATTGTGATAGCAAAAACTCACAAACATACGCACACACACGTACGCACACACACACACACACACACACACACACACACACACACACACACACACACACACACACACACACACACACACACACACACACACACCTTCATTCAGAACAGACACGTTAACATTCACACACATACACACACACACACACACACACACACACTATTCCACCCAATACAAAAATGAGTGACATACAGTTGTGTTAATTCATGAACCATTATCTGTTATTTACCATTATAAACTCATAACACACACAAAAAAGTATGCATACACACACAAACACACACATAAAACGAACTGCTAATTGTCTGCTCCCTTTCACAGTAATATGACTAAGAGCAAATAGCATTGTGCATAAATATAAACACGCTCTTCATTTACATTCTGTTTTCAGTGATATTGTCAAACCAACAATAAACATTTATAGTAATACACAATACAAGTCACATGTCACACTGCATTGAAATTCATTTACAATAGATTATCGTCATCATAGCACATATGTTCATGACTCACACAATGCATGTTTCATTCATTTTCAGCAGATCTTTCTTGCATTAAATATTGATCTCATAAATGATTTACAAGAACCAGCCCCAGGTCAGCAATGCTTATGTGCACTAAAAACAAGTGGAAGTGAATTATTGAACACCTGCATTAAGAGGCACGTTGTTTCAGGCCTGGTACTAAGATCAGGGCTGGGTGGCACACACATGAAAAAGCTTTAAAAATTTACATATGTTTGTCTTACTTTCCATTATAGTACATACATAATCAGTCACCTGTATTGAAGTAAATGACTGTAGACTCTTACCCGATTCAGCAACTTTAGAGATGTCCACACCTTGCTCAGAGGCCATGAAACCCAAGATGGAGAAGACCACGAAACCAGAAAAGAAACTGGTGCCACTATTAATAAAAGCCAGAACAAAAGCGTCCCTGAAAAGAGAAGAAAAACACATTAACTGCAGCTCAGTTGTGGCATGTGTGTTAATGCAATCAGGTGGTTGTGTAACACATTTGATGAAGCATATGTACCGTATGCAATCTTATAATCTTTATGCCATAAATGCATTCATAATGTATAATAATAATAATGCCACCTTACTTTCAATTATATCTTCTCATAGTTATACTGCATTAAATAACATGATTTCATGATTTCAGAGATATCATGTACTTTAATGCACAGAACCTTGAATTGGTACACAAAAAAAGATCATAAATGTGGTTACATGCACTCATTTATTTAGAATTATTAAGAATTTATCTATTTCATAATTAACAAAACCAATTATTTAATCATTAGTACAATTAATTATTTCATACTTAAAAATAAAAAATAATTATACATTTAAATGAATACAAATAAATCATTAATAAAATATTAAATGGAAAAATTTATATTGAGGCATGTTTTATTTTTGTAGTTTACTAATAACATTCACTTCTAATTGAACAATTTTTTTATCAAGTTTACAAAACTTCATAGTAGCCTATTTGATTAGTCTATTTTTTTCTTATTTGAATAATGACTTATATAATAGTGCAGAATCTTCATCAAAATAAATCCCACTTCTTACCAAACTTTGTTTGTTTAATATTTTTTATTGAATTTTCAGGATTAAAAAAAGAAATCCCAGATTTTGAATGCATGTATATATTCTGAGAATAAGAATAAGAATAATATATTCTTATTCAAAGCAAATAACTGCTGATTCAGTGCATCTGGAAATTTGAGATCTATTAAAGTGAGAGGCTGTTTGCTCTTTGCCAGCCACACAATCCAGCTTCTTATAGCACAAAGTCAGGGCTCTCTGATTGGGTAAACGTACTAGACACAACGTCTTTGGAAAAGAAAACACACTGGTTCAGAAAGATCGCAAGGCGACATAACAAAATGTGTCCTTGTCTGTTCAAGGCTGCGACGGAGGCTTACTTATAGCAGTCATTGTTGAATCTGTTATAGCTGCCCAAGGCGGTGAGGGCTCCGAGCCCGATAGCGTAGGAGAAAAAGATTTGAGTACCGGCATCAATCCAGACCTGAGAGAGACAGAAAGAGTAATGGCAGTCAGACAAACAGATCCACCTCTGAATATGAGCTCAAAGTGACTCCAGGTACTCTGGAGAGAAGCTGAAAAGAAACAGAATTAAAGTCTTGTGTATCAGACCGATAGTAGAGGGAGAAAAGTAAGAAAGAGTGAAGCGTATTGAATTACATTTACATTTATTCATTTGGGTAAAAGCAGATGATTTCATCCAAAGAGAGGTATGAAGCTAAAGGAGAAAACTAAAAGTCTCACCTGTGCCTCTCCTAGCTTAGACCAATCAGGTTTGACATAGTACAAGATCCCATCATAAGCTCCAGGAAGAGTAACGCCCCTCACCAGGAGAATAATCAGGACCACATATGGGAACGTGGCAGTGACATACACAATCTGTGAAAAACAAAAAATAAAGACAGTCATTTTAACTGTTTTCATTGCACATAACTCGCTGCTTAGCTTATTAACTTATTGCTAAGGCTATTACTGTTAATATTGCTAATATTTTAGTGGGGTATTTGAAGCATAAGCATTAAACTTTGCCACAAACTCATCCTGCATCGCGTGTGGAACAGCCGTGCCCCTCAAGACGTGTTTGTTGAGCAAAATGATGCTACTATTTCTTGAAAATATCAGAATTATCAAAACACCCTAGCAATGATTTTGCGACGTCCTGAAAACCACCCACAACATGATAGAGTGGTGTTGCACGAGAGAACACCACTCATATTATATATTTATTCACTCACACAATATTTTCAAGTTTTTTTCAATAAACTTCCTTGTTTGCTAGTCATGTACGTGCATTTAAGAGCATTTGCTAGACTGATCGTAGAAAGACGCATACAATATAGATAACATAATCTAGTTTAAGCCAACATTATCTGTAGATTTATATCAGGGAATTTGCTGCATTGCATCTCTAAAATACTCTTTATCTCTCTCAGGTCTCAGCGAGGACAGTGTTAGTCACATGCTGAGCATTCTGTCATGTGAATAAAGCTGAGAAGCATGTACCGCACGTCTCACTGCTTTCTGTTATCAGATCATTGCTGAATTTTTTTTTGTTGTTTTTTTGCAAGGAGAGGTTTATTGATTCAGTGGCTGGGTCCAAACGGTATGCACTTTGAACTCTGACAATATGAGACGGATTGTTATCAGGGAGCATTTAAATGAGACCGGCTCATTCCAGGTGTTGCTGGTTTATGGACTTGGCTCACAGTATGTTCTTATGAGGCTGGCAGTCTTCAGTAATTGCTCCACATAGACAAATAAAAGTAGGACAGCCATTCTAGATCAAGCCCATCACATTAAAGCACTCCGCTCAGCCCCAGCTCTTCACAGACTTCAATTGTTCTTTCAAAACTCTCGCCTGAATTCCCTCAGGAAGGCGAGCTCAACTCAAAAAGTACAACGCTGCCCAATTACGACAAAAACACGGTCACTGTTTATGATGCGCTGTGGATAGTAAGTGCTTTTTGAATTCTCCACGTCATTCTAACATCTTTGTCTGTCCAAAGTCCAGAGCACCATGTCATGATAATGAATCCTGACATATAAATGAAAAATGCCCCAATTACCTCTCAAACGCATTGATCAATAATGATTGAATCAGCCTATTACGATTATTTATAAAGGATCATGTAACACTGATGTTTGGAGTAATAATTGGTGAAAATTCAGCTTTGCCATCACAGGAATAAATTCCGTTGAAAAATATATACAAATGAATTATTAAAGTTATTTTAAATTGCAATTTATTTTGCACAATATTCCTATTTTTTATTGTATTTTTGATCAAAGTAATGCAGTCGTGGTGAGCATAAAAGACTTCTTTCAAAAGTTTAGGGTTGGTAAATACTGCAGGACTACACATTTGCATTTTAATAATAGATAGCTGTCTGATGCACAGCCGTTTAAATCAAACACTTCTACCAAAACTCCATTACCAGCTCAGACTTCCGTAAGATTCAGTAAATGCCGCTTTCAAGTGTAATAAAGATGCAGAAATAGACCTGAACTAAAAATACTGTCAGTAAACAAACTTGGGTTTAATTCCCATGAGTCCCGTGAATCTGGGGTAATCTGCCACTTAGTATCTGTGCCCCGTAATAAATAATCAGATTCTGAAATAGCCAATTAGCTCAGTGTGTGTGTGTGTGTGTGTGTGTCAGTCATCTGAATGAGCTTGACTTAATGTTTACTCACAGTGTCCTTTGCATCAATGAAAAACTATGAATTTGGCAACTAAATATTTAACTAAATAAACAAGTTTAGATAACCTAAATTCCATTATTTACCTTCCTTAACTGTTTTACTAGAAACATTAAACCCTGCTTTGAGCACACACAGGAGTAACACAGCGGAGCTATGTTGTAATACGAGAATGACCTTCTACACAGCAATACGCAGCAGGAATAAAATGAAGTTATTATATTACTAAGGGCTCATATGATCCCGCCTCCCAGAGAGAGAATAGGGCTGTTGGCCATTTGTACGAGCACCTTATCACGTCCCACTGCAGACACCGGCTCGTGACCGACCAATCTCAGAGTGCCTTCCTGACAAGGCACTTTGTAATATTTCCCGCCACACCCCCATGGCAAATAATGTTGCTATGGCTACCTTTCTGCCTCACTTCAGCGCTACTGTGACAAAGCAGCAGTGGGTGGAGCTATGCCAATAAAGGTTACACAAGAAAGTCACATTGCACTTGAGCTAAACAAGGGAAATGAAATAAGATGCATAAGATGCAGTCTTTGACAATATATTTTTATGAATTTATGTGAGGCATAACAACACTGTAAGATTACATAAGAACATATAAAATGACCTGCAGAGTGAATTAAAGTTAACTGAAGATTCAGATAAGATAAAAATGTTTGTTTCAACTGGCTGTTTGAATTACACTGAAATTACTAGGAATATACAGTATGCTCTGTTCCAAAACATAGTGAGCTGTTAGTGAGCACAGTGGCACAGAGAAAGTAAGAAACAATTACTGTAGCGTTTGAAAGTCCAATTCATACTAGTGAATTGGTTTGTTTGGAACTTATAAAAAAAAGAAAAGAAAACATATTTTCATCCCTAAGCAGCATTTGATGTCTTTTCTTCAATCAGTGATCAAAATACAGTAATATCGTGAAATATTATTACAATTTAAAATAGCTATTTTTTATTTTAATATATTTTAAAATGTAATTAATTCGTGTGATTCATTCGCAAAGCTGAATATTCAACATCAATACTCCAGTTTTCATTGTCACGTGATCCTTCAGAAATCATTCTAATATGCTGATTTGCTGCTTAATATAACATTTCTTATATGAATATTTTCGTGTAAACTTTGTTTTCAGGATTGTTTGATGAATAGAACAATAGAAAGTACAAAAGAACAGCATTTGTTTGAAACAGAAATATTTTGTAATGTCTTTATTGTCAGTTTTGATCGATTTAATGCGCACTTGATGAATAAAAGCATTAATTTCTTTCAAAAACAAAACATAACTGACCCACAACTTTTGAATGGTAGTGTGTATTTAAAAATGTATCATCTCTTTACAAAACAGTAAGCTAGTTATTGTTAGTAGCTTGTAATGTAGCTAGCAATTTTCCCAAAAAGTAGCTTGACAGTAGTTTAACTAGTGGCTAGTAGCTTCCCTAATACAAGTAAACAATAAGCTCTGACTGTTATGTAACCAAGCTTAAGATGCAGTGCAGGTATTTGATTCTCTGCTGTCCATGTGACTGCTTTTACCTGTCTTCAAGGTTCACACGTGTTATGAGAAGCACTAAAGAAAGAAAGATAGATAGACAGAAAGAAAGAGTGTCCTCACCTTTCCTGTTGACTTCACCCCCTTCCACACACAGAAGTAAACCATCACCCACACGGCCATAAGACACAGCACCATTTCCCAGTTTATGACGCCTGGCTGGTCCAGCCCATCCGAGATGTTCAGAACCTTGTTCCTGAAATGGAATAAACATTCATGAATGGAAGCACTGTGTAGCACACACAAAGTTTTGCTTCATTGCAGGTTTTATTTTAATTTATAACTACCTAACTCATATGAAGCTTGAAAGTGATGACTTTCCAGAGGTATAGTCTACAGTCCCTGATGACCTGAAAGCTAATCATGAGCCGTTATGAACGGTCAATCCATGTGCTCTGTGAACAGATGTCCTTCCAAATCTGAGATCTCACCTTGCATAGCCATTATGAAATGCCTGTAGATTCATAAACCTCATACATAGATCCAGATTGTACAGGCAGCACCACGTGACCAAATGTAATGCCACGGGTTCATTATAGGCAGTGAGCGAATTATGTGTTTAACCGGCTCTGACATGTGGGATTAATTAACAGTAAATCAACATGTCCAAGTAAGAAAAGCAAGTTAAATTTTAACAACAAAAACACATAAATCTTGTAGAGAGCGGTTATTATATCAAAGGCATTTCAAATATTGCAGAGAGAAATGAATGGCTTAAAAAAACAATCACTCACTCCCAAAATTCAATAATAGGGGAACGCCCATTAGCAAGCTCTTCGCACGTCATGTTGCCAAATGTGGAGTTGCCAATGGTGCCGTTGTGGCAGTCGGAGTGGTGGAAGATCTCGATGCAGTTCTCTGAGTTCCATGGGTTGTCGCAGGTGGACCAGGGCAGCGTGGAATTGAAGGACTTTATTAAGTAGTAGAAACCCCAGGCAAGTACCATGATGTAGTACGTGTTGCAGAAGAACACAATGACCATGGAGGCAAAGCCAAGTCCTAAAACAAACCAGTGAAAGACAGCATGAAACAGCACTCGCAATGCATTTCACTTGAATCAGTTAAAAATAAACCCCTTCAGGTGAACAGCATCCCTTATATAACATGTACTGATGAATCATGAATTCAGACAAAAATTTTATTTCAACTACAGAATGGTATTTTTACCCTTTTCGTGATAAAATATGTATATAATTTTGAAATATATCAGAATACAAAGTCTAGATATTATGTGATATATATATATATTATGTACAGGTGATATTAGGTGATAAGATATTATAATATATTATATATAAATATAAAATATTGCTTTATTATCATTTATATATTATTAAATACAAAATATTACTACACATAAAATAGCTACTTTTAATGTGTTCTATTTTAATTTATAATATAATACATTATAATATAATATAATAATAGGATTCAAATGATAATATATATTATAAAATTAAATTAAATAAAGAATGCATGTGCAATGTTTTAAGGAATAACCTAAAAAAGCTAAAAAAAAAAAAAAGTAAGGTAATGCAGAGCAAACCTTTAAAAAGAGGGGCAATGTTCCACACATTGATGCTTCCAGCTTTCATAAACTGACCCAGCGCAATCTCCAGGAAGAATATCGGAATGCCTCCCAGAAATATGAACAACACATAGGGAATGAGGAACACTCCTGTGAACACACAGCAATAGAGAATGACAGAGAGTGATGTTAAAGACAACATGGAATGACATTCACAACCTAAGTAAAGTTATTGCATTTTGATGCCAGAATAGGAATAATTGTTAGAATAACATGCACTTACAAATCATTCACAATAAGACAAGAAATGTGCACTAAAGGCTCGATTTGAAGGTCAAGCACTTGATATGAAATACAAAGAATTGCATTTTCCATTCATTCGAGTCATAAGATGTCATAATGTCCAATAAAATAATACCTAGAAACATAAACTGAGGTCTCATGATGTATATAATGCCAATTAACCCCCAAAAAACAACGCAAGATTAGATTTTACACATCTTTAAAGTATTACAAACAGGTGACCATTTTAACAGAGGGAATTATCTGCTATTTGTGCACAACACCTCCACATGTTGGCACGTCAGTTTGGATTTGACTGCTGCTGGCAGCATTAGCATTCATCATGTGGTCTGCGGCAGCACGCTGACGCGCCGGCAGCAATAAACCTTCGCTCGACTGATCTGAGATTGACAGCCACAGTAGCGGCTTAGTGAGGGGGTTGGTCGCCGGTGTGATGCAGATTATCCACTGAAAACAGAGCTGGCATGCTCAATGAAAGTCTTGTTGACGTCACCCACCAATCATCGGTGAGGTGACTGCAAAGGAGGATGGGTGCGTGTGAAAGAAAGAGAAAAAAAAGGATACGATGGAAAAAAAAAGGCAGAGTGGGACGCCGCTATACAAAGTGACATGCTTACATAATGCTAGCTCTGCAGGCTAGCTGCCTCTCGGCCAATTTAGAACTAATGCAAGCCAGATAATCTAAAACAATAAAATAACAACAACCCCTGTTGCTAATTTAAAAACACTGATATGAATGAAGTGGCTTCTTTGGGAGCACTGCCCGGCTTCCATTCAGAAAACAACAGCTTTCGTTGGACTCGTGACTCAGAATGAAGCCTTTTGATGAACTGCCTACAGAAGGAAGCACCGAACACAATGTGCTGCACAGATCTCCAGACCGCAGCTGCTATGTGAGTCTATTCCTCTGTGAAAAAAAGGGAAATATGCATATGTGGGCTAGTGTCGGGTTGATTTGCAAACAAAAGGGAACACCATGGCAATGCCCCGTGAGCGGATGATGCATGAGAATGTGACTGCGGGTCAATGCGTGGACACGTACACAGCTACAGCGGAATAAAACAAGCGTGACTCACACACACACACACACACACAGTCTTGCGCGTACTGCAGTGGCTGACGTCGTGCGCATAGAGCACCTGACTCTGTGTCAGCGTGTGCTCAATATAATGCTCTCAGAAAAGTGAGGAATCTTTTCAGCTCTTTCTCTTCCAGTACTGTACATAAGACCAAGGGTTTCATTCCTAATGGTGACTTACTGATTTAATTCAAGAGGAAGTAGGTACACCAGAAGTACACAGTGGTAAATAATCCCACATTGGGATTGACATCTTCCCAAAATGTAATACTAACTGATAATCGCCATTTTGATGTAGCATTTTCTGCTTGAGATCTCATGTTTAGAATGTTAGAATTGTGAATGTAGAATTGAGAATTGTGTAGAATTTAGAACTGATGTGGGTATTACCTGGTGCGTCACTAATCAAAAATGAACCTCCCCCCCCCCCCAACAATGTTAACTATAAAACTTTTTGTAATCACACTAAATTATTTTAAAATGTTTTTTTTCTTCTTAATTTGTCACATGATAAATGTCTTTACTGTCACTTTTGATCAATTTAATGCATCCTTACTGCATAAAAGTATTAATTTCTTGAAAAAAAAAGCAATCTTATTTACCCCAAACTTTTGAGATTGTGATCAAAGTTGCCAAGTCTGCTTATGATACGTGACTTTGGGCTTCTTTTTTTGCTAAGTCTTTTAAATAAAAATCACAAACCATGTTTTTTTTTTGGGCTTATTCGTTTCTTCATAACGAATTTACCATAAACTGTTTCTTTACATTTATGGTCGCTGTTTTCTCCAATACATTGATTGACACTGTCCGCTCAGCTATAGCCAATCAGCACAATAATAAAAGTGCTGTAGCGTAATTCGTCCTCCCACATCCCGCCCCCTCCTCCCCCTCATTGGAGAAAAATCACATTCAACGTGCAGGCATGTAATGTTGTAATCCAAGCGATGATAGTTTGTAGACGAAAATTGACATATGTACATTTTCACAAACAACGCCACCAACAGAGATGTACATGACGGAGAGGAAACATGGGAGAAGATGGACGGTGCAGGGGAGGAGAGGGACCTAATTTAATTTTAAAATAATAAAAAGCTAATAAAAATAATAAAAAGCTAATAAATTATAATCAACATTTCATGTCCATTTATTTATTTGCTGAGTAGCCACATACACTTTAAAAAAGTTGCTTGAATGTCTAAGTCATTTAAACGTAAATTAAACTGACTCATATTACATAAAAAATGTGTTGAACTTGTATAACTTAGTTGTATAACATTGTGTAACTTATTTTGATGAGTTGAAGCTATGTAAAAACATTTGTTGTCATAACTTACTGATGATATATTTTTTTTTACAGTGTAATAATTCTGGATATTATTCAGTCATCTGCTCGCTATCACAAAATAAACCCTATACTGGAGTATTTTGCAATAATGACTGAACACTGACAGTACATTATCCCTTACTTAACTTCCACTAGCTCACGACTAGACAGCCACCTCAGGTGTGGAGAAAATTTGTTAGGCCGTGTGTCCACCAAAGCGTTTTTTCACGCGGCTGGCGTATTTTTTCAATTGTTTTCAATGAAGCGCTGAGCGTTAGGCGTTTTTTACAGGTCGCCGAGAGTTGAAGAATGTTCAACTTTGGGTAAAACGCAGCGCTCATCACTGTCACTTTTTACCTAACCGTCCAATCACAGTGGAGGAGGGGTGGGACTAATACCACACCGACCAACCGCTACATTATGCTTGTACAACGTCAACAGATGACAACAACAAGCATAATAACGGAACAAAATCATTTAAAACAAGTGCCAGAGAAAATACATTACATTGTATCGACATTTTAAAATGGAATCAACACAGAAACAAAATATGTGTGAAATGAGATACTAGTAACACTTTCGCGGATATTCCGTATCATAACAAGCATGTCTCAACTGAAAAAAACGCAACGCTGCCAAAACGCTCTCAAACGCCCACAGCTAGGTGTTTGCAGCAGATCGCCTAGCGCAGGGATGGGCAACTTCGGTCCTGGAGGGCCAATGTCCTATAGAGTTTAGCTCCAACCCTAATCAAACACACCTGAACAAGCTAATTGAGGTCCTCAGGATTACTAGAAAGTTACAGGCAGGTGATTTTTTCAGGGTTGGAGCTAAACTCTGTAAGACAGTGGCCCTCCAGGAAGTTGCCCATCCCTGGCCTAGCGTTTTCAGCTGGCTAAAAATGCTTTGGTGGACACACAGCCTTAAGCTTTCTATTCTGGATGGGCTTAAAATGCATTGAGAGTTAGCGATCGCAACGGTGCTGAAACCTGTTTGCCAGTTTGCCTGTGAAGCCCTGCTGAGAAGTTCGCATAATCCTGTAAAGCACACCCAGGAAGCGCTTTCACTCCTTTCTAACAAGCAGCCCTTAAAACACAGGCAGAACTGATTGGATTCTTGGGTAATGAGGGGAGGCTATAAATATAGATTCCCACACCTCCCCCTTACAGAACAGATGGATATGGACACTCTGTCAACACATATGGCTCACTCCACTCAGAAGCCAATGATATTGTTTGCATGTATTACCAGGTGAAAATCGACTTGTCTCCAGCATCAGTATGCTAGAGAGTCGGCTAGCTAGAACCACATGCATTCAAATAAGAAAAACACTATTCTAGAAATGTAGTATGTTGGATTAATAAGTACATTATTCATTTTAGTCCCTTTTTGGCTTTTTTTGGTAAAGAGTCTCACTTGCAATTACATACTGGAGTGCGTTTGAGAACTTAATTTATATTTTAAAGGCTCATTATTATGATTTAGTATTTCTTTGTAATGTAGAACAATGTTAGCAATGTTATAATATAATATTCTTATTCATATAATATTCTTTCTCAGTCCTGAAACTCAAACCATTTTTGATGTTTTTTATCACCTTGTTTAAGATACTACAACAACAACGATTTCACAAGCTGACATGATCATACTTGTTCTAGAATAATAAAAACATGCAAGGTTTGGCTCATGTTTGGGAAAAATAAGATGAAAATGCACGCAGTTTTGCATGATTTGAGGTATTAATCATGCCCTGCAAATTTGTGTGCAAAAAGAGGGAAATTTATGCTTCATACTTAAGGTTTCATACTTTATTCAAAGTTTTTTCAAATCCCTAACTGTAAGTATTAGCAGTAGTGATGGTGCTCAGCAAGAATCCCTAATAAATGCTCTAAAACAAGAATATTGCAACTAGACTATTAAAACTACTAAGCGCAACAACAAAATTGTCAGCATATTGAAATAACAAGAAGATGAATTTACGGAGAATCTAATACACAATGGCTGAACCCTAAAGCACCTACGGTTAGGCCCCAGTCAGAAAAAGGGGATTAAAAGATTAACAGACGCTCTTCTTAATCGCCCGTCCATGTGGAGCGAGGAACTGATGTCAGTTAGGCAAGACGCCAACATGTCCTAATGTGCTGGCATCACTGGCCTTCTCATGCCTAACCATTGAGAAACAGACACATTGAAACAATGCGCATTTTGAAATGTCATTTGCAATATGGGAATTTGAAACTAATCCACTTTGTAGGCTTGGAAATGTTGGAAATTACATTTTGCCAAAGTTTTACTGGTATTGATGATCACCGAGATATAAAAAATAAAAATAATTAGGGGTATGGCGATAATCATGATATTTGAAAATGAGCTGTACACATGATTATGACACATAAATAAACCAATAAATAGGGTGAAGTGAGATGTGTTGCATAATGCTCATGTGTAATTTATGTTTCATTCATACTCGTAGCCAGAGGGCGCTCTCGCACAGAAAGTCCACAAGTGAGATTCACAGGAGTAATAAAACGTATGACTTTCCAGAAAAACCCTTATATGGACAAAGGCATACAGATATTGCTGCAGCTGAATAACTTGACCTTATTATATATTAGAATCTATATCTTTAACATATATATGTATGTATATAATCAATGCATTTTAAAATTATCGCGACATGGACGATTATGCATCGATATAGTCATAGACCATAATCGATTATAGCCTACTGATGTTTCTCTGATGTCATTCATCATATACGCGCTACTCGCGCTAACGTAAAATGGCGGAGGGTGACGAAACACAAAAGCGAGTAATAAAAAAATGCACCCACTATTTTAAAATTTACAGCGTGTGAGCTTGAATGTGCGCGTGCGTGCAAGGCTGCGAGCGTGCGTGTGTATGTACGAGGCTGTATGTGTGTGCGTAGGTTGAGTGCAATTGTGTTTGTGCGAGTGTGTGAGCGTTATTGTAACTTAAGTACACTTGACAGTTTCATGCGCTTTTAGTATTTACTAGGTTTGTTCTAAATGGTCCTTGAATCATGAGACCAGTGACGATTCACACCCCTAATATATACATATGGAAAGCAGGTCAAATCTACTGCAATGCATACAAACAATTCACTGTCATGTTTCTTAAAACGTGACATTTCCTAAAAAAAAATTTGAATACCAGGAAGATAAACCCAATCTGCTTTGTTTGTGTGCTGAAGCACAATCACAATGCCAGACTGTTATTAAAGACTGTCAGATCGGGGAGATTTTAGAATAGCTGTGATACCGTATTACAGACACATCAGCCAAGGACGGGTAGAGGGCTTTACTGCAGAGATCATAAATCTACTATGTGGCCACCATTCTGTTCAGCTTGGCCTCTCTTAACTCTGAGACACCGCTACATAATGCTATCACCTGGCAACAAAAAGACTGGACTGTGTCTGCATCTCACATGTACATTCTGTATATGAGTTAGCGACACCACAGCGTCAATCTGAGCGGCTCAATGAAAGATTTGTTACCTTAGATAGCAGCACAGATATAAGAGTGAGCAGCTCGCTGAACTGACAGATAAGGCAGCTAATGTGACCTATGACCTCCACCATAAAATCTTGCAGTACAGTATGAGGCTGTTTGCTATCAAATAACAATCTTAAATTGTTACGGTAACAAACTGCAAAAAATTCACACAAGTATAAGTGATTTGACCTACAGATTAACACAACAGGGGGTCTCTTAACTTTAAGTGGTTCACATCAAGAACATTAGACTGTTTTAATATAATCTGAGTTCTCTACAGGGAATTAGGAAAATTAGCAGACCTTCACTACAGGTGTGGAGAAATCTCTTGTGAGGTCTATTGGGAAACAAATTAGCTCACGAGTGATTCGGCTAGAAACGGATTAGCAACACTGTATCAAAACTGCAAAGTCTCTAGATACAAACAACTGAAGTTATGGAGGGACGCAGAGAAACACTGTCCTTGAGGCTTTAGCAATCCGATATATTAAATTAAGTGTTCACCCAACAATGAAAATGTACTATTTACACATCCTTAAGTCGTTCCAAATCTGTATGACTTTGTTTCTTGCATCAGAGTTCTTATTCTTAACTAAAAATAAAGCATTTTCCTTAATAAAATTAAAAATAAATATTAGATTAAAAAAGTAAAATGTCACCGTGGCAACTTATTGAAATATAATAAGTTGAAGTTGAAGTACTAAAATTACTAAAACTGAAATCAAATTAAATTACAGATAAATAAAAAATATTAAAATGTCAAAAGCACATAATTAAATTACTAAAACTAAAAAAAAACACTATCTTGCATGGAGCACAAAAAGCGGCGTAAAGTATAATATCAAAGCGTCATAAAAGTAGTAAATAAAACTCATGCACTCAGTTTCAATGTTTCAATGTACATATTTTTTGGAAACAATTTCCGATAAGGTCTCATTTGCCTAACATTAGTTAATGTATTAACTAACATTACCTAACAATGAGAAATACATTTGTTACAATATTTATTAATCTTGCCGGGTCGTGGTCACCATTCACTTTCATTGTATGAAAAAGAGAAACTTGGACATCTCCTTCCAGTGATACAGGTTAATAACAGTAAATTATCATTTTTATTTTGGGGTGAGCTATTTTTTATTTTTTTTACGACAAACTTAAAAGATTGCATGTGTTTGAATATGACCAGTGGCTAAATTTGTCTTCTGTGAGTGAGGAAAGTAAATATCACAAGTATCTCACAGACTCAACCTGTGAAAACTGAGTAAAAGAATGTGTGACATGATCCGTATTTACTTTCCTTTTGCCAGCAGGACCTTTTTGGTCTTTGAGAGGTCTGATTTGATTTGGCATAACAATTCAAGATCCTGTCAGTTTTACAGACAAAGACGTCACATTGTGTTTCGAAACCTGTACCAGGACACTGTAATTCTGTTACCTTAGAGATCCTTGTTGGGGGTAAAGAAAGTATTTGAGCATGAAGAGCTCTAAGAGACAGCCAATTCTCACTAGACACTCATGCATCTCATATTTCTCAAGCTGGCACGTCTTATTTGAATCACTTATTGTTTTCGGGAGAATTGATGGTCTTCGTGAAATGTTCCCAGCAGTCGGTTTCCATCACCTTTCCCCTCTACCACAGGTGGTGGAGATTTCAGATCCAAAACACACTGACATCTTCTCTATCTAAATAACCAGAACACAATGAAATCAAGTTATCCGTCAAGACCAACTAGAATTGCAACCCAAGTGCTAACACAACATTGACCTAGTCTTGACATTTCACTCACAACAGGGATTCAGGGCAGTGCCAAAGACAAACACTGCTTTTAGACATGAACACTGTTACAGTTCACATATTCACTTATAGACTTAACATATTGTTATATCTATAAGTGAATAGGACAATATTGGAATTTTCCCAATGATAGTGGGAGACTATCCAGATTAGCATTATATTCATTCTGTTTGTCATTTCTCATCATTCTCTCTAATTAAGATCTAGCGAGGATGCCGCTATTAAGCAAGTTATTCTGTAAAGTGATTTGCAACTATCCCATATGTGTACTGAAATGTAATCAGGATTCGACAGTGAGGCTTATGATGTGCAAATGATCCACGACTTCATGTTTAATAAAGGTAATTTTTCATTAAAGAGGAAATTTTATGCTCTTTTAAGTCTTGATTTTGTTTTTAGGGTCTATTAGAATAGGTTTTCATGCTTGAATGTTCAAAAAACATTATTTTTCATATATTTAGCATTTTTGCAGCACTCTCTTCCCAGTCTGTCAGTATCGCTCTGTTTTGTACCTGTCTCTATGAAGCCCCTCCTTCTGAAAAGCGCAATGTACTCTGATTGGTCGGCTGGACCAGTGTGTTGTGATTGGTCAACCGCTTTGAGCATGCTTTGGAAAAGTCACACCCTTACCACAACCGCGAGTTTCAACACACTACTAACACAACACTAGGGCTGTCACAGTATCAGATTTTTCACACCGCGGTTATCGTGGCCAAAATAATTCACGGTAATGATATATAGCAAGATCCATAGAAACCTTGAAAAAAACATTATTAAAAAGTATTTATTTTGTGTTTTGCTTTCTTTTTTAGCCAATGATTCACACCATTGCATACAACAATTACAACAATTGAGACTCTGGCTTTCTCTGGCTTCTTTGACACTGCCATGAGAGAGAAAATACTGTCAAGTTCAACAGTATTATAAATAAGCTTTAACAACACAACTAATACCTTAACCTGTTAACTTGCGTTCCCATTTGGAACCCAAATCCGAGAAATGACATACCCAAATTAAATACAGTTCATGATGCCTTTGGACTTTAAACATTGTAGACTAAACTCATTTAAGCCTTGCCAATTTAAACATTCAAGCGCAAGAAGACGCGAAAAAGAATTTGAGCGTTCAATGAGAAGATTGTGTGTGCGCCCTCATCCGAAACGTGTTTTTAATGTTAATCTAACAACAAAAGACAAGGAAATCACTCACTGCTTTTCACTGAATAGCTTTTGTAACTTTTATAATGATTCATCTTTATTTATTTTCTACAGTGAAGATTATATGTTGTTTTACGTTTGATTACATTATACATTGTCTGTACCTGAAAACTACTGTTAGATACCTGAAAAGCTGTTCTGTTGCTTGTATTTGAATCACTTGTTCTTATTTTTCGCATAACACATACCAAACCATACCGAAACCGTGACCCTAAAACCGTGATAAAAACTGAACCGTGAGTAATTTGAACCGTTACACTCCTAATCCCCATACATCAAGACAAAAAAGTATGGCCATTCATTCAGCAAATGCTGGACGGCATCCAGAGCGATGGGGACACGGGGAGACAGCTTCGTCATTCAGGCAAACACAATGGATCTCTTTCTAATGGGGTCTTAAAGTGTTACCCAGACTTGGCCTTCACATTCTATAGCCATCAAAAGATGACTCATAGAGTAAAAAAGAGAATCAATGGCGAAACAGTGACGATAATGATGAGAGGCTCACCATGACTACTAATGCTACTCGAATGCATCATTAGCCAGCAGCTCACCCTGTAGCCAAAGACTGGTTGTCCACTGAAGCTAAGCAGGGTTAAGCCTGGTCAGTACCTGGATGGGATTCCTCCTGGGAAAACCAGGTTGCTGCTGGAAGAGGTGTTAGTGTTAGGCCAGTAGGGGGCGCTCACCCTGTGGTCTGTATGGGTCCTAACACCCCAAGTAAAGTGATGGGGACACTATACTCTCAAAGAGCACCGTCCTTCAGATGAGACGTTAAACCAAAGTCCTGACTCTCTGTGGTCATTAAAAATCCCAGGAAGTCCTTCGTAATAATAGTAGGGGTTTAACCCCGGCATTCTGGCCAAATCTGTCCATCATCACAGCCCCCAGTAATCCTCATACAGTATATACTGAGTGTCTTCATCACTCCGTCTCCTGTCCAGCATTAAGCTGGTGTGTGGTGTGTGTGGTGGTCTGGCGCAATACAGTCGCATCATCCAGGTGGATCATGATGCACATTGGTGGTGGTTGAGGAGATTCCCTCCTTCTACATGTAAAGCGCTTTGAGTGCAGACAAAAGCACTATATAAATGTAACTAATTATTATTATTATTAGGCAACAGCTATGTCCCAAAGCCTAATAAGCTGACTACTTAGACAGCATTTTGAGCATCATAGGCACCTTTGTGTTTAATAAAGACATGTTATGAGCCAAATTAAAATTGCACTAAAGCTAAATGAAACTATTTATAAATTGTTTACACACATTTATTTTTTTCAATTATATATACTTAAATTTAAGACTCAGCCAAGATTTGTCAGATAAAACCCTGAATTTGATCTTAAAGCTATTTTTGTCAGGTCATGTGTGACCTCTAATGGTTGCATAGAAATGTGTGACCTCTACTTGTGCTTTCATGCATTGCATTCATAGAGCATTTTCACCTTCAATATCCATTTATAGCTGCATTTGCCTCTCTGAAATACAAGAGTACACGCAGAGTGAGCGGTAATAAATGAGTGCTGATTTAAGACACTAGTCTAAAGTGAAAGTGAAAAAAAAAAAGGCCAAACTGGATCATCTTACAAACATTCGATCCAGCTATGCGCACTTCTACTGTCTGTGGTTAAGTCATGGGGAACTGGTGTACAGACACATTTGACAATCACACCAGCTTTATAATCATAATTAACAAACTAATCCAGTTTAACAAAATAGTTTGAAATGTCATTAAACTTTAATTCATTCTGTATAGTCACTTAGTGGCCCCCCAAGTAGTATTTAAACTGAATAAAGCAAAAAATTCTAAAGCTTTTTTAAAAAAGAAATTTTGTATTCGTTTTTAACAGTATATCTATTGCTTTATCATTAAAAACCAACTAATCAACTTTAAAAGCAAAACTTTGCTGGTAAAGTGTGTTTGTGCTAGGCTACATTTTCTTTTAAACAAATGCCATTTGGTTTGATTTTTTTTTCTTTTTTATCTAATACAATGATATTCAGATTATTAACAGAGACAGGCTGATTTTGCCCACCAATATTCATGTCTTCATTTAATCGCTTATTTAATATCATGAGTAGCGAACAATGGCAACACCGATGACACCAAACTAGCCCTCAACATTAAACCACTGGACGTTAAACAGGAAACAACAGTGTTCACAGCTTACTATTTTAAGGTATTGTTTGCATTTGCAATTTTTGTTCAGCCACTGAGTGCATGAATGAATGAATGAATGAATGAATGAATGAATGAATGAGTCACACACACAGGAGGTGTCTTCCACCGTGCAAGTGACGTCACAGACTAATGACGTCTCATCTAAAGGGATCTGAATGTGCTGCAGAGAGTCTTACCTCCACCATTTTTGTAGCACAGGTAGGGGAAGCGCCAGACGTTCCCCAGACCCACGGCGAACCCCACACAGGACATGATGAAGTCCATCTGTCTGGTCCAGGTCTCTCGCTCAGGGTAGCCCTGCCTCTTCTCCACCGCAGAGATGGCTCCAGTGGCCGCGGGTCCCCCGTTGAGGGTCCCATTGACGCCTTGATGCGCGTTTCCATTGGGAATGAGATGGCCCTTCTTCTCCTCCACCAGGACCATGTTCAGGGCGCAGTCTGCGTCCAGAGAGGATTTCTCCATCTCTCGTGTAAACAAAGCAAATCAACCTCCTCACGAGAAGGGCTTAAATCAGCAGTCAAAAATAAATATTTGATCTCTTATTGTTTTTGGACTAAGTCAGTTTCAGTTGTCTTTTTACACCAATATGTCCCTTTTGTTCCTCTTTAGATGCACAGGATCTGGTCCTTTATCCTTTTATTTAATAAAATCAGCTGTGTTATTCTTTACGAATGTATTTTTTATTTTATTTTTTTTCTTCCGTTGGCAGTTTGATTTTCTCGGCGAAATTGGCAACGGTTTTGTTGGTTCGTTTTTATCAAAAAGCGCGTTTGTAAAATAAATAGTAGACTTTAAAAGAAAAAAGACACCGATTTAAAACAGCACCTTCAAAAACAATCCACGAAACACTTAAAGGTGAGTCTGAAGAATCGCATGGGAACGTGAATCTCTCAGAGAGAAGGCGACTGCGGAGACGGTAAAACCAAAGCGGCCCTTTGCGCGCGCGGATCAGATGAATGTAATGGAATTACATTCACGAATTGATCGCTTAAATCTCTTCAGACCATTGTTCTCATCGGTATTAAACACCCAGAATGTATAAATGAGACGCTATTCGGAGTCTACAGGAGGTGCGGCTGCTGCTGTCCCTCTGCGTGCTGACTGACTGTCTGATGCGTCCGCGCGAAGCCGCTCGGTGTTTTAACGGGCTCGGTAACGTCATTTGTAGCTCATCCCTCCCCCTCTGTCCCGCTTAAGGAAAACAGGGAATGGAGAGCTCACGTACGCCGCACACTACATACTGTATACTGCATACTACACCGCAAGTGCGATTCTAGCTCACTGGTGCGCTGCGCGAGATCAGATATGAAAGATTTTCAGTGCAGTCTGATCGCCACACAACGCATTTTTTTTTTTTTGAGCTGTATAAATCAAGGGCAGTAAAATGTGATGTACACAAGCATAGATATGTATAGATAGATATATAAAATAGTTTTTCATTTAAAAAAAATCTAAATGAGAAGCACACAAAATAAGCAAATAAAAAGTGAATCAAAATAATTAGATAGGCCTATACAAAATAAAAAAATTAAAAAATTAAAAACAACTTGTTTTCAAAAACTGTTAAATAAAGGTTTGGGGGGCTGGAATAGGGGAACGGGGCAAAAAAGACCATTACCCGTCATCAAAAATCTGTAAAAAATGTATTATAAATTAATTTAGAATTCTTTTACCATTACATTTCACATGAACTATGCTTATCCATAAACCTTAAATAAAAAATGCTTATATAAATAATATAAATATAATTTTAATTGTAATATATATTTTCATTTTAATTGCATTTTTTTTATTGTCTTTCAGGACTAGAAAGACAGCAATCAGCAGAAGTGGGAAGGGACTTTTTAGCACATGCGGGCAGTCTGTCAGCAGATGTATGGCATTCCAAACATACCCACAGCAGGCCACGTAGTGCCGTGAGGACTATTATTCATCAAGTACACCCATCGGTTTTTTTTTTTTTTTTTTGCATTTCAAAGTACATAAGCCTCAGTCTGACCACAGGAGATCCTGTTGTTCCATCTGGAAAATTACAAACTTCCATGAATCACTGCAGATTTTTCATTGATTTGACATGCTCTGCCAAGAGGGATAATATATATATATATATATATATATATATATAGAGAGAGAGAGAGAGAGAGAGAGAGAGAGAGAGAGAGAGAGAGAGAGAGAGAGAGAGAGAGAGAGAGAGAGAGAGAGAGAGAGAGAGAGAGAGAGAGAGAGAGAGACAAACTATGGTAACTTGTTATTCACAGTAAGTAATTAGAAGTTTCACTGTATGCGATCCATGTTAATTTATGATGGATTAAAGGCAGGGTATTACTATATAAGATGTGATGTGAAGAGAGTTTCAACCAGTATAACAAAAAGTGTTAATAGAAAAATTGCCTATACCCTGCCTTTAACAGTAGTAACAATAACTAGTGAATTACTATGGTATTTTGGTGGTAACTGGATACCATGGTCATTTTTTGTAAAGGCTATTTTTACCAAAGACAGTAGCTGGTATTTTCCTGTTTTTCAAGTTTTTCCTGAGACTGTTAAAGGTAGAAACAGTTTGTCCTTGTGGGGTTAAAAAATTAAACTAAGGTCAGATTTGTCTAATGACATGCCTAAAATTTTCACAAACACGTTTTTGGACGGATTATAAGATTCTTGAAACCCAAATTCTTAGAAAACCACACATGTACAGTTGGAGTGAGTTATACTGTAAACATCTCTGGATCATATTGTCCCTAAAAATGTGGCAAATTACAGCGGCACGTTCTGCGAAATGTATGTGGCTGATCCCCTGAGATGGTTCAAAGAAAACTCCTAATTTTATCTCTATGATGAGTGAATTGTGAACATTGTGGTTATCTAATAAACCTTAATGTAAAGTGTTACCAAGTAAATCAACTTGACACAATCATTATTGAACTGCAATGACATCCCAAGGCTAAAAACTCAACCTACCCTCATACAATTTTAGGAAATTATTATGCAACACATATTGTCATATTAGTTTTGCCTTGAAGTTTCACAATATAACAGTATTGCAGCAACATGCTAAATTGTAAAGCAAACAGAATCGAAGCGGCTATATGGCATTCCTTCCAGTTTTCATGTTGACTCATTCGTCAGGTGAAACACAAACCCCACATATGTTAAAATTAGACAGCTTTGCTCTCTGTAAACTTTAAAATAGCTTCTTCCTGCCATCTTTCTTCTTCCTTACCATGCTGGTCATTTACTTGGCCACAATATTAAATAGGACCTATTAAGCTTTTTTACATTTTTAACTTCATTTATTGTGTAATGTTGCTTTGGAGTCACTCCAAAGGCAGTTATTTCTCTATCATTGTGCGCTGTTTCCCTGAAACACCCTGAAACACCTTAATTGCAGGGTTGCCAACTTTGGGACTTTGGCTGGAGTGAGACTCTGTAAAACATCAGTGCGCGCGCGTAACCCAATCCTAATTTTAAAAATGTCAGTCCTTGTTCACTTAGTATAAACCCTGATTTATGGGGGAAAAAAAACGTTTTTTTCAAAATGTACAATTAATTTATTGATTGCACTATAAGAAAAAGATAGAGGTGATTAAATAACAAACATGTAAAACAACATCATCAAAACAATAAAAAATCTCAAAAGGGACACATAATAGTTACTCCACCTCCCCAGAAAACCACAACACAAGTTCCACACATTAGGTCTGTTGTAGCCTATGGCCTGCTTCACTACCTCTGAGGAGCTCGTATCTGAAGCAGGGTTCAATCCGTTCATTGCGTCTGTCACGTGAAAAACGAAAGACTCGGAAGGTTAAAGGGGGGGTGAAATGCTCATTTTCACTCAATCTCCTGTTAATCTTGAGTACCTATAGAGTAGTATTGCATCCTTCATATCTCCAAAAAGTCTTTATTTTTATCATATTTATAAAAGAAAGATAGGCTGTACCGAGTCTTTCCGGAAAAAACCGAGCGGCTGGAGGCGGGCCCTGTGGGCGATCGCTAAAGCTGTGCTAACGCGCCGAGCTAACAACACACAGAGACAATAGAAGCAGTTTTACTCACCGAACCTTTATCATTGTGACTGCTCGATCCTTAAGCATTAGACGATCTGCAAATCCGTCGATCTGGGCTTTGTTTATAAAACAATCATCGTCGAAATGCAGGGAACAAACAGTCTACACAACTCCGTTTATGCTCAGGAAAAACAAACTCCATCCACGGGTTCCTTAACGCTGGGTTCTTTGGGAATCTGTGAAGGGTTGTCTTGCCCTGGCAACCAAAAACACACTTCTTTGGTGACATTGGCTTCCCAAAAGCCGGGCAGGGCGCTTTGATGGCGAACTGCTTTCGCTCTCTTGCTCTGGTCTACGAGTGCGCGCGGCCGCGATCTTACCGGAGAAGTGCCCTTAGGACCCATATAAGGAAATTCCGTTACATCTGACGTCACACATGCCCATACTCGAAAAAAACTTTCCGAAACTTGTGACAAACCGGAAGGACAATTTTTGGCACAGAAATACTCCTTCAAACGTACAATTTATTTTTTGAAACTTTGTCCATGTTTAGAATGTGAATCCAACTCTTTAACAGTGTAAAAAACTCAGTATGCATGAAATAGCATTTCACCCCCCCCTTTAAGTAATTATTTTATGTTCCCTGTAAATTATTTTTGACTGCATTATAATGATTTCTTAATTCAGAATATGATAAAAACTGCGTAGGTGGATGTGTTCGGGGAATTTGGCTGTTAAAAGTATAACATTTAAAGCCCCTTAAAGGAGAAGTTCACTTTTAAAATGAAAATTCTGTCATCATATACTCACCCTCATGTTGTTTCAAAGCTGTATGAATTTCTTTCTTCTGCTGAACAGAAAGGAAGATATTTAGAAGAATGTCAGTAACCAGACAGTTTTTGGGTCCCATTGACTTCCATAGTATATTTTTTTCCTACTATGGAAGTCAATGGGACCCAAAAACTGTCTGGTTACTGACATTCTTCTAAATATCTTCCTTTCTGTTCAGCATAAGAAAGAAATTCATACAGCTTTGAAACAACATGAGGGTGAGTATATGATGACAGAATTTTCATTTTAAAAGTGAATTTCTCCTTTAAATGAACGAATTACTCGAAAAAAGATTCGTTCATTTTACTGAACGAGGTAGAACAAGCAAGTTAGTAAAATGATCCGAACTTCCCATCACTCACAGGGTGCCATCAAGTGACAGTCTGGTGTCAGTCTTGTTTAGGCCAATAACTGAAAAGGTTCGCTCAGCATCCGCATTTGAGTGTCGCAGGCTCAACACAATCTGGGCAAACTTTGATCATTAGGGGAATTTTAAAATGCCACTTGCCCGATTTGCCAAAACGTAATTTGTACCATGAGCCTATTTTTATTGAGCAATTTAGCTGGCCCACATAACGCACGTCAGACAACGTTCGCAACTATAGTTGAAGTCTGTACTCTCGGCACACAGACTGATTAGGCAAGGCTGCGTTTGTAGTGAAAGGCACACCATTTTATTATCTGCTTACCTTGATTGTCATCCAAACTTTCAAACGCGCATCAGTGGGCTCCGACTCCGAACCTGTGCTCTGAACTCTCTCTGAACTTTTCACACGCAACTGACGTATCAGGTTTCAGCGAATCAAAGATCAGAGAATACTGCAGTGAGAACGTTATAGGCAGATTTTACAGCTGTGGGCCTTAAACTCCTCTCCTGTCATTAATACGATGTGGTCTAGCCATCAACAGAAAATTAACGGATTGAGAGGGGAGAAACATGGATTTCTTGCGTGTGTGTGAGAGCGTGAGATTGATGCTGGAAGCGTGAGTGTCACGCCAGATGCGTGAGAGTTGGCAACCCTCTAATTGTGGTCTTGAGTTTTCTTCCAGGAATGTACGCATCACAATATCCCTCATTTAAATCCCACCCAAGGTATAAACAGGGACAAGAACTGGTTGAGTTGTGTCAGTAGTGTTTTGCAACTCACAGTTATGCTAAAAGATGTGACATTTCCAAAAAAAAAAGAAGCTCTAAGCGCTTGACCAATCACAACACACTGGTCCAGCCGGAACAGAGAGTTACTGACAGACTGGGAAGAGAGGTGCTGCAACCATGTCAAAAATAGGCTTTTCAAACATTCAAGCCTGAAAACCAAAATCAAGACTATGTAAAAGGGCACATATAAGTCCTCTTTAAGTACTGTAACAAAACACAATATCAGAATCCTCTTCACTTTCAGAAAAACTGTACAAAAATTGTTCCTTTACATGTGCAACAGCTTGTCACTGTGGTGCTATTATAGGGACAATTTTGTTCTATTTATACGTAATATTAAATACTGTTAGAAAGCATCCTTATTTGCCCCTAAAAGGTGCATATTAGTACTTTAGAGTAACTACTTAATATAGTTAACTAAAGAACTTAAAAGGCCCACACTGAAAAATAACATAATATTCAATAAATCCCCCCCACCCCATATTTGTCTGTTTATTAAATATTTTGCTTAATTTGATTACAATCTCAGCTACAAATAAGAATCATTTCACCATGGTTAAATGCATTCTGCAACAAAGATTTGCAGCATTTTTCCGCATTTAACTATATTGTATTGAAATACTGAAACTGTGACCAACAAAAAATAGCCCTTATCCACTTTATTTATCAGTGCACTGCAGAAGTAGGCTATTTTCTGTGAATGTGCAAGACTTCTGATCCATTAGCTACTATGTTGTAGGTAAATAACAAGAAGTTGTTCCATTGTCAGTCATTGTGGGATGGGGCAAATTAATGAAGCCTCATTAAGCACTGAGGCTTTCCCTACAGCAGATCTAAAAACTCGAGTGTTGAAAACAGCGCTATCTGCTGGCTAGTAAAAAATAAAGCAGCCAAAAGCCTGTGTAAGAAAAGCTCCGTCAGATGAAGCATCCACTACACACGTGTGTGATGACTTTCTTTCTCTCTCTAACCCCTTCAAGTGTGGCATTAAATGCCAGTATGAATATCAATATGATGTAATAAAAAATAATATACACATAGCCTACTAACAGAGTTGCATATGTCTAGTATTTTATTTCCTGAAAAAATGGGTAATCTTCGAGTGACTGGGTATTTTAAAATGTAATTGAATAGGTATTAGGCTACTCGTAAAATAAGGTCTGGGGTTCGAACATTCCAATACTATACGCAATAGCGCACGTGATTGGAGTTGGACAGAAAGTGAGGTTTCGTTTGTAGCCTACTCGTTGTTCATGTGACTCATTCAGTGAAAAGAATACACTCCCCGATACGGGGTTTCACTGGAGATTTTGCTGCGTACTCGATTCATGATTCGAAGGTAACAACAATATCAGTCACACTCACAGCATGACTGAGAAAACGCCACGTTCCACGGCAAACAAATATAAATATTAGCTACATAATCAATAATGGTTAAACGATTACAAACATTCTAAGGGATAGTTCACCCACAAATGGAAATTCTGTCATCATGTTGTTCATGATGTTGTTGTTCCAAACCTGTATTAAAGTGCCTCCATTTTGCTTTTTTAAAGTTTCCTAATGTTGTTTTGGAGTCTCCTACAACAAGTTTACATGCATCAAAGTAAAAAAAAAAACCTGTTTAATTTTCTCATAGTATACATTTGCACATCACCACATTCTCAGTGATTCTCAAACGATGAAGCAAGCATGAAGTCAGATGAAGCAATCTCTCTAAGGGGCGTAGCCACGGGTGTGCCAGGGTGTGCCCACCCACAGTGACACACCTAAAAATGGATGCAGAATTATTTTTTATAGTCTTGATAAAAAATGTTTTACTAAACTTGGGCTACTGTTGTTTACCTAGAATATATATATTTTTTAAATCAACCCTTTCATGCGTAAGTTAAAAATATTTTAACCTGACCCCTTGTTTCCATGGCGACGCGTCATGATTGTCACGTGACAGACACACCGCAGCCACAATAACTATGTATCGCTATTCGTTTTATTTCGTTTTTCCTTTAAAAATATTCACAAACTTGCTTACCATGTCAACTATCTGATATTCCGATTCTTCGTTTAAAAACCTTTATAAATTATCTTGATCTATAACGAGCTGAGCGCTGCAGTTCAGAGTCCTGTCAGCATAATCATAGACGACGGGGGGGGGGGGGGGGGTACAAGAATATACAAGAATATTTTTAAGGCTGGCCTAATCTGACAATAAATGTGGCACACCCAGATTTTCAGATGCACACCCAGAGTCTCTTTTCTGGCTACGCTACTGCTAAATCCCTCCTTTCCGCGAGCTACTCTGCTCTGATTGGCCACACAGCTCAGTTTGAAGTATTTCAGAAGTATTTCAGTAAGACTGTAATAATGTGAGTTAGCCAGTTAGCAGGAGACCTACACAATATAAAACTCAAAAATAAGTATTTTGAACACCATCTTTCAAGAGCAAGCGGTTTGCGAATCCTACACTGAACTCCAAGATTTGAGAAGCAGTCGTCAGTAAAATAAAGGGAACATAGCAAAAGTTCAGGATTATACTGCTGTGGTATCCTGGTTAAGATTAATTTTAATTCAGTTTTAATAGAATTTTAACCACTGATTCTTCACATGCTCGTCCTTGGGCAGTGTACAAAAAACTTTGTAGAGCACAGTGTCTACTGGACATGATGCTATCCAGTACACAGGAATCAGCTGCTGTGTTTGAGGTTCAAGTTCCCTATCAAGGCTACGGAACTCGACATTACGGATGTCGTATATGGGAACTCCTCTCATCCTTCACTTCTGCTGAAATCTTATAGGCTAACGCCAGCAGAGCTGGCCAATTGACGCAAATATGCAAATACTGAAACACCGTTGCAGTTATAATGCAAGTGCAGCGTCAATTCCCTTCAGAATCTCTCTCTTCACGCTTAAATCGTGTGCTAGAAAGCTGATACTTCAAAATACTGGAATATATTCGCCGTCGTCGAAGTTGCGTCGGAGATACTTACACTGTCTCCTGCATCCGATGGCAGCTACCTGTAACCTGTGCTCGGCCCCCATCGCCCCCACCGACACGCACCTGTTTTGCATCGCGTGCTTGGGGCTGGCCCATGCCGAGTCAGCCCTCGGGGACGGAGGGTCCTGCGACCTCTGCGCGGACATGCCCCTCCGAGTCCTCAGAGCCAGGAGGGAGGAAGCTCGCGCAATAGCGGGGATTGGGCCTACCGCCGCCTCCGAGCCGCTGGTAGCCCCCCCCAACCGCGGAGTCGAGGTCCGCTCCCCGGTGAGCTTCCCCGACCCCACCTTTCAACCCCCACGCGACGTCGCCGACTTCATTTCCTTCGGGGTGAGTGAGGAGGACGACTCCATGTCGCTGTCGGCCTCCGAGATCGACTGGGGTGCGGAGCAGGCCGCGCCCGGGGCCGCGGGGCAGGACTCCCCGGCGGACCTACAGGACGAGCTCTTTCGTGTCCTCTCGAAGGCCGTCGAGGAACTGGACCTCGAGTGGAAAGCTCCTGATGAACCATCAAAGAGCAAGCTGGATTCGTGGTTCCTGCAATCGAGCCGCCGCCAGGCCGCTTCGAAGAGAGGAACACCGTTTTTCCCCGACGTGCATGAGCACGTGGTGAAGTCGTGGGCGGCCCCGCAATCGGCGCGCACCCTCACTTCCACCCAGGCCATGTTTGCCCCCGTGGACGATGCGGGGGACCACGGTTACCTCAGCATCCCCCCCGTCGAGGAGACCGTCGCCGCTCACCTCTGCCCGTCGGCTCCCGCCCTGGGCTCGGACCGCAGCCTGCCGTCCCGAGCCTGCAGATTTACGGCCCACCAGGCTAACAAGGCCTTCGGTGCCGCGGGGGAGGCGGTATCCGCGCTGCATGCCATGGCCCTTCTCCAAGTGCTACAGGCAAAGCAGCTGAAGTCTCTGGATGGCGCCGCCTCTATTGACGCTGACGCCATCCGGGATCTCCGTTCGGCCACGGACCTCGCGCTCCTGGCCACGAAGCGCTCGGCCCAGGCGATCGGCCGCTCTATGGGCTTCCTCGTGGTCCTCCACAGACATCTGTGGCTCACTTTGTCGGACGTACAGGAAGCCGACAGGAAGACGCTCCTGAATGCGCCCATTTCCCCTGCAGGCCTGTTCGGTGACGCGATGGAGAAAGTCACCGAGCGTTACTCGGAGACGCAAAAGAAGGCCAAGGCTATGAGCCACGTTATTCCCCGGAGAGCGCCGCCGCCGCCGCCGCCTCAGCCGCGCTCACGTTCGTCCTCAGCCTCAGGCCGCCAACCACAGGCTGCGGCCAGGAGACAAACAGCGCCTCGCCCGGGACAGGACGCCCGTAGGGGCCGTAGCGGTCAGTGGCAGGGGGCGGGTAACAGGAGGACGCAGAGGAGCCCGCGCAGGAAGCCCACCGCGTCGCCTGCGAGGCCCAAGCAGTCTTCCTGACCGCTCGGGCAAGAGGAGGAGAAAGCGCCAGTTCGGCCCCGCGTCCAAGCGGCGCGCTCTAATGCACTTGGTCCCTCGGAGTTCTGCGAGCGACGCGTGCAGTTGTGTTGTGAATGTAAATGTAAACAATGCTGTTGCAATAAAACAAATCACTACTTCACAAACAGAGCTTTTTTCTCCTCTTGCACCACACACTGTGTTACTCGCCCTGCCTTCGAGCAGCGCAGAGCCACGGTCAATAGCTACCCCCAGCACTCACACAGCGGCCATGACCGCAGCGGCGATGACCGCAGGTTTAGATCAGCCCACGCTCAGTCGTTTTCAGGCAGCATGGGAAGCTATTCCGGGCATTTCACCGTGGGTGTTGAATATAATTCGGCGCGGGTACATGCTTCAGTTCAAACGCAGACCACCCCGCTTCCGCGGCGTAATTCAGTCATTAACTTTGCCCCAAAACGCTCATGTGCTGAGGCAGGAAGTGTGCAGCTTGCTCGAAAAGAAGGCTATAGAACCAGTTCCCCCGAGCGAGCGGGACAGCGGGTTCTACAGCCGCTACTTCGTCGTGCCGAAGAAGGGAGGGGGTCTCCGTCCCATTCTGGATCTGAGACCTGTCAACAGAGCGCTTCACAAGCGCGCCTTCAGGATGACAACACTGAAACAAATCCTGGCGCAAATTCGCCCCGGGGATTGGTTCGCTTCAGTGGATTTAAAGGACGCTTATTTTCATATTCAGATAGTGAAGCGTCACAGACGATTCCTGAGGTTTGCGTTCGAGGATTCGGCGTACCAATATACGGTGCTTCCGTTTGGACTGGCCCTAGCCCCCCGAACGTTTTCGAAATGTGTAGACGCGGCACTTTCACCCCTCAGATCGAGCGGAATGCGCGTCTTGAACTATCTGGACGACTGGCTAGTTCTCGCTCAGTCGAGAGAAACGCTGATCAGCCACGTGAATGCCCTCCTTCGACACTTAGAGATGCTTGGTTTGAGGGTGAACGTCCAAAAAAGTGTGCTCACACCGAGCCAGACGACAACATTCCTGGGAGTGTGCTTGGATTCGGTGAGAATGAGAGCGCGCCTCTCCCCCGAGCGAGCGGAGGCTCTGAGCTCTTCTCTCGGTCTCTTCAGACCGGGCAGGCTCGTCCCACTGAAAGAGTTTCAGAGGCTACTGGGACGGATGGCAGCGGCATCTTCGGTATGTCATCTGGGGCTGCTGCATATGAGACCGCTTCAACTCTGGCTGAAAGCGCGCGTTCCCCCGAGTGCGTGGTATTCTGGCCACAAGCGCGTCATGGTCACCGGCGGATGCGCCCGTGCCCTGGTTCCTTGGAGGAACCCGGATCTCTTCAGCGCAGGTGTCCCTATGGGCTTAGTGACACGGCGAGTGGAGGTCCTGACGGACGCTTCATCCACCGGATGGGGAGCGGTCTGCTTAGGCAAGCCCGCCTCGGGTCGGTGGTCAGAGAAGCAGACGGAGTGGCACATAAATCGCTTGGAGCTAGAAGCGGTCGCTCTAGCTCTCAGAGCCTTCCGGTCTCAGCTGGAGCAGCAGCATGTGTTGATTCGGACCGACAACACTTCTGTGGTCTCGTACATAAATCGCCAGGGCGGTGTACATTCCAAAGCCCTATTCAGGCAGGCGGAATCCCTTCTGCTATGGGCGGACCGGTTTTTCCTCTCGGTGAGAGCGGCGCACATCCCCGGTGTTCTAAATCGCGGGGCGGATATGCTCTCGAGAAAAGGGATTCCCCAAGGGGAGTGGAGGCTTCACCCCGGGACGGTTCAGCTGATATGGAATCGTTTTGGCAGGGCGGAGGTCGACCTCTTTGCGACGAGCGAGAACACGCACTGTCAGATGTTCTTCTCGCTGTCCCGTTCCCCTCGGGAGGTGGACGCGCTGACTGCACGATGGCCGAGAGTCTGTCTCTATGCTTTTCCTCCGGTGAAAGTTTTGCCCATGGTGTTGTGCAAAATCAGGGAGGAGAAGGCGGCGGTGACTCTGGTAGCCCCGAACTGGCCGAATCAGCCCTGGTTCGCGGATTTGATAGAGTTACTAGCAGGGCAGCCATGGGAGATTCCGCTCAGGAAGGACCTTCTGTCTCAGGCGGGCGGAACGATTTGGCATCCCAGCCCCGGGCTGTGGAGCCTCCACGTGTGGCCGCTGCAGGGTCGCTGAGCGAGCGGGACGCGCTGCATTCGCGAGTTTTGAATACTATCGCAGAGGCGCGAGCTCCGTCCACCAGGCGTTTGTATGCTCTGAAGTGGGGTGTATTCTCTAAATGGTGTCAGGATGTCGGTTTAGACCCAGCGGACTGTTCTGTGTCGGATATTCTACGCTTCCTTCAGTATAGGATGGATGAAGGGAGCCTACCATCCACTCTGAAGGTATACGTGGCCGCTATTGCCGCGTTTCACCCCCCTGTTGACGGACAGTCTATCGGTAGACATGCGTCGGTGACACGGTTCCTCAGGGGAGCTAGGAGATTGTGCCCTGCTCGGCCGCCTTCTGTGCCGCCGTGGGACTTAGCTTTGGTCTTGGAGGCTTTGTCACGACCGCCTTTCGAGCCCCTTGCCGCGATTGCCATTAAGGAGCTATCGCTAAAAACGGCTCTGCTTCTCGCTCTCGCCTCGGCGAAACGGGTCGGGGATTTACAGGCTTTCTCTGTAAGTGAAGATTGTATTCGCTTTGGACCGGGAAACTGTAATGTTATTCTCAGACCGAGGCCGGGTTACGTTCCTAAGTCGCTCAATACCCCGTTCAGAGCGCAGATCGTTTCTCTGCCTGCCCTGTCCGCTGAGCCATCAACCTCTCAGGGTTCGGATGCTCAGAGTGCTATTTGCCCAGTCAGAACGCTCCGAGAATACATTTCTCGCTCGGCCGCGTTTCGACAATCGGACCAGCTGTTTGTGTGCTTTGGTGGATGCAACAAGGGACGGGGGGTCTCTAAACAGAGGCTTGCTCACTGGATTGTGGACGCTATTGTTTTGGCTTATGATTGTCTGGGACAGGAATGTCCCCTGAACATCAAGGCTCATTCGACTAGGGCGATTGCCTCCTCGTGGGCTTGGACTAAGGGTATGTCTATTCAGGATTTATGTCTTGCGGCTGGCTGGTCTTCTCAGAACACGTTTGCCAGATTTTACAAGTTGGATTTGCCCTCTGTAGCGTCTCGAGTGCTTTCGGTGAGTTGATCATTTACACAGCATTAGAGAGCTGCTCTGCGCTTTGCTCATGAGTTGTTCTGTGTGCTATTGTGTGTTGTACTATTGTCACCGCTATGCGTTGGCTTTCTCTGTTGTTGTTGCCCTGTTGGTCTACAGTGCAACCTTCCCCCATTTATACTTCCCGGGATATGCAAATTCCGGTAGTGTTTTGTGAGCTTGTGATTGGTCCCTTTGGACCTATCGGAGGTTAGAGGTTCACTATTGGTCAATCTCGGCCTATCAGGCGCTTACATTCTGGGGGCGAGGTTTGTATTGGGTCTGTTTTCAGTGGTTTGCTGCCACGGCGGGATTCTATACAGTTCCCATATACGACATCCGTAATGTCGAGTTCCGTAGCCTTGATAGGGAACGTCTCCGGTTACTTTCGTAACCTCGGTTCCCTGAAAGGCAAGGAACGAGACATTACGCTCGCCGCCGTGTTCGCTATTGATTTAGCGTTTGTTCGATTCTGAAGGGAATTGACGCTGCACTTGCATTATAACTGCAACGGTGTTTCAGTATTTGCATATTTGCGTCAATTGGCCAGCTCTGCTGGCGTTAGCCTATAAGATTTCAGCAGAAGTGAAGGATGAGAGGAGTTCCCATATACGACATCCGTAATGTCTCGTTCCTTGCCTTTCAGGGAACCGAGGTTACGAAAGTAACCGGAGACGTTTTCCCTGGTGTCTGCGCATGCAATAAGTGGGCGGGCAGTATGCTAATATTTCGTCTTGACATCACAACGAAACGGCTTATGACTCGTTTGAAAAATTCATTCACTTAGAGCTATGTTACACACTAGCCTACATGAAAGGTCATTTTCAAAAATCCATAATAGGGGCACTTTAATATCTTTCTTCTGCTGAACAAAAAAGACGATATTTTGAATGTCAGTAACCAAACAGTTGATGGGCCCCATTGACTTCCATAGAATTTTTTTCCATACTATGGAAGTCAATGGGGTTTAGCAACTGCAAATGTAAATGTAAAATTAATGGGTTTATTATTTAATATTTCCATGTATTAGAAGTAAATTTCAGACATCTGAATCTCATTTACTGGGATTCTGCGCTGTCATCGGTTATTCAATTATTCAACTAAATTGTCAAAATAAAATTTTAAATAGAATAGTTGATTTAGTATTTTATATTAATTACACTTTAAAAATATAATAAGAATTATTAATAAGAATAATTATATCAAAAGTAATTTGTACATTCTGTAAAAGTATATCCAGGGAGGGCTTCTTACCCCAGGTAGGGGACCAACTTACCCCAGTAGGGGCCATCTTATACGCCTTATTTTGGGTTTTTGAGAAATTTTGATAAAATTTAGTGCATACAAAAAAAAAGTGGCCTGCACATTGGAGCCCTCTTCAGAAAAAGAAAATGTGCGCAGAAGTCTTTGTTAAAGCTGAACGGCGTAAGCTAACCTGGTTCAGGGCCTCCAGGCACGGGTGAGCACTATACGATTGCACTTTCACGTTTCTATCTATCTAAGTTTAGTTTAGAATAGACCCCGTGACTTCAGGAGCAGCTGCCTTGCAAAGGTTATGGCCCTTTTTTATAGCGCCTTAGAAATAGCATCTGCGTGGAGTCATAACCCAAGCATGACCATCACCCCACAGCCTTCTACTGCTCAGACTTTGACATACACGCTATTAAACAGTAGAATAATACAACATTTCAACCATGACAATATGTTTTATGCTATACACAACCATTCAAAAGTTTGGGGTTGCTAATATTTATTTTTTCCCTTTAAAAAAGAAAGAAAGAAATTAATACATTTATTTCATTTATATGGTTACAAAAGATTTACATTTCAAATAAATGCTGTTCTTTTAAACTTTCCAGTCATCAGAGACTACTGAAAAATGTCATGGTTTTCACAAAAAATATTAAAAGGATAGTTCACCCAAAAATGACAATTCTGTCGTCATTTACTCACCCTCAAGTGGTTCCAAACCTTTAGGAATTTCTTTCTTCTGCTGAACACAAAAGAAGATATTTTGAAGAATGTCGGTAACCAAACAGTTGATGGCCCCCATTGACTTCAATAGTATTTTTTCCCCTCCATACTATATGAGTCAATGAGGCCCATCAACTGTTTGGTTAACGACATTCTTCAAAATATCTTCTTTTGTGTTCAGGAGAAGAAAGAAATTCCTAAAGGTTTGGAACCACTTGAGGGTGAGTTTTGGGAGAAGTATCCCTTTAAGCAGCACAAATGTCTATTCTCCAACACTGATAATAATAAGACATGTTTCTTAAACACCAAACCAGCATATGAGAATGATTTCTGAAGGACCATGCACTGAAGACCGGAGCAATGATGCTGTAAATTCAGCTTTGCATCACAGCAAGACATTTTTTTTTTTCAATTCAAAATAAATGCAGGCTTGTTAAACATAAGATACTTCTTTCAAAAACATAAAAATCTTACGGACTCAAAACTTTTGCATTTGTAGTGTATGAAGTAATGATCTTGGAAGATTTCTCTGTATGACTAACTCTCACAACATGTCTGGGAAATCACGTCACAACATGTCAGATGCGGGACAAAAATAATTTTTTTATAAAGGTGACTATTCACATATTCATACAGACATTGAGTCAATGTGAGTTGTCAAAGTTATCAAAACACATATCACGTCAGACATATATACAACTAGTCAAGACTCATTTGCATAAAGGGGTCAAATCATTTTGCATTTGCAGTGAATGCCCACTTTATTGGCTGTAGTTCACGGTGTTACTTTATAAAAGTAAACAGCTGGGGGTACAAATTGTTCCTACTTAGGTCAGAAGTTTAGTATGCCACAGATAAGGACTGGCACAAAAATCAATATGGCCATTCACAGCCGTACTGTTGTCACGCCTTGAACGGCACACGGACGGTCTTATCCTACAGCGCAAGACTGTTTACTCGCAGACTTTCACAAGAACAACTTTTTACTTCTCTTATAAGTTTCAATCTGACCTTTCCAGACATTTCTATAATTACATTTCCTGTAAAACAGCATCTCCTGTCTTGAAATGAAATTATAGTTACAGCTTTGGCACTTAGCATTTTCTGTGTCAATGATCAAGTGACAAACATCAGCACTACTAATTGGATTTGCTAAAATTTCAATCGGAAGTATTGATTTCCTGAACAAATAGCAAAACACTCCCCCTGTCTTATTGGTCAGAGAAACAGATAGTCCCGCCCTGAACTCATGCCATTGGCTGAGTCAGTGTTTACATAAATGCTTTTCTTATTAAGTTGGTTAAGTATTTTAATATTCAAAGTTAGCCAGCGTTAACATGTATGTTGACATGCTGCATGGTAGCAATATTACAGGGTGGTTGGTATTGATTTTTTTTTTTTTTTTTTTTAATCATAAAAAAACATGAAATGAGAGATCTGTCATATCTGGAGACCAGAATATATTAGATACTTATTTTGAACTTTCTATTCATCAATGAATCCTGAGGGGAAAAAAAGGTTTCCACAAGAATATTTAGCAGCACAACTGTTTTCAACATTGATAAGAAATGTTTGGTTTCAGCTTTAAATAAATTACATTTCAAAATATATTACTATTATTATTATTATTTTCTTATTATTTTTTATATTGCTTACACACAATTTTTGAAACTATGGCTCCATTTCTCAAAACTCTACCCACAAAACACACAGAAGATGCAAAACATCACATCTCTTGCAAAAGCAAACACTTAATTCAAGTGTTTATATATTCAAAATGTTTATATATATAAACAGGGGGAGTGTTTTGCTATTTGTTCAGGAAATCAATACTTCCGATTAAAATTTTAGCGAATCCAATTAGTAATGCTGATGTTTGTCACTTGATCATTGATACAGAAAATGCTCATTGCCAAAACTGTAACTATAATTTTCATTTCAAGAAAGGAGATGCTGTTTTACAGGAAATGTAATTATAGAAATGTCTGGAAAGGTCAGATTGAAACTTATAAGAGAAGTAAAAAGTTGTTCTTGTGAAAGTCTGCTCACTGTAAACAAACAAACAAACTGTAGTTTTACAGAATTTTACTGTTTTATTTTACAGATTTTTCATGTATTTTTGAAATGTGGTAAAAAAAACGTCAAATTACAGAAATAGACTGCAAATGTACATTTCCTGTGTAAAATTACATGAAAAACATGTAAATGTCATGTAAATTTCTGTAATTTTACGGGTTTTTCTCTGGCACCCCAGCTGCCGGAATATTACAGTTTTTTTATGCGGATTTTTTTATATGTATAAAGTCAGTGTGAAACTGAAAAATGTTATTTAGATAAATCTGTTTCTTTTTTTGAAGCACAATCTGAGAAAATTAAGCAGGTTGTTGAGAACATCACTATCATAATATTCATAAAACATTTTTGTAATTTGTACATTGACTGCTGGGGGTCATGAACATCTTGTTCAGCATCACACAAGATTGAACGTGAGCCAGAACTCCATATTCCTGTGGACTCTGAACATAACGTTCAGTAGGCCTACTAAGGTTAAATAGCAACATTGTGAGATGTAAGAATTATGACTCATCAAACATCACCAACTAAAGGTTCAAGTGTGTGTCATATTAAAGGGGATAGGCCTATATAATGAAAAACAGAATTTTCGACCCTGCCTGGAGAACAACACAATGCGTACTGTTATGCAATGGTACGCCAATCATAACAGAGATCAATTGCATGTAGAAATCTTAAAGGGGCAGCAGCACAACAGACTGTTTAACACTCATGATCAGAAAAAGGGTAGAAAATGTTCATGCAAATTGATATTTCCGCCATTAATGCTATTACAGATCTTCTGAAAGATTACTGAACCACCTGATCAAAACACAAGCGAAGAAGATGCAGAAACAGACGATATGTAACCATGTGCATATGTAAAATAATGCGATCATCAACATTAAACAGCATATAAATCCAAACTGCCTAATGTTACTGAATGAGATGTCAACAGGATAAGACTGTGAAGCTTTGGAGGTGTTGATGGACTCAATCTACTCCATCTGTGTTTTGATTATCGTTCTGAATATGATCCAGATGTAGTCGTTGACAAAAACATGATTTTCTCAGCTTTTTGGTCAAAATGTTGCTTTTTTTCCTTTTTCTTTTTTACGAAACTTACCCACATTCAAGTGTTGATAAAAAAAAGACAATTTTTTGTTGTTGTTTAAAAGCCGAGGGTTTGTTCTATCTTTTGACATATTGCATAGATATTCATACAAAAAAATATTCTGGAGGCCATGAAAATGTAAAAAAAAAAAAAACCCTGGCGGTGGCTGGCAACTTAAAAATAAACGCTGGCGGAGAAAGAGTTAAAGGGATAGTTCACCCAAAAATGAAAATTAGCCCATGATTTACTCACCCTCAAGTCGTCCTAGGTGTATATGATGTTCTTCTTTCAGACAAATACAATCTGAGTTATATAAAAAAATGTCCTGGCTCTTCCAAGCTTTATAAAGGCAGTGAATGGCCGTTTCTGTTTTGAAGCTAGTTTTTTTACTTTATAAAGTTTTAAATATTGATATTTTCCTTACACAAATGCATCGCTTCGCTTCAAAAGGCCTTTATTCACCCCCCGGAGCCGTGTGGATTACTTTTATGATGGATAGATGCACTTTTATGGACTTCAAAACAGAATTGGCCATTCACTGCCATTATAAATTTTGGAGAGCCAGGACATTTTTTAATACAACTCTGATTGTATTCTTCTAAAGGAAGAATGTCATATACACCTAGGCTGACTTGAGAGTTAGTAAATCATGGGGTAATTTTCACTTTTTGCGAGAACTATCCCTTTAAGATCTAATATGACCCACTACGAATTAGACGAGGGGCAGTCAGTCTTACTTTTAAGTATCAAATTAGGCCAATCTATGTTTTTTGTAACGGATTTAAAAAAGTTATGAACAGTATTAAAGAAAAAGAAAAAAAATGTATGTATAATTTGTAAGACTAGTCTTAGCGGTTATAAGAGGATTTAGGGCAATTTTTTTTCTGGTTTCTTGCACCAATTGCAGTATTTTTTTTTTTCAGCATAACCAAAAATATAGAAAAATAAACTGATCATGAACCCTGACATTTTGTGTGTGTCTATGTATGCATGTATGTATGTATATGTGTATATATATATATATACAGTATATACACACACATTACAATTATTGTATATTGTATATAATACATTTATTATTATCTCTAGACAACAATAATTTTCTCTAATAGTGTAGGGGCCCTTTATTATGGAATTAAAGTTAATCAAGGCTTCCATCTAGTGGTCATTCTCCATTTCAACACACAGTATGTGGTGGTGGAATATGACAACTACAATTACTTTGTTGCAATGTTCATCAACAAGAGATGCCAATAATTTTACAATGGTTTGTAGCTTAAAAAAAATCTTAAAAGGTAAAATTCTACAGTTCATCACTGTAATTATTTATCAAATCAGATTTTATTAATATTCTTTCTGCCTAATAATGCATGCCATATTCTTTTTGCACATCATTTGTTGTTTGAAAAAAAGCCTGGCATGATTTCTCAGTATGTAGTGTATGACTAATGTCAAGTCACATTTCACCTATTTACCTTTGATACCTTGTGAGAAAGCGTATTTTAAGGCCAAAGCACACAGCAGGTGAGAAAGTAACCGTCATTCAGGGTTTATGAGTGAGTGTGTGTACAGTGTTCACAGATGGGTGGAATGATAATACTCGAGTGGAAAACCCCTGTGCCCATACAAGGAGAGCTGCGAGAGCTCTGGATCTGTGGGAGCATTACTGAAAACAGACTCAATAACGTAAACAGAGACAGTGGCTCCTGGCGATCTCAAGGCATTTTAAAACAAACTGTAGCGCTTTCAGTTCAGCAAAGCCTGACTGTAATGATGAAGAATGCTTATTTAATGTACAGCTCATCAAATATATCCTGGAGACAATGTTCATCTGTCCTTATCGTACATTAAAGCATTGCATTTGAGGAAGTCTGAACCAGTCTTAAGTCAACTTTATTTATATAGCGCTTAAGGGGCCTGTTGGAGTTTGACCAACCCACCCCTCTATCTCC
>NC_137137.1:5656888-5816888 GCF_949319135.1 Squalius cephalus
TTGGTTTGATATTTTGTTACATTTGCATTATGCATATATTATACAGTTACATAATACATATACATTTTTAAATGTCTTAAAGGAATAGAAATCAAAACTTGTTCAATATAAATTATAACCAATGTTTTTGATTTCTGCAATTGCCTAGGAAATAATTTTATAGGATGAAACAGAATTGGAGCATTAAAGCTTTCACAAACAGTTTTGAAAACTTCTCCCATTAATGCAGAATGTTTTATAATGCAGCACTAAACACGTCAAATGCTGGCCACATTAACCAGTATTGATCTTCTTGTGTTCTCTGCCTCTTCCTGCCTACTAATGCTTCAGCGAAAGACTTCATAGTTCACTTACTGCAGAAGAATCCAGTGAAGAGGTTCAATTGTGACCAGGCCTTGCAGCATCCTTGGTGAGTCCATAAATAGCAGGAAAGAGGCGGACGGGTTGATCAGCAGTGAAAAGAGAGACTGTCCTTGAAGAACAGATGAAGAGTTGGGTCACATCTGTGGGAGGGAGTGCGCAAACAGGAAGATGATTATGAAATGCAGGATAAACAGATGTCTCTTAACCTGCAGATCGCTGAGATTGTATAAGATCTTTAAGAAGCACAAAACAATTATGATTTTCATTGCGGAAATGGAACAGAGAGGAATGCTTTCAGAGAAATGGCACTGGATTATTGTGGTACTTGTATAACATACATTATAGTTACCTAGAAGAAAATTTTAGTTGCTCAGATCTTGGCTAAAAAGAGTCCTTTGACTTTCAGATTATGCTTAATTCTCTGGCCATCATCTTTGTCTGAGATGTTTCTAATGTTCCTTAGGAGGCCTAAAAATAGACAAAAACGAGACAACTGTTGCCATACAGTGAAACTAGAGCTATAAAATCATCTCAGATCAATATGGTCTCAGGAATATTCGGTGGGATATTTTTGAATTTCTATTGAGATCTCTGACTTGGTTTTCATATTTTACAAACTGAGCACAGTTGGAGATCAGTGTTGAGATCTCTTCTGAGCTCTTGAGGAGACACATACTTTTTCTCAAAAGAAAAATCTAAGAAACTACAGAGTTCACCCAAAAATGAAAACGTTGCCATCATTTACTCACCCTCAAGATTTTCCCAACCTGTATGAGTTTATTTCTTCTGTTGAACACAAAAGATATTTTGAATAATGTTGGTAACCAGACAGTTGATGGTAGCCATTGACTTCCATAGTCGGAAAAAAAATACTATGGAAATCATTGGGTTCCATCAACTGTTTGATTACCAACATTCTTCAAAATATCTTCTTTTTGTGTCTCATACAGGTTTGGAACAACTTGAGGGTGAGTAAATGATGACAAAATTTTAATTTTTGGTTGAACTATCCCTTTTACAGTCCACATTTTCTATGCATTTAATTTTAATTCTGTAGTCTAGGAGAAACAATTGAGATATAAAATTATTTATTTATATTTTAAAATCTAATATATTCCAGTGACGCAAAGCTGAATTTTCAGCATCATTACTCCAGTCTTCAGTGTCACATGATCATTCAGAAATCATTCTAATATGATGATTTGCTGCTCAAGAAATATTTCCTATTATTGGCAACATTGAAACAGTTGTGCTGATAAATATTATGTAAACCTTTTTTCAGAATTCTTGGATGAACAGAAAGTTCAAAAGAACATAATTTATTTGAAATTTCAATCCTTTGTAACATTATAAATGTCTTTACTGTCACATTTGATCAATTTAATGCATACTTGCTAAATACAAATATTAATATGAATTAATATCAATAAAACAAAAAAACGACTGACCCCAAAATTTTGAACGGTAGTGTACATGTTTCATTTTGAATGAATATAGTTTTGTCGTGGCAGGATATCAGGAGGTGCAGCTCTGGACAAGAACATCCATGGCTCAGTGTCAGAACAGATTCAGAAAAACTTTGCCAAGAGTCACTGGAAGGTAAGTGTGATGAAACAAACATGTCAACTTTAAAATCACCATAAAATCAAAGCTGACAATTCTTGTTTTTTATGGAATATTGCAGTATTTATAATAAAAGATTTATCCGTGCACATTTTTTAAAATTCATGTTCCCACATAATCTTAATTTAAAATAACTTCCCCCTCCCTCGTGCAATGACGGCTGCATCCGAAAGCTTAAAAATGCTGCCTTCGGAAGATGTATCAAGGCACCAATGCTTCCTGTCTCATGAGATACCTTCATCTGATCGATTTTTGAAGGCAGCATAGATGTGTCCTTCGCTGTCTTTGATATCCCACAATCCGGTGCTTTCCATTCTGTGACAGTTGAGCTAAAAAATAAAGATGCTGTCTGAAAGTTGCAGTTGGTGGTCAGTTTGTGTGTAAATGTACGTTTTTGACCGACGTTATCCATTTCTGATGTAATTTCTAGAGATAATTTTTTTTTTAATTTAATTAAATATTTTCTTAGTTCTCACCAAAGCTCGCTGTTTTGCTCATTAAACCATTGCTCTGCCACAGAAGTCTATCAGGAATCAGTTTTGTGTGGTACCTTCGTGCACAAACGCTGCCAACAAAGTCATTGCCTGATAATTCAGCGAGGCAACAAGTCAGCTGCCTAAGTTTTCGGACGCAGCCGACATCTCTTCTGTTCTCTAAAGATGTGTTTACTGCCGTGAGGGTGGAACAAGCTGTCAGAACAATAGCAAACAACAACCATCCAATCAATTCCTGATGGACAAAATCAAGTCCCACCCTACATTTGTTCGACAAGCCATTTGATTATACGTCACAACAGGGAAGAAAACATGATCGCAACACAGACCGTCTGGTGCATATTGTACACAAAAATGATTGAAATCACCAGTTCTCATCTGATTGGTTGACTGGGTTGAGTTCTTCTGTAACACGTTACAATAAGGGTGCACTAATATGCATTAATTTATGCATAAATAATGCACATATAATCACATGTTAATATATGACTCATGAAGACCATTAATTAATGATTACTGTATCAGCAACTAATAAAGAGTCTATATGATTAATAGATTAAGTAATATATGAATTGTTATGAATTAAATGTGTCATAATGAATTAATTCCTTAATAACATTAATTAATACTGTCAAATGTGTTAATTACCACAATGGGTCTAAGCTATGTACTTCAACTTCCAGTTGCCTTCTATGATTAATCATTATGTTATGACTTTACTTGTTGAGGCACATGACTATTAACTAATTGTTAAGTAATATGTCATTTTGCTTTTGACATCCACACTAAGCCATGGATTACAATTTCCACCTCCACTATGCCAGATGAACCGCCGCATCCAGTGTCTTCTTGTTCATTGCACAGAAATATGTCAGGACAAGCTTGAGGTCTAGGTTACAAAGGGCGGAACACTGAGAACATGCGGTCTGGCACTGCTTTTATTAACACTGTCTAGACCAGACAAAGACAATAAAACCCATTATAATCTGTGATACTACACTGGATGCAGAGCGATGCTACACAACACAACACAACACAACACAACACAACACAACACAACACAACAAAACCCCAACAGTAAACTGATGCCATATTCTATTTCTGATGTTCTTCAAGCTCTTGCGCTACTTCTGTTATGAGGGACAAATGGACTTGCAATGGTCTGTCATGTCCAGTGTAGACAGCTGTTGCGGCATGACATGATAATAGTTACGTCCAGTTTAAACATGGTGTAGATGCGGTCAGTGGTTCAGATTAGGGGCTTTTGCACCGGAGGAACCTTTTCATAGTTCCTAGAACTAATGCCGGAAGTACCCGGTTTTTGGTGTGTTCGCACCTCAGGAACTGGGAACGATTTTAGTTCAAGGAATGCCGTTTGGGGGAACTAAATTAGCTCCTGCTTCAGAATAGGGTCTAACCCAGCACAATAGGAACTACCAGTGACGTGAGTGTAAGCTGATTGGCTGAACGCACATGAAACACCAGCACCAGCCATTTTTACCAGTGATAGATGGACCTTTCAACCTTTACACTAAGCCAAGGAGAAAATCCAATGCAACTTTGAGGGGACCAAGCGAAACATGATTATGTATTTCTGCTCAGTTAGCGACATTGGCCATCAACCACACAGCAAACGCAAATACTTTTATAATTTACTTTCTTTGCATAACAGTTCTATCTAATATTAGACAGGACTGTTAGACAGATCGTAATCTAATGAAGACTGAGAATGGGAGCGCTGTGTGTTCAGGCTCTGGCGTTCTCAGTGCCGTCAAAATAAAAGTCACAACCAAGAAAATGGCCCTAAGGGAACATTTAGTTCCTGGGAAACCACTCTGGTGGTTAGTTCCTAGAACTACTCAGAGTGAAAGGGGCTAATCTGATGTGCTGATCATTGTGTGCATCCCAACCTAAACACATTCTCTGAAATAGCATTCACTGTGCAACTGTCCCACAGACCTTTAGAGGGGATGTCAAACTCCATAACCATAATGACATATTACTTAACAATTAGTTAATAGTCATGTGCCTCAACAAGTCAAGTCATAACACAATGATACATTTGCAAATCATTAGTTAATGATTAATTAAATCGGACAACTGGAAGTTAAAGTAGATAGCTTTGACCAATTGTGTTAATTAACACATTAATTTACACTAATACTGAAAAATGTTATTAAGGAATTAATAAATGATTAACATTTAATTAATAGCAATTCATATGTTACTTAATCTATTAATAATTTAGAATCTTTATTAGTTGCTGATGTAGTAATCATTAATTTATGGTTTAGTTCTTCATGAGTCTTACATTAACACATGATTATCTGTGCATTGGTTAAGCATGAATTCATGCATATGCCCGTTTTGTAAAGTGTTATCAGTTCAAATCTGGGTCCTGATACAAAACCATTTGAGAACCACTGCATTAGTTATAAGCGGACGATTCTTGAGTAAGATCAAAAATGTACCAGACTACTGAAGTACAGTATAAGACTCCCGAGAGCATGTGTGATGTGTGAAAAGCTCTACATGACCTGTGTCAGGTGAACTGTGGCTGAAACAACACTTAGCATTGGTAAATGTATGGCTAGAGTTACTTTAGCAGCATATGGAGGCTTTGTTATTATTTGACGCCAGTCGTTGTTGAAAGACGCAGTCTTCTGAAAGTCTGCCCTGCCATGCAATTATGGCTTGTACCTTTAAAAGGCCAAATGCTGTAATTGCTGTAACTATTAGGCTTTTAGTTTTAGTGCAATAAATGCCCCTTAACATTAAACAGACTCTTCTGCTCTTATGTGTAGTGTATGTTTGCCGTTTGCCATTTAAAGATATTTTATATCACTGGATTCTGCAACATTATTGCTGGTGTCTTGTGTTCCAGAGAGCCTTTAATGCCACTAACATCGTGCGTCATTTAACGAAGAAAACCCACTCCGGGGAAGACGATGAAGGGAATCACTCCACAAGTACAGGTGAGGAGACGTCACATGGATGTAATTACCTGCACATGATATAACAGCACCAATATGATATTGCTTTTATACAACGATTCACAAGACAATAACAGAGTAAACAACATTTCTGGCTACATTTGAACAGTTTGAATGTATTTGTCCTCCACTGCTTGGTCAGTCAGATTGGATGACAGGAATAAACTTGCATAATCATTAGACCAAAAGTACAAACAAAACATGACAAAAACAGTTTATGAGTCAGTGGTTTACATTCCATTTTGATTAAATAAATTGCAAAAATGTTACACAATGTTGACATGAATGTCAGTAGACTGATCTCTGTTTACTCTCATAATTGCTGCTAAACTCAATTTGAATTTGATTCTAAAATATGCTTTATTTTATTTTCCCTGAGAGTCACTGAATTATTTAATTGAACTTTTTCTGTTTAGGGACCATCTGACAATCCACTGGCAGTAAACCGAGGCTCTGTAAAAAAAAAAAAGAAAAAAGAAAATATGAAAACTGTGTCATTTACTCAACCTCATATTGTTCCAAACCTCTATGACTTGGTTTCTTTCCAAGACAAAAGGAGAAGGTATAACAAAGAGCAGTGTGAACAATGAAAGAAGAAATGAACAGGTTCTGTGAACATCGAAAACAAACAAAAAAAAAAAGAGATAAATAAAAAAACATAAAAGAAATACAAATTCAAATATGGCATCATTTGGTTATGGGACATGTGAGAATCAATAGTGTTCAGCCTCATTGACAAAAAACTTGTGTCTTCATGTGCATATTCAATTATATGCAAATGAGAATGAATGTTGAGAGGGCCAGATTTTAAGAAGGCCAGACTTTTTATTATGGGAGACTGACAAGAAAAATCATTCTTTGAAAATAAAAATAAATGTTATCTTAAAAATTAACTTTTTTTTTTTCTTCAGCCAACCAGTTGCCTTGCTTATATTAAAACTGAATAAACTAAAATAAATAAATAAAAATGAATAAAAACTACACATTTTAAAAAGAAAAAAGCAAAGCACAACAAAATTACTAAAACTTTAGGCTAAATTGAAGTGAAAAACAAACAAACATCTAATTCAAAATATTAACAAAAAAGTATAATTGCATATCAATGACACAAAAAAACACTGATTGACAATTCCTCTCATTGTTTGCTTGTTTCATACGAGAAAAGAGCACTTTGCTAAACCTCTTCTTTTGTGAGAGAAAAATCACAGGTTTGGAACAACACAAACATGAAATCATTTTGACTTTTGTGTCTGACCACAGTGGTCACTGTGTTTTTAGGATTGATATAGACTGAATCCGAAATCGCCGCCTATACCCCCAAATAGTGCACTATTTAAGGCGACAACCATTTAAACCAAACCAGTCATTCTATCCCACAATGCACCGCAATAACGAGTGTACATCCGATGTTCGCTCAACCAACGGCTGTCCGAATTCGCTCACTCGTTTTCATTCACTCCTTCAAGTGAACTGTATTTGTGGATTGGAATTTGGTGATTTGGGATTCAGCCAGAGACTCTGAAACACACCTGCGCCGCTGTCAGTGAGCCTTCTGTCAGAGCTGCTACACTTCAGTGGGCTGCTACTGTAAAATACCCTCAGTGGAGAACAGCTCCTTCACAACTCGTGTTTTCATAAGTGTTCTACTCCCCGTCTACTTGTATTTGACGCATAACAGCATGCATGCATTTGACAGAACGCAACATTTAGCCATGTAGTACTGTCTGTCAGCTGTAAGGACTGTCACTTGAAGCTGTATCAGTGCGTTACAAGAACAAATATGGCACAGAATTGGATATTACAGTGGATAAATGAAGTAAATATTGTATCTCTTGTATCTCTGCTCTCATTACACCATGGAATAAACAAACCGAGTGTTGTGTTGTGAATCTGTCACAGGGATGATATACAGAGAAAAGGACAGAGCCAAAAGAAAAGATTTAAATTTTGAACGCTCGCCATCAATTGCCATTCCCTTTGTAAGCAATCTTATCACAGCCCCATAAATTAAGAAGAACAACAGAGTATCTCCACCACTGACTGTAATGATACGCTGATCAGACAGAAACGCTGCCCCCTCTAATTCATGGAAAGAGCTTATGCACGGACCAGTTGAAATCAACATAATGAAATCTGCCCCAAACTCATAATTCAATCAATTATGTTTAAGAAAAATTCATAAATAAATGACTCAAATGGGGCAAGCTACATGAGCTCATGATCTGAATATCAGTGGGATGATTGTGATTTTTGGACACAACAAATAAATAAATGGACAAAACAACAAATACGACGTTCGAAGGGGGAAATTTATGAAAAAAATCAGTCTGAGCCAACAAGTCACTTTGTCCCATAGCTTTCTGTGAGGAACATATCAAAGTTTAAGTTATTCATTCTTCATTTCGTATTCCAATTAAATGTAATTAAATTCAATTCAATCAGTGTATATATTGTGTTTTTAAATACTGGGGCATCTCAAGGATGTGTTCTGTCACTTCTGTTGTTCTCTGTTTATTAGGGGTGTCACAATATATCGCAATACAAAAATGCATCAATATGTATCGTGTATAGTGACAATATGTATCGTGTATAATTAAAATAAAATAAAAATTACTGTGTGTGGAAAATTACTAGTTTTAGTGTCAGTACTACAATAAACTACTATATATAATGTTGAATATAATGTATAATAATTAGGGCTGTCAAACGATTAATCACGATTAATCGCATCCAAAATAAAAGTTTGTGTTTACATAATTTATGTCTGTGTACGGAGTATAATTATTTTCTATATATAAATACACACACATGCATATATATATATTTAAGAAAATGTGTTATTTATATATAAAATAATTATATATAATATAAATTATATATAATATAAATATATATACACAGTATATACATGCAAATATTTCTTAAATATATACATGCATGTGTGTGTATTTATATATAGAAAATAATTATACACTGTACACACACATGTATTATGTAAAAACAAACTTTTATTTTGGATGCGATTAATCGCGATTAATCATTTGACAGCCTTAATAATAATGCAATGGGGGAATATTTGTGGGTCCTGATAAATGTCTGATGTTACCAGTAAAAAGTGGCCAACATTATTTTAAATATATCTAGTCAATGACAGAGTGAAAGCATGTTCATCTAAAACAATTCTGTATTTTCAGCTTCAGAATCATGATTATTGTTATGCTGGTGTCTCTATTGTCCTGTGTGTTGAGTTTCCAGCACCAAGTCCAAGACTATTCACTTACACACACAATGTAATATCAAATTTAGCATTTTAATCAACAGGTCATTTTTTGTTAACCTTTTATCATATGTCTTGGAGTATCGCAATAATATTGTATCGTCAGTTCAGTATCGTGATATGTATTGAATCGTGACATGAGGGTATCGTTGCACCCCTACTGTTTATACAAGTGAAATAAGAATGCAGATAAATGATACAAATATGCAGATGACAAGGCACTTTTTATGGAAAGACTGTGTAAATTCTGAGTATGAAGAGCAGGTGTTAAAACTAGAAAAATGGTGTGAAGCGAGTTCTTTATTGATAAATGTCAGTGAGACTGGGTTAATTACCCAGAGCCCCTAACTAAAATACTGTTATGTGATCAACCTATTGAAATTGTTAAGACTTAACTATTTGGGAACTATGATTGACTGTAAATTGAATTTTTCTGATAATGTGGATCTTATCTTTAAGAAAGCAAATCAGAGGTTTTTCCTGCTATGGAAACTGGGAAAATTTTCTGCAAGTCAAGTTGTTTTGCAAAGAGTTAATTCAAGTTCAAACAGAATTACAAGAATGGCAGGGTAAAGGATCCAAGCAAAAGTCATTTGATCAATTAAATGAATTTGCTGCTCAGAGAAAAGCTTTGGCTACATACCCTTTGAATCATGCTTTTGAACTATTACCATATCGTCATCATTATAGAATACCAAAAGCAATTAAAGAAATATATCAAACTTTTTGTACCAAATGCAATAGGTCTTCTGAATAAGGGGTAGGAAATGTGAATATTTTAGCTTATTATGCGGAAGTAGATGTGTGTATATATACACACACATACATGCATTCTTTAAATTTGGAAGACATTCATTTAATCTATCATTATAGATCCATCCATCCATCAATGTTTTGTAATATTTGAACAAGCAGTTACACTTTAAGTGTTTACAGTTACACCAGTAGGGGGCACTTTAGGTCTCTTTTTAACAGGTTTGTACGACACATTTCCAAACATCAGTAATTGCACCTTTTTTAAAATGATCATTATTTCATGTATAATTATTATTATTTTGTATTTGAATAATTAACCTAATTATTTAAACTAGGTACTTGATAAACCTTTTGTTATCATTTGTTTTAGTAGCAATGACTATTCCTTTTTCCAAAAAAAAATAAAAAAAATAACAATGTTTTATTTGAATCAAAATTACTTCTACACCTTCTCAAAATTTTAAGCACAATAGATATAGGCTATGTTTACAGTAATGGCAGTCACGAAATTATTGCCTGGTCTCTATATGTAATGATAATGCCATTTGGCAAAGAAGCTTAAGCCTGCCCTAATTATCAGATGAATGGAGAGTGATTAGAGATGAATGTTTTATTGATGTTAAATAAGATCATTCAACTCAGCATGATTTACTACCCGGCTCAAACAGACATCGCACAGTAAGACTCTAAAACGATCAACCTCGGCACTCCAAAGCGGAGCAGGGGAGGAAACAGAAGGCCATTTGCACTGAGAGTTATCCATCCTTATCCTAAACTAATGAGACAGACTCCTGAAAGCTTTTCACTGTACATAAAAACAGAGGGAAAAAAATGTCCCAGTGACCTGGAGACTTTTAGCAGCTGTAGTCTGAATCCAAGGGGAGTGCACAAATACGTTTCATCACACTTTTTTTCTTTCTTTTTTTTACATAATGCAAATGGCTTTTATGAAATGAAAGTGTTTACAACAACAACAACGTTCTGCTGGTGTCAAAAGATAGCAGCTTTAATAAAACAGCTCTTGGTGGAACATTAAATATCCTGAAGTATTGCGGTTTCGAAGGAACCATGAGAAAGCAATTTACGGCACCGCAAGGCAATTACATATTAAACAATCTCAAAATGGTCTGCCAGTGTTGTCATGATGTTCCAAGGCAAAGAATGCCAGTGAGTTCTCCGATTGGTCAGTGGAAATGTTCTGCTGGCCAATTAGAATGCAGCGCCCCCAGAAGCATGATTTGAAAGTGCATGCATACCACCAGAACAGCCACAGCTAATGCAGTGAATATCTAATGGAGAGGTTTTTAATCAGATGTGGAAAGGCACGCCTCAAGTAATGCACAGCGTGACCTGGATTACCTCTAACAGCTCCAGACACCTGAACTGTCTAGTCCACTTAACTGCGGTTGAAAGGTCTGCTTTCCCAGCACGTGTTTATGTGGGTTCGTGTCTATGTCTGCCTGTGAATCACACATTGGGTGTTTTCCCAAATCTACAAGAACTTAAAAAATGTCAAATTATGGTCACATTCTTGGGAAAGTCTTGTTCCAGAAAATCAAAGTAAGCATTTTTCAACTCTGGACAAAGGGATGGAAACTCTAATTTTGAATGCATTTATATTGTTTAGTTATTTATTTTAGAAATAAAGGTCAAAATCATGTGCATCAGCATGTCAACCTTCCTCATGCAGTAATCCTACCTGTTTTATTTAGTTATGAGCAATATATATAAAACTGGCAGACCATTTTGAGATTGTTTAATATGTAATTGCATGCGGACAGTGCTTTCTCATGGTTCCTTCGAAACCGCAATACTTCAGGATATTTAATGTTCCACCAAGAGCTTTTTTATATATTATATATGAGCGTAAGTCTTATTATATATATATGGCATAAGTCTCTGTGTGTGTGTGTGTGTGTGTGTATGTAAATGTAAATCCAAACGTCTACAAATATACAATGATAGACAGACAGACAAAAATGACAAAAATGTTCAAAAGCATACAATGAATTTGATGCCGGTATAAGCTAAATAAATGTACTACAGACCTGGGCCTGTATCCACAAAACATCTAAAGGCTAAATGTAGCTCCTAATTTGCCGATTTAATCCAGGTGCACACAGTGCGATTTTGGCCACGATTTGGAGACAAATTTAGCAAATCCTAAAAAATTCATCTGATCCTAGGCTAAAATCTGAAGTCTTTGATCGCTAGTTTGACATGTTCACCGACAGCCGATTAATGACCGTTGCGATCAAATTTTAACCTTCAACGAAATTCTGGCAGTGTCAGAAGATTTGACTCACAATCCTGCAGTGTGACATCTCCTATCCAAATTGTCTTCATTTTTCAAGACAAGCCATGACCAAAATTAATGTTAGACATTTCTTTGTAGCCACCGTTTCAATCCCGTGTGTAATACAGCTCACCGTCACCGAACACGTCATTGATTAATGATGTAAAACTCCGGACGAGTTTTCTTGCGTGTGTCCGTTTTTAACGTGTCTTGACTGTCGTACAGTCTGACTGAGATCTTACAGTGTGACATGGCTTACAGCGATGATCATGTTCGTACAGTCGGACAAGCAACAATCGTAAAGGACTATTATAAATCGCACAGTGTGCACCCGGCTGAGAACCTCTTAAAAATAATGGACGTGTCAGTCCTAATTTTAGGACTCCAACATTTTTGATCTAAGAGTATTTCACAAAGCATTTTAGCACTAAAACCAGAGAGTAAAAGATTGAGGTCAAGTTAAAAATAATGTCCCATCCTAGTTAAGGCTGACTTTGGTCTATGTCTGTATTATTACATACAGTTCTGTTATAATATAATATATTATATACTGTACTAAACCTTTTTTTTTTTTTTTTTTACATTTTTGATGTCTGATATTTTTTGTTTTGTTATTTATTTATTGTTATTTTTTTGTATTATTTATTTTTTATTTTATTTATTTATTTTTATTATTGAGTGTTTGTCTCCATTGCTGTGGAAAATTCAATAAATAAATCATATATATATATATAAAAAAAATAATGTCCCATCGTCGGCGCTGATAGCCTCGTGGGCAGCTCATGTGACCCGAGTTCAAGTGCCGGCTCATGGACCTTTCCCGATCCTGTCCCGCCTTTCTCTCTCCCACTTCGCTTCCTGTCTACTCACTGTCCTCTCATTATAAAAATAAAAATAAATCTTTAATAAATAAATAATGTCTTATCACCTGTTGCAGTTTCTTCACAAGTTCCCACTTACAAATGGCCGAACAGAGTAAATGAGTAAAATAAGCCTGTTTGGCATTCAAAATATGGCAAAATGATACCTCATTCTGCAATATTTCTATGTTTAAATCACTGACCGAGACCCCTACCCCATCAGCCAATCATGTTGACATCATCCATAGCAACGGGGTCAACCCCACCCTTTCTCTTACCTGTAATGGTAACTCTTAGTGGTAAGATACAATATTTTGTGAGTACAGCCCCTGACCTCTATATCAATTTATCTATCAGTTTACTAATAAAAATAGGTAAAGAAAGCTTGTCTGAAGTTTAAAATCATTGGTTACCCGTAAGCCAATCACATAACGTTTGGTTATGGCGTGTGTTATGCGCATGCTCAGCCGCATCTAACTTCCACTGTAAACACATGTATGATGCGAAAACAAAACCATCGAGCGAAATACCGGAGTGAACATGGCTGTGAACGACTTTTGCAGATTATGTGAAGTAAATCTACGCATCCACGGTACAATCAGCGTCTACGTCACGGCTCTCAACCCGCCCTCTGTTCGTTGATTGGCCGGCTGTTTTCAGGCCGGAGGAAAACTATCTCAGACTGAGTACAGAAGCGAAATGAAATTGAGCGGAAGTACGAAGTCTGACGTAGTCAGGCTACACTGTCCCAGACACTTAACCCAAAGCTGAGGTCTTAAAAGACGACCGTCACACCCCATTTCAGGTATGATATGGTATGTTAGTTGGAGAATATTCTGTCTTGTTAACAGAGCTGTGTTTACTGCCTACTTGGCTTATTTCCCTACCACAATCTGCTACCCATCTGGCATAACTCATTTTAATTAAGATGGTGATTTTCCTAAAAAAAAAAAAAGAGCAAAGGGAAAAGAAAAGTTTGGGGGGGGGGGGGGGGTCTTAGTCGCATGAATTTTTTGCAGATTCTGGTCGTGAGATGACAATGGAAACTGCAATTATGCTGAGGTGTGTTTGAGAACACCTGCCACTGTCCATCTCCATGACTGGTTCCAGCAGGAGCATCCTATAATGCTTCACTGCCCAGCAATAGAGCCAGATGTTTCTAACATGACAGAACCAATGGAAAAATCCATTAATGCTCGAAAAGAAATAGAAATAGGAGAAATAGCTCTTGGTCTGTCCTCCGCTGTTGCTGAAATCACAGATCAGAGGGTCTTCGAGATGGTGCTCAGGTAATCTGTCTGGAGTGGCCACTTTTGCTCACTTTTGTTGATGACAATTCTCAATCCACTTATTCTAGAGTTGGGGAGAGTGTGAAAACACACTTTGACTTGACCGAATGTACCTGTGTCTTGCTTAAATACAGACTCATCTGACGCAATAACAAATTGCATCTTACCAAATTGAAAAAATCTTACTGACCACAAACTTTTGAAAGGCAGTGTACATCAATAAAACAGATGTTGTGATTTCTCTCTGACAATATGCTCTGTAAACAGCTAAAAATTGTTTAGCCCATCAGAAACGTTCTCTGTCTGAAAATCATTTTGGAGAGAGGACGTATGGCTGAAGTTAACTAAATGGTTGACATTACTCTTATGACCCTAGGGTTTGAGGTTTCAACCACAGAAACAAAAGTTTGAGTAAAACACATCATGGGCCCTATTTTAAAGATCTGAAACGCAAGTATCAAACGCGAAACGCAAGTAACTTTGTGGGCGGATCTTGCAAATCTAAAATGGATTGGTCTGAAGTAGCTTCATTACTCATAGGTGTGGTTTGGGCGTAAAGTGAAATAAACCAATCAGAGCAACATCTCACATTCCCTTTAAGAGCAGGCGCGCTTGTTCCATGGTGGATTGCTATTATAACGGTGGATTTGCCAGGCGCACGCCAGGAGCGTTCACAGCCGAGGAGACCGACGTTCTCGTCAGGGCCGTAAAAGACAGAAAAGTGACATTGTATGGGGATGGGAGGAACCCAACCAAATCAGCTTCGGTTAAACAGATGTATAATAATTTGGGTAAATGTGTAAGCTAGATTTATGCCTATTTTTCACATCTTCATGGACACCACAATGATTTCCCTCTCCCTCATGTGGACTATTTTTCCTTGCAATTATGTATGGTTTGCAAAAATGGCAACTGCTGCGTCTGTGTGTAGATGAGAGAAGCAAAGTGTATGCGCGTTGTGCACACGCTACATTATGGCCAAGCATGCGCCCTTAAAATAACATCTGAACGCGCCACTGACTTTAGACTAGGTTTTTCCTGGTCTGTGGCGGAAATGTTTTCTGGAACTGCAAAATAGCACCAGGGAACGTTTGCGCCGGAACACGCCTCCTCTTTTTGCTGAACCGCCCCTGGGAGCGCAAGTTCATTCCCTAATTTACAGACGTGCGTCTGTAGAGGGAAAAGTCCGCTGTGCGTCGGGTGCAAAATAGGAACGTTGTACAAAGTCAATTGCTCTGGGTGCAAGATAGGGCCCCATATCAGTTTCAATATAAAACAACCTACCCATCTCCACCCCTTAGATCTGGATCCAACTCCGCCCCCTGGATCTTGTGTACTGCAGTGAGGTGCTACTGAAATATACCCTGGTATTCAAGCAAATTTAGTATTGATGTCTTGGTTAAAAACATTTATCCAAAGTGATGTGAAAATAAATGTAAATATCAAAATTTTAAGAAACTTGTAAGGGAAAGGGAAATTTAGAACAAGCATTCGAACCCAATGTGAAAACATTTTTGCATGTAGAAAACAAGAAAAACAACATGAAGTTAAAGACTCAACAAATTTATCAAATTCAACGAACTGAAAACATTAGCAAAAAACAATAAGAGCTCAGCGTGTTAGTCTGATATTCTGACAGAATATGTACTGCAGTGCTCAAGGCGAGCAGCATGTGTTCGGTGTTTAACGCTCGAGATCTAAAGATTTAACACTAAAATAGAGAAACTACACTGCCTGACTCATTCAAAACAACAGAGCCAACCATAAAAAGCACATCTAGCCACGATGACAGAAAACAGCCTGTTTTGATTTTCACTCGCACCTCAACACAAGCTGCACGATTTGAATTAATACAATAAAATGAAACCGTGCCGCCCCGTTCACAAAATAAATGCAGGAATGAATAATAAAATGAAGTCTGAGGAAAGGAAAACAGCCCTTCTTACAGGAGCTATAATAATAAGTGGGCTTGAGCGCAGCAGAGTTGAGTTTTCACCGCTTTCCACCGTCGCTGTCCTGCCAAAACCTCTTATCTGCCCAAAACAGCCCCTTCGCTCTGGCAAAGCTTTAGCAGTTCAAATCAGGGCTAATGTCTTCCTTTTTGTATGCGAGTCCGATCACATCGCACGGATGAAGTGATTATGGAAATGTCGGGGAGGTGCTGGAAACAGCTTTTGGGGGAGATGTGAAGAGAGCTGACATTGAGTCGCCAGCGTGGAGAGAGGAGAGCAGGGCCATTGTGTCGTCGAGTTAGGATGATAAAGGACGTTTTGTGTGTGTGGACTGTTTTCATATTGAGGGAGACATACTATTGCGATTCCCTATTGTGAGGCGAGACAGGAGAAAGGAACTGGATCTTTCTCTGCCCATTTATTGATCAGGTCCATTCAAAGCCTTGTGTCCATCAAACAGTGTGCCTGTATGTTTCCTTTTTGCAATGTACAATCAATGCACTTATGTAGCTAAGCATGTGATTGACATTTGTAAATGGCAGTTTAGCAATACAAACAAATATATTGAGTCATTTAATTAACCAGCATGATTGTCTAACCACTCAACCTTGTGCATTTACATTAAAGGGATAGTTCACTCAAAAATAAAAATTCTGTCATCATTTACTCACCCTCAAGTTGTTCCAAACCTGTATGAATCTCTTTCCTTTGCAGAACACAAAAGAAGATATTTTGAAGAAAGACCCCATAGACTTCCATAGGTTTTTTTTTTTTTCATTCTATGGAAGTCAAAGGGGCCCATCAACTGTATGTAAATGAGGAACTATCCCTTTAAGCAGATGTTTTTATCCTATGCATCATAAAAGTAGTCCATACAACTCGTGCTCTAATATTCCAAGTCTTCTAAAGTCAACCAATATCTTTCTTGAAGTCTAAGCTGCCTGGAATTAAATGATAATCTATTTAAAAGTCACAGTACCAATCCTGCTTGGCAAAAATAACTTCTTCAGCCCATTTGAATGTACGCAAACACAATATTTCATATAGTCAAGATTTGAGGGAAAAATCAAAAGACTGAAACCTATCATCTTCGTAGAAGTTTAAATGTACCACATACGGACCACTTTTATGGTGCTTTTTTGTCATTTTTGGAGCAGATGTGGTCACCATGAACTGTCAATGTATGGAAAAGAGCTGTGAGAAGGTTCTGGATAATTCTCCTTTTGTGTTCCACGGTAAAATATAACAGCATATAAGCTTGTTACAGGTTTGTTTGTTTTTTTTCCAGAATTTAAATTTTTGGGTGGACTATTCCTTGAAGTGAGTTGATAAACACATCGAATGGACTTTGGAATAATTGAACAGGATAGGTCTTGCTAAAATCACATTTCTGTTTCTAACATATTTGATATGCTAAGACAATGCGTTTCTGATTTTGACCATCAGGGCTACCTTCAAAGCAGATGTGATAGATAACACTGACGAAACACACTGAGATGCAGTTTGAAATGAGCTTTTCATGAATAATCAGCATCATTATTTCACATTTCGCAGTAAGATATTCAAACTGAAAATGATGATAAATTTGCCCGATGTTATCCTAATTGCTTGAGGTTTTGGGGGAATGGCTTTCAAAATGAAGGATTAGGGAAATGCAATTTCAGAAAGCTCACCAGTGTGACACATGATGTAGGAGGGATGCGGAGATAAATGAGTCACATGGGTGACGTGGAACGACAGCACAATGCCGCTGGTCTAGTTCGGAGTCTTGGTTTATTCACAATATGACCCGTATTTAATCCTAGTGCAAAAGGTCAGTGCTGAGCATATGTTTGTAATACAACCAGAGGGTGCAATGGTTTGGGTCATACAATATATGAATATGCTGTTGTGCTGCTACTTTTTTTTTTTAAGGTATATTACTAATTTGATTTGCTTAAAAGGGCTGGGGCCATATTTTAAATCTTCTGAAGCTTTGTGTGAGCTACAGACTGAAATTGAAGTAATACTCTACTGCAGCTATATGTTATTTACACTACTGTTCAAAAGCTTGGGGTCAGTAAGATTTTTATTCAGCAAGGATGCATTAAATGAATCAAAAGTGACTGTAAAGTCATTTATAATGTTACAAACTATTTCTATTTCAAATAAATGCTGTTATTTTGAACTTTCTATTCATCAAGGAATCCTGAAAAAAATGTAGCACTGTTTCCACATAAATATTAAGCAACGCAAGTGTTGTCAATAACAATAAGAAATGTTTCTTGAGCATCAAATCAGCATATTAGGCTGATTACTGAAGGATCATGGGACACTGAAGACTGGAGTAAAAATTCAGCTTTGCATCACAGGAATGAATTAAATATTAAGATATATTAAAACAGTTATTTTAAATTGCAATAATACTAAACAATATTACTGTTTTTTTTTTTTATCTAATTAGCAACTTTTTTCAAAAACATTAAAATCTTATCAACCCCTAAATTTTAAGAGGTAGGCTAATATAAGCATAATAAAATTTAAATTTGTTCCTTGACAAAAAGCAGTTGTATGGTTCAGAAGATTTGTATTATAGTGCACGAGTCATGTGGTCTACTTTTATGCTGTTTTTTTCCCCTCTTTACAAGCTTGACCACATTCATCCTTGTTCACTTTCATTACACAGAAAAGAGCAGCATGAACATTCTCCTTAACATCTCCTTTTGTTTAATGTAAAGAAAGTCACACAGGATTGTAACAACAGCGTGATTTTCATTTCTCCTAAATAACATATCTCGAAAATGTATTGATGTTCACATCTGAAGAAAATATATCATTTTTTCCCTCTTTCCCCACAGAGGACTAACATAAAATACAAATCTCTACTAAAGATTATTTGCATTAAAGATCTTCTTAGAGCAAAAACTTTTGCAAAATTAATCCACGCCAAAGACTTTACAAATCAATGAGCTCTGGACGCATGAGCATTAGAGTTATATAATGAAAAACTGACAATGATTGACGTGTTTCGTCATAGCCCAGTATAAGCCAGCTGAGATCAAACAGGAGGATTGTGCCTGTCAAAGCACATTTCAGTCGTTAGGTTATTAATCATGCAAAATTTTCCAATCACAAAAGACGTTCAGTAGACAGTGCCGTCTTCCTCTCTCTCCGACAAATCCAGAGAGTATTAATGCTTTTAAAGGAACAAAAAATGGATTGTGCTCTCAAATCAATGTTCAAGTGACAAATGAAACCCCAGAAAATATGAAAAGAGGAATGGGAAAAGAAAGCGGAGAGGGGAGCGAGTGAAAAACTGGAGCTGGGAAGAACTGTGAAACCGTGACCTATTCAAAGGGATAATTTGCAAAGATCTGTCATGTCTTGATGGAAAAGCTAAGCACATTAATTTAAGATGCCCCTATTTTTTTCTTGCTATGGTTTAAGGAGAGAGAGAGAGGGTGAGACGCAGAGTAGGGGATTTGCCATAGTCAGGGATTACGTGCGAGAGCCTTTGATGGTTTCAATTATTACCCAGAGTTTGCACACTCAGAGGAGGACGACATCAAAGGCGGGTGTGGGCGATTAGCACACTCCGAACTTCGAAGCGGATGGGCGCTAATCTTTAAGGTGACACCAAACATATTGTTGGAACTCCGATCCAGATTCAGATGTGTCAGGACGCCGCTACTAGGTTAATTAGACCTGCGACCTTTGGTGGTGACGGCTGGCACCCTGAAGTGGTCTCGACAGACACACCTTGATCCAATGAGCTCCGGGTCCCTCACATGGCTGAGACTCTTATGTAAACACGGATGAGCCGCTGCTAGAAACGTAAGGGGATTTTGCACACACAAAGGCAGGTAGTGTAAGAGAAGGTGCTGGCCAATAGAAAACGATGGAAATTAGCATGAAACCGCTGCCTGGATTTTTCTGATTCGTCACGTAATGATGACGCTTGTCCTGACTGACGTCAAGCATAACAATTTAAATGGCCACATATGAACAGAGCTTCTTCAATGTCTCGTTCTACAACATAAATTACACATACTCAAATATTAAATGTAAATTATGAAACTTCTGTTGCTACATACTGTATTGGTTGTTTGATTCATTAAAGGGGGGGTACCATGGTGTTTCATGTATTCAGAGTTGTTTACAGTGTTAAAGAGATGGATTCTCATGTTAAACATGGGCAAAGTTTTAAAAAAATATTTTGGACGAATAACGGAGAATTTCTGTGCTGAAAATCTTACTTCCGGGTTGGTACAAGTTTCGGCTGGGTTTTTTTTTATCGTGGATCTAATGACGTAGATAAGAGTGGAACTCCTTATATGAGCATTTCTCTCGGAAAAGCGCGCCCGCGCGCACGTCGACCAGAGGAGAACGAGACCGCGCACATCAACAGGAAATCATCGGCAGCGCTGCATAGGATTTGTTCAAGAATGTCTCCAAAAAAGTGTGTTTTTGGATGTGAGGGAAAGCTTACCGTGTCCAGCTTTCCAAAGAACCCAGTGTTACAGGAACAGTGGATGCCGTTTGTTTTTCCGGGGCAGCAACGGAGTGTAGGAAGTGCGGTTATGTGTTCTGGTCGTTTCAGTGACGAATGTTTTATTAACAAGGCTCAGGTCGACGCTGGATTTGCAAATCGTTTGCTATTAAAACGTGGAGTGGTCCCAGTGATAAAAGACCCCATTCATGTAAGTACAACTGGATCAGATTTCTGTCTTTTGCTGGAAATCAAGCACTACCGCTTGACTCTATAGCTCCGCCTCCAGGACCTCGGCTTTTTCCGGAGAGTATCGGAAAGCTGTATTTTTCTTTTATAAATTTAATAAAACTAAACACTTTTTTGAGATATTAAGGATGCACTACTACTTTATAGGTACTCAAGATTAACATGAGATTAGGTGAAACTGTGCATGTTATGTACCCTTTAAGCACACACAACTCACATCCTTGTGGTAACTGTAGTCCTTATTTAGAAACTTGTTAGCAACTGTTACAAAATACATGCTTGAAGGGTGATTGAGTGTAATTTATTTTGTAGAGCTAAATGAAACAAAAACAAAAAACATTTCTGAAGGAAATTGAAATCTTAAAACCGCCAATTGTTTTCTGTACTGTGAGTCATAGAAATAGGACAAAGCACACACACACACACACACACACACACACACACACACACACACACACACACATATATATGGAATAAATATTTTTGTCATCAATTGCTCACCCTCATGTCATTCCAAACCTATTATTTTCTTTCTTCAATGAAATGTAAGATGTTAGGCCAAGGGTCCAAGCTTCTGTTTTCCATATGAAATGTGATGGTGATTCATGCTGCCAAAGTCTAACAAAAGACAACAACAAAAAAACACAATTTGAAGTATTATAAATTAAGTCCATACAGGTTACAGGCATGAGCTCATAAGATATAGGTTACAAAAGTGGGGTTTCACAGCAATGCCAACACAGAATGCCATTTTTGGATTCCCCAAAAAACATTTTCTTCTTTTTTGTGAAGAATATTTTAACAATCTAACATTTTTCCACTATAAAGAAACTTTTGTGGAATTGAATTGCAATGTGGTGAGGTCGTGTGGCAACAACGTTCTATTGTTTGGATTTAAAATGGTTTTCATTGTGTGTGGGGTTTTAGGTTAAAGTAGTTCCAGGCAGGTCTTGACCGCATTACATGTCCATATCACTTCGCCAAATGATTTCAGTTATTTCAAAGGTCCTTCCTTACAGCCTACAACACAATAAAACCCAAACCCAAACAACACTGACCAAGCAAATAAATATAGTAAACAATAGAATAAAAGCGAAAAATTATTTCCATGTTTTTCTGTCACACAAAATTAAGTTTTTGTACGAAAAGCAATATACCCGTTACACCCGTTCTCTCCATTTAAACACACACACATTATATACAGCAGCACGGACACACTCGCACAGAAACATGTCGGTGTCAGCGCTGCTCTGACGATGTTAAATGTATCGATAAAATAGTTTAGCAACTTAAAAGCTACATGACATTTCTCACTAGCGAGGTAATGACGGCTCTTGGAGCAGATAAACTTACAGTTTCGCTATTAGTAGAGACGCTGCTGCCGAACACTGTTGAGACTCGGGTAATTCATTCTCTCTCTCTCTCTCTCTCTCTCTCTCTCTCTCTGTTCGGTAAGTTTAATGTTTTTAATTCCAGTGGTTTTAATAATCATTACGTCACATCTGTACACATAAAGAAGAGGCTTGTTCGAGATGCATCGGGGCTGCACAGATTGATCGGCGCATGACATCAAAGTACCGCGAGAGCAACTGGAGAGCAAACGATTCCTTATGCTTTTGAATCACTCTCGCGGTGCTTTGATGTCATACGCCGATCAGTCTGTGCAGCTCCGATGCATCTCGAACAAGCGGCAACATTCTGATCTGAAAAATGAAGCCTACCCGGAAGTGCGAAAAACTGCAATACATCGAAAATCCGCTAGGGGCAGGTCCCAAAAGGGAGCAAATCTCCATAGCCCCCATGTTAATATGTCCGTTTTCACAGCATAAATTCATGTTTTTACAAGTTGGTCCCATGGACTTTTATTGTATTTTTCGATAGGTTCCGAGTGCCTGACAACTGTGAGGGGGGTGAATTTTTTTCTAACTTGTTAGTTTAGATCGTATTTAGATATAAAATATATGACAATAAGGGCGTGGTTAACTTTGAGTGACAGCTTGATTGACAGCTGACAAGGCAGCGCCACGGAGAATGACAACAAGAAGCGCCATGTTTTAATACAGTTGACATATAATACTACTGTTTATGTATCATGAAATGTAGTTTTAAGAGTTTTTCAGGCGAGAATGTAGTTGTTTAAAGCTCAAATCTGTGGTTTATTTAAAGATTTATGAAAATTTTATCCAGTTGATCCAGCGATGACCGGGCGCTCGGCGTTCATGTACCCCGCCTGGAACAGTCTTTCATCGGCTTGACGTTATGAGGTTTGCCGCCAATGCCGCGGACTCTGGCGTCTCTTTAGTGGTTAAACATGAGATATTGTGTATATCTATCGTCTTGTGTATATCTAATGGGCGATTTTTGGTCTCGTGAATCTACATTTTTTTCCCTGGGCAATCGTTTTGGCTGAGGGGAAGTTTCATAACTTTATAAGCTATTTAACTTTACCGATGTATGGTTAGACTAGACAGAGCGCTGACTTTGTATGTTTGACTGAATTGTTTGCTTTATTTGTATAGCTTCTTATACCTTTTACGTATACTTTTATAATGGCTAATATTGATAAAACTGAAATTTAATTAAAAGAGACTGGGTTGAGTTTTGTCATTTTAAATTTTAATACAACGAAGATGTAATGTTGTTTACTGCAAAATCTGTTGTTTAGTACAAATGCACATATTGCCTGGACCATAAAATGTGTAATATTTTTATATTATATTTAAAATGAAAAGAGGCAGGTTTGTGTTTTATATTTTGTTTTTTCATAAATAGGCAAACGTTATGTGCAGTTGAATATAATCAATATGCGTTGCCTGAACCACATTTGTGTGGCTATAATGTTTAAGATTTCTTTAAATGAAAACGAAAAGAGTTCGTATGGTGTTTTATAACATATTTCGTTGCCTAAAATATACACAGAGATAACCGAAGTAGCAGAGCGAGCTGAGTGACGCGCGCTGCGTTAGAAGGTGGGCGGGGTTAGGATTTCCCAAGATTTTCCAAGATGGCGCCGCCCATACCCCCCATAAACGGCTTCAAACCCGTTCTTCAGAAAGTCTATGGGTGACGTCACAGACGCTTTGTCCATATTTTTTACAGTCTATGATCTCGAACAAGCCTAGCGTGTCTCGGCTAGTATAGGCTATATTGCGTGTGAGGATGTTAGAGGTGGAGTCGAGATTGCCTTTTCTCACAGCACTTGATATAATTAAACTTATAAATTTGATGGCGGATCCAGAAAGGTTCAAACAACAGTCACCAGTGACAACTGGAGATTCACCCGTTGCAAAATGCAAAAGACTTCGGACTTCGGAGTGGCTACAGAAAAAAAGAGACTGCAACCGGGCCCATGCGAAAACAAGGATAATATCGGATGGGCATTAAATGTCACACAATGCTGATGTTGTTAACATTAACAATTTAAGAACAAAGTATAATTTGCACGGTTTGACGTGATATGATAAGCGATCGTTAGATTTACTTTTTTCCCCTTAGCTGGTCAGAACAAAAGTGGATGTTACTCACTTGTACAGATTACATTTACATTTTAACATTTTCTGTGATTCCGAATGACAGTATCCACACCTGTGACTGACAGCCGCACATTCTCCTCAAAACATTGGATTCATCTGCGCTGTCTCGTGCCAAGGCAAAACCCACGTAAAGTTGATAATGCCGCGAATAACTTTCGAACAGAGATGGCGACAAAGAGGAAAAACTACGGAATGCAGCTTTAAATTCAAAATTGCTTTATTGGCATGACTGTAAATAATACAACATTGCCAAAGCTTGGAATACATAAAATAATAATAATTAAAAAAAACATAAAAATAATAGAATAATAAAATATTATAACACAACTTAAACAAACAGTGTAACAAATCTCTCTCTCTCTCTCTCTCTCTCTCTCTCTCTCTCTCTCTCTCTCTCTCTCTCTCTCTCTAATAACTGCATTGCTCTGCTGTCAATAGCTCAAGCCTCCATTACTAGCTCTATAATGACGTTTTGGAATTAGCAATGGAGGCGCGTGGGATGGGATGCCTAAGAAATTAGTCCTACCTACACACAAGAGCGTTTTAAATGGAAAAACCCTGACAAATTTCTTGAAATACAACATCTGAACAATGTCTTATTAATCTAACCAATGTCTAAAGTATCCTAGTGTTCCTTTCCGAACACAGCCATAATAAGCACTCATTAATCAGATTCTTTTAAACTTACAGTACATTTACAACTGGGACAACCCCCCTGGAGTAACCTGACCTTAAGTGCCTTGCACAACAGTGAAAGCTCATGGGTGTTGCAGGGTTTTAATTACTACACCACACCAGTCCAAAAAGCACCGCTATCAAAGCTTCTGAAATTGCAATAACACCAATTAAGCCATTTATAAAGTGGCTTAAAAATGATAGCCAACCACAAGCAGCCAGCAGGAAATATCACTGCGTCTCCAACTCCAAACACAGCAAGTACAACTCAATTCATCAAACGGGAAGACATTTGGTGGATAGGCCAATTATACCCTTACCCTCTGATAAATGGTTTTATTTTCCTGCGTCATTTAAAAACTTTGTGTGCTAATGTTTTATACCGTCCTATGGTTATATTCTGCCCTTTTCCTTATTACGCTGAAGGCCATACGAGGGACTGGACACTTACTGGAAGGTACATTAACTAAGTGCGTAGAGATAATGATTTTTTCCTTCTACCCTACAAGAAGACATTAATTGATAAATGAGAGCTATCTCCTTAGCAATTTTATGCTTTCAGCACTGAGCTTATTGGAGCACAAATATACTCCATGATATTTATCATTTAGTATTAAAACGACAAAATAATTAATCACTGGACCTCATTACAGAAATGGGAAAACATGAAACAGTAGGATGAAAACCTGATGACCATGTTTGCTATACGGTCGAAAAATTTAAAAAAACTTCATTGGAGAAAACATACAGTGGTCTTTATTCAAAAAGTTGTTTGCAAAACCATTTTTAATGTAAATTGTTGCATTAAATTCACTGACAATTTACATAAAAATGGATTTATGAGCATTACACAGAAATTCTGCTCATGTTTTCTGAATAACTTTCAATATGACCTGCAGCAAAGAACAAAACAGAGCACTTTTGCCAAGGTTTTACACCCTAGTAGCCATATCCACACAGTAAGACTTTAGCCAGAGTACAGTCATGGTCAGAATTATTGGCACCCTTGGTAAATATGAACAAAGAAGCCTGCTGCATTGTTAATCCTTTTAATCTTTTATAATAATAATAATAAAAATCCAAACAATTTAACATTTTGTAGAAGAATTGAAACTGGGGGAATCTCTTTATGAAATAAATGTTTCTCTCCAGTTGGCCACAATTATTGGAACCCTTTTATTCAATACTTTTTGCAGCTTCCTTTTACCAAGATAACAGCTCTGACTCTTCTCCTAGTGCCTGATGAGTTTGGACAATACCCGACAAGAGATCAGAGACCATTGCTCCATAAAGAATCTCTCCAGATCCTTCAAATTCCCAGGTCCATGTTGGCGCTTCTTCTCTTCAGTTCACCCCACTCATTTTCTATAGGGTTCAGGTCAGGGGACTGGGATAGCTTCAATGAAAGGTTAGATTTCATTTTGAGAGATCAAAAGGATAAGAAATGCAGATTTATTTTCACAGCCATCTTTGATCATATTTACATAGGGTCCCAATAATTCTGCCCATAACTGGTGAAGCCATATTTCATTGGACAACAACAACAACAATAAAGGATCCAAGTGACAAAAGTTTCTTCAATGTTGGTTTTAATCAGTCTGTCAATCAAACTCTAAAAATATGCAAAGGGCAGTTTGAAAATTTACAAAAATAGTTTTGGAGGGCTGAAATAATTGAACAAAACAGTAGCTTCTTCTCTACTGAAACTTTAGAACGTTACTATGACTTGTGATAAACACGACACCCTGAACAGAATAGATCTCAATTATCCATAATTAATGATTGAAAATGTATTAGCGATTTTGGTTTTCGGCTAACTTTAATTTTAGTTTCGGTGAATCTGTAAAAAAAAAAAATTTCTATGCATCACTTACCACAACAGTACACTGTACTCACAGTAATCATACTAGCCTGAAAAACTTCAGACTCTGCAAAAGTCTGCATGAACTATCTTTAAATTCAAGCCCAGTTTGCTGGATCGTAGAGGCATTCACACTGATTTCAAGGTACAACCTTCATTTATTTTGTGGCTGTGGGTCAATGGATCTGCGGGGACGGTCGGGGTCCTTCAACAGCACCTGTAGTTGTGTTGATACTTAGCTTAAGGACCACGCAGGGGAGAGATTTGGCAATGGCTTCTTTCAGGCTGTGGTTCATTGACTCCACCATGGCAGAACTTGGAGGGCGATAAGAGTGTCAGAGTCCTGCAGGACCCCCGGCTGCTCTCTCAACTGCATCCAGTGTTAAAGAAACACTTGCGCTCGCTTACTAATGCCAGGATTTAGAGGTCAAGTAACCATCACTGTTTAAAGCTAAGCTGTTGTTCTTAATATCTGAAAATAACATGCATGCAAGGTCGGTTCAAATAAATACGTAACCCAAGTGATAATGCATTTGCTTTCTAAAGACGGAACATTTGCTTGTCTGTTGCAATAGTCATTGAGTCAGGGATGTATAGAGACTATTTGAAAAGTCTGAGCGCAGAAGTGTAAAGAGTACCTGAACACCATACTTGAGAAAAAGTGGAAATACCTTACAGTGAAAATGACTCCATTACAAGTCACCAATTCCAATAAGACTTGTGTAAAAGTCTTAGAGTATCTGATTTTGACATACTGCATGTAGGCTCAGAGATGCACTAGTCCTCAACACCTAAGAGACATGCCAGTGAAAAACAAGAAACAGTTGATTTGTGAGGAGAGGAATCACATTCTAAAATCAAGATGAAACTGAACACCTCAAAATTGCAATTGACACAACAGCCTCTTAAATGTCTACAAACAAAATCTTTCTTTAATTGAATGGATAAATAAAATAATCTAAAGTCAACGCCTACTTACACTTATACTGGTTTGGGCCTCATCAGCTGCATGTCCTCATCTCATATTTGAAACACTTGCTGTTAACAACTACAGTAGTCAACATTTGAAGTGGATCAAAACCTTTCATCAAAGTTATACATGAATTTTGAACAATACCCATTCTTGTCTTAGGACAACTTTGATGAAATTTTTTGATCCACTTCAAATGCTGACTGACTAACTGTACATGCTAATGCACATGCATTAATGCAAAGTAGCCTTGTTGACAAGTTTAGGTGAGTAAGGGCAAAACGCACAAGATTATAGTACCTTCAATACCCTGTGGATGGCGATATCACTTCTTTTGTAGCAGAAATTAACAGCTGCAGAAAATGTTTGGTGCCATGCAGAATGTGTCTATTAGAGTAAAGAGTAAGCTTATACATATACTCTTTTTTTAAAAAAAGCTTATGCATATAAAAAGATACTTAAGTACAGTAACTAATTACATTTACAAATACTTTACACCACTGTCTGAGGGACAAGGGACACTGTCAGGGCTTGGTTTGTTCTTGAGAGCCTTAATTTACAAGTTTAGGTATTGGGTAGGATTAAGGCATGTAGAATATGGCAATGAAGAATAAAGCATCAATATGTGCTTTATAAGTACGAATAAACAGCCAATATCCTAGTAATATGCATGCTAATACGCAACTAGTTCATAGTGAGAATTGGACCCTAAACAAATATCCATACCAAAAATATCCAGCGAACTACACAGTCAAAGTGTAAAGTTGTCAGTTTTGAAAATTACGTGATGTAATACCTTTATTCAGCATGTAGCGCACCACTATAAAGAATGTCCCTCACAGCCTCGTTTTCATATGGTTTCTGACCTGTAAAGGTCTGTTACACCAAGGACGATAACTGCTGTAGAACTATAACATTTTAATAATCTTTCTAATCTATGAATAGCAAAGCTATAATGTTAACGACAAAGGAACGATAACTTCGGAATCACTTTCAGAATGATTTTTACCAGCTGATGAACAATAAAAACTTTATAGTTATTGTCCTTGTTGTGAACAGATTTTTAGCAGTGGCACTAGCAATGCCAAGGTCATGTGTTCCTAAATACAATAGTTGCTCCATAAAATCGTTTGCCAAAATTCATGCATGTAAAAACACAGTGGACAAACAGAACTTAATTAATGTTATACACAGCATGTCAATGATGAAGACCATTTTTATGATTGCTACACCCCTGCCTTTGACAAAGTGTTTGCATATTCAGTTGCCCTTGCAACTGGAAAAGGTTCATTGACTGTCTGGTGTGTGTGTGAGCAGCAGAACGCTTCCCTGCATGACCTGAATCGAAATATTTCACGGAGACATTCGTGGCACTCACACAAAATGTCACTCGCTTTCATTTCCCCTTTCTGCAATTTACAATAATTGTTTATGAGCTCATTTTATGAATTAGGCAGGAATGCCTTTGATGCCGGGCAGAATGCGCTGCTCTTATTAAGATTGAGCGAGAATACCTGTGACAAGCGACTTTTTAAAAAACAATTACCTAATTGGATGCAACCGTCCTACTAATTGTAATATGAGTAGGCAAATCTGTCATCAGACATGATTCGCTGGCTGGACACCATTTTGGGGCATCTGTTCTCCTGTTATTGTTGATAAACAGTGTTGGGGATGTTGCTTTAAAAAAAATAAAGGCTTGTTCACATTGACAGAGATTTAAAGTGATTTGCAGTGTGGTCATAAAGAGATGGACATGGTCAGCAACAATACTCAGGTCGGCTGTGGCGTTTAAATAATGCTCAATTGGTACTAAGGGGCCCAAAGTGTGCCGAGAAAATATCTCCACACCATTTCACCAGCAGAATCCTGAACTGTTAATGAAAGGCAGGATGAATCCATGATTTCCATGTTGTTTACGCCAAATTCTGACCCAACCATCTGAATGTCGCAGCAGAAATCGAGACACATCAGTCCAGGCAACGTTTTTCCAATCTTCTATTGTGCCATTTTGGTGAGCCTGTGTGAATTGTAGCCTCAGTTTCTGTTCTTGTCTGACAGGAGAGTCACCGGTGTGTCTTCTGCTGCTGTAGCTCTTCTGCTTCAAGGTTTGATGTGTTGTTGCGTTCAGAGATGCTCTTCTGCAGACCTTGGTGGTAATAAGAGGTTATTTGAGTTACTGTTGCTTTTCTATCAGCTCGACCCAGTCTGGCCATTCTCCTCTGACCTCTGGCATCAATAGGTCATTTTCTCCCACAGAACTGCCACTCACGGGATATTTTCTCTGTAAACCCTAGTGATGGCTGTGCATGAAAATCCTAGTAGATCAGCAGTTTCTGAAATACTCAGACCAGCCCGTCTGGCACCAACAACCATGCTGCTTTCAAAGTCACTTAAATCACCTTTCTTTGCCATTCTGATGCTCAGTTTGAACTTCAGAAGATTGCCTTGACAATGTCAACATTCCTAAATACATTGAGTTGCTGCCGTGTGATTGGGTGATTGGATATTTGCGGTAACAAGCAGTTGAACAGGTGTACCTAATAAAGTGGCCAGTGAATGTATATATTAGTGCTGTCAATCGATTTAAAAAATCAACTTATTAATATCACATTTTTCTGTAATTAATTGTGATTATTCGTACAATCGTAAAGCAATTTGCACCTAAAATTTGCAATGAGTTACGGTATTGTGTTTAAGTAAGAAATATTACTGCAACTAAATAAAGTAATCAAATGTGAAACAACACAGCATAAATTAAACATAGATTAATCCTTATTGAAGCTACACAATGTATTCATTATTCATTATTAGGCTACTGTCACTTTAAGACCGAATGCATGACACAGATCTGACTCGCATCAGATTTTCTCCCAACTCCTCACGTTCAAGACATTTTGTCTCATTTAAGATTGTGAGACTCACCAAAAACGTGCATTATTAATTCAACCTAAAAACCCAACCTAGGCTACTTGTTTTTAAGCATCTTGAATATTATGATGTAGCTAAAATGTAACCATTTAAATTCAAATCTACTTAAAAAACTTGTGTAACGTTACCCTAACAATGCTCAAGGTTAGGCCGTCATTAATCACAAAATCAATGGAGCAAGAAGAGATGGAGACAGGCAAGAGAAACTCAAGCTAAATCAATGAAATGCAAAACATTTGAAATGGCTAAGCAGCAAAAGGTTAGCCAAAAGATGTTACTGGAAGAGGGACAGGCAGTTTTTAATTTTCCAAAGTGGTTCCAAAGCAGTCTGACGCCTCCGGATTGGGATTAAATTAGACGTCTGATGATGGAGTGCTATGGTTGAGAGTCCCCTGACCCCTTCTATCCTGACAGGTCTGTACGGTTTGAAATCTCGCTCTGAATAAATGGAGGAGACGCAAAGTGCAGAGGATACATTTGAGATGTGGTGGTGCCCTTGGAAAGAGCCACACACACCCGCCCCGAATACACAGTGCATGAAAGCAGACCTTTTTACTGAGATGAACCTCTCCTGCTTTCAAGATTATAAATGGGGTCATGATTTCTCCTCTTGGTCACTTCGATCACATCGTTGGGGAGTGTTCTTTGAATAATTAACCAACATTATATGTACTTCCGCGAGCCCTGGTGATGTGATCTTGAACACAGAAGGTAGTGGAAAGAGGACTGGGATCTATTCACCTGATTGAGCGCTAAACTGGATGTTTGATGACAGAGGATCAAAAAGATGCTGCTAAGTCAGTAAGAACTAAGTATTCAGCAAGGATGCATTAAATTGATCAAAAGTGAGAGTAAAGACATTTATGTTACAAAAGATCTCGACTCAAATAAGTGTTTTGAACTAAAAAAGTATCAGTTTTCAACACTGATAATAATAATATATGTTTCTTGAGCAGCATATCAGCATATTAGAAGGATTTCTGAATGATCATGTGACACTGAAGACTGGAGTAATAATACTGAAAATTGAGCTTTTGCCATTAAATATATTCAAATAGGAAACGGTTCATTTAAATTGTAATAATACTGTATTTGATTACTGTGTTTTTGATCAAATGAATGCAGCCTTAAAACATTAAAAAACCTTTCCGATCCCAAACTTTTGAAGGATCAGGCTCATAGGAAGGAAAAATCACTATGAGATATCTTTGAAATCTCAATTTCTAGCCACAAATGGCCAGAAATACCTGAAGTCTGTGCTCAGATTTGCCAAGATACCAAAGTGAGCAATCTAAAGTCAGAGATCTCATTATAAAATCAAACATTTCTCATTTCTCACTACAAGCAAAACTAATGAACTTAAGGAACAGATGTAAAGTTCTTTATAATCCTTTATATAAAACTACAAAAGAAAACAATTGTGCACTGTATAGGTGAGATCCTTTTTTTCTTTGTGCCGTTCCCAGAAAAATCATCATAATTCTATCCCTAAATTGAACACTTTTAGTTTCAAATCCCTAACCTCGAGTGTGAGCAATAATATAGTCATGCTTGCCTCGGTAAACACTACTAACTACTGAAACGACTCAATAATGAAGAGTGTCAGTTCTTTCCGTCTTAAAGACTGCCTGATTTGCATGCTGTAGGTATGTGTTTATGAGACAAAATGTGTCATGCAGCAGTTTGTGTATATAGTCTTGTAACGCAGGAACACATTTCATGTCCCCTCAGAATTGAGAGAGCTGGGTTAATGAGCCCCCCCATCAGTATGCATTATTTATTTAGATGCTCTGCACCCCAGAGGCGGCCTGCCTTTTGCCTGTGCGCTTTTTTCCTCCCCTCTCTATTTCTGTAATCCTTCCTTTTTGTTCTCAGGAGCAGGTCTTCCGCTCAGCTCTTTCTGTTTATCCCTTTCAGATGTTGCACCTTCTTGGCGGCATAAACATTCTACTATTGATGCTTTATCTTTCCAAAATATCATCCGGCTAAAGAAAATAAGGAGATATGCCACTGATATGCAAACAAATCATGGAACATGTTCGCAGCAGATTGAACAGACAGATTGTCGTCTTTCAAACACAGGAGACGGCGCTGGTCATCGTATTTTGTGGAATAATGGGATGTTACTAATTCATGCTTCCAAGAACGGCGTGTTCCGACTAATTCATTGGAACTGGAGTTTTACAGAAATGACTCATGAAATAACTTTACAGAGAACAGTCGTTACGCCGTAAAGACCGTCATTAAGGGAACTACGGCAAAAATAATGTAATTTCTTCTTTAAATGAGAGCGGACAAAGACATGGAGAGTGCAGTTGAGTTCAACTCGACGAGATCCATCAAAGTCGACTGATAAAAGTCTGCTTTATCTCTCCAGGGCTGGAGACTCTAGATGTTAGCTTGACCTGACTCGCAAAAAATCCCTCCTTCCTCAAAAATAAGAGCTGGCTAAGCCAATAAAATGTAAATGAGCGTATGAATATGTATAGAGTGTTACCTGTCATTTTGTAATTACCTCAAGACTGAAGTCTCTGTCTGATCTGCTTCAGATCCTGCCCGGTGGCTAAACGTCTTTGATCTAATCAGTCCTAATTAACCAAGAAGCAAACAAGACAACTTTAACATAAGTTTGTTAGCATGCATCGTGAAAGGCCATGTTCACCCCTGGTAAAGTTACAGTGATTTGCAGTGACCACAAGCCTTTTATTTTCAATGAGAGTTGGAGATTTGAGGTGATATGACAGAGTTTCACTTTATGCAAAGGCTCCTATTGTATCGGTTATTATTTTTCTTCTTCTTCTTTTTCTTCCACCATGGTAATCTGCAGCCCATTGAACCTCTTGCAGAAAAGTTATGAAATTTTGGCACACAGACAGAGGACAATCTTAATAAATAGTCCCATTAACTTGAGTCTCTAACTTGATCCATCTTTCGCCACCAATTGTCCAAAGTTGTATGGTTAAGCTAATATTTTTTCAACCGCAAGGCCTAGAAACAAAATAAATGTTTCCCTCTAATTTGCAGATTTTCCACCATTTTGAATTTTCCAGTCAAATCTGTTGTGAAATAACTTTCGCACACCAAATTGTATGTGAGGCTATATCTCTGCAACGCTTTAACACATTGAGACAAAAGTTGGTACATGTCATCACAAGCACAACCTGAGGGTATGTGTGCAGTTTCGTCAGCGCCACGACTAGTCAGGAAATATGAAAAATAGAATATGTTTTGCATCAAAGTTTGGTCAAAAGTGCGGCATACCAAGTCGAACAATATAAAATGTTCCCATTTTCGACATTTTGTGCGTCGGCATATTGAATTTTGTCATAAAAAGTTATTTTTTTCAAACACATTTGCGTATCGCTACGAAACTCTGTATGTCTTCGGCACCATGCCCTAAAGGTACTCAAAAAGTTACAAAAATTATAGTGAAGTTTCAAAAAATGCTAACATATTTGATTAGTTTTGCCTATTGTAATGAAACTAGTCTTGATAGATTCCATAAGTCATACAGAGAACAATGATACCAATTATGTCATAGTCGGTCAAACTTGCTGTCTGCCACTTTCAACTTCTTTGAAAACTTACTTTTTCGAACTGCTCCTTGACTGTTGGTCCGATTTTCACCAAATTTGACTTTTTTCAAAAATGTTAAAAACCTTTCCGATCCCAAATTCGATTTAGATCATCTTCAGACCATGGTGTCAAAAAGTTATGGATTTCGTGTTGATAACCAAAAAAACCTTATCGTTAAATGCATCAACGAATTTGATGGCATGATGCCAAACTGAATCTGAGGCTGTGTCTTTGCTGTATTGACACCAAACTGTGTATGCCATAGTCCCCCACACTAAGCAGACCACATTCATTTGGTGACAGCACCACCTATTTGGTCAAAAGTGATGAGCAATAAAATTATATTACAAGTGATTGTACTGTACTCATTTTTCAACCATTTTGCCTAAAAATCACCTACAAATGTCTTAAATTCATTTTTGCAGTTAGTGTGCTTGGCCCTTTAATCACTACCTGCAGATATATTATTATTATTATATAATTAATAAGATTTTTAAAATGGTATATGCTCAAAAGTTTTCATTTATTTGATCAAAAATACATTAAAAACAGAACATTTGTGAAATGTTATTCATTCCTGTGATCAAAGCTGAATTTTTTAGCATCATAACTCGTCTTCAGTGTCACATGATCCTTCAGGAATCATTCTAATATGCTGATTTGCTGCTCAAGAAACATTTCTGGTTATTATCAATGTTGAAAACAGTTGTGCTGCTTAATATTTTTGTGGAAACCATGATGCAATTGTTTTTTTCAGGATTCTTTGAACAGCAAAAGTACAGATTTTTTTTAATCACTTGCTCCAAACTTTTGAATAGTAGTGTATCATGATTTCCTCAAATATAAAGAGGCCTACATAAATATGTTCTTATTAATACGTTATGATTGGCTGTGATTTTACTGCATCATGCAGCAATTTTGCTTTTACTGGAAACTCATGTTGCGTCCAATTAGGACACATCGTACTGAAATATGCTGTTTTCCATTTATACTCCTCTGTTCTGATATGCACATGCCTGCAGGTGATCACGAAACTCAATCGGGTGCCATCAAACATTATTGCCTATCTAATTACAAAGTGTTTCCAAAAGTATTAGTCATATTTGTTTCAGCGTTCTTGCACGGTACACATTCAGAAAGAGTGTAAGGAGTGATTGCGTAAGTTTCACTGAGACACTTGTCTTTATTTGAATGAAAACATCAAGCTCTTGAGACAAAATAGTCCTTGCAGATGATTATATATACAAAAACAATTGAACAAAAAAAAAAAAAACATTCAAGAAATATACAGCATCATCCACATATTTTTTAATTAGCAAAAAACAAAAAAAACAAAAAAAACACCATGCTTGTCCTTTGAACATTAAGTTAGAATCCAATCTTTCAAAAATCTCGCACAGGGTAAAAAAAAAGGTGCAAATATATACAAAACACTTCATTGCAGCCAGCGTTTTAGACTCATTCTCACGACTCCCTCAAACAACTTAACGCATTAAAAATGGATTTAAAACAATAATTTAAACAAAAAAAAAAACAAAAAAAAAAACATTTCAGTCCAATAATTATACAAAATATATTTATATATTTATATAGAATTAAGGACTAGGCATAGCAGTTGCCCATTAACCAGTCATCCAATCAACCAGTCAGTCACAAAGCTCTCCAGACACGTTAATAAACTCCATATATTTCTGAAACTGTAAACAAGTCTGTTACAATAAAATTGATTAAAACATTTGGGATAAAGAGACAAACCGACAAATAAATTAGAATTAATTTATCTGAGACAAAATGTTTTTTTTTCTTCTTCTTCTTCTTTTATAACTAGAACATTGACTGAAATGTAGTTATGGATCTAAAACAGACATTTTTTTTCTTCTACTGTATCTACTGAAAAAACACCACAGTTATTTTTCCACTCACTCCGCTCCGTTCCTCACAAGTTACAGGTGCTTTTAAAAGTATGCCGTTTCACCACACCACGAAAACAAACTGCAAAGCGCCTCATTTGGCTCTGAGTTCTGCTGTACGAAAGGAAACGGGCGATTTCTGATATATGGCTATCGGCCGAGGCGTAGTTAGCGTTAGCTCTGTCTTCACCAGTCCAGCTAAAAACACCCCGGTGGGCAGTTGCACTTAACGATAGTCAGAGTTATCTTGCAGGCAGTATGTACGCGACCAAGCTAAGTCCACTTCCCCCACAGTACGTTTGGCTTTACTCACAGTATAGAAAAATCAGATGTAAACCTGACGGCGTGGTTTCAACCAAGAGGTGCTAAATCAAAAAAAATTCAACCACTGAGGTTTATTTTTCCGCTTTTTTTTTTTTTTTTTTTAAACATAGATTTATGATTGCGTTTCATTTCTTAAAGTGGTTTGTCCAGACGTCGGATATTGGTTTCGCACCTGCATTGCTGACGACGCAGCTTTGGCAAACAGGCAATATTTCCTGATGTATCGTGTTGCAAGAGGTTGAAATGCCAGAACGGAACCAGATTCATGAGCTGACCCCATTCCCCCAACAAAAAAACAAACCAATGTTCAAAAAGATTCTGCTTAATTATCATCCTGCAACTTTTTCATATGTTAATGAGGCCCACATTTAGTTCAAAACATCCTGCCTTCACAATTCCAACAACAAAAATTTGGCTTTTGATGATGCCATCTCTAAACGAACTGAGATTCTCGTTATCCCCATCCAAATCCGTGTGCTGAATTTGACGGCAGGTTTAATTACATTCAATGAAACTTTAAAATATCCAGATGCATTTTGTTTGTTGAAATGGCCAAGTTTTAAAACCCTGCAAGATGAGGTCTACAGCTACTAAACTAAAAGCTATTCTTTTGTCACGACTAGTAGTCATCAGCAAAATCAATTGACGTATGATGCACTTAAAGGTACGTGATCACTTTAGATGGTTATTGAATATCTACATTCAAAATCAACAAACTTAACTAATAAGGCCCCGATGGATTTCCCTACTGTTTTAATGATCACATATTATGGTGGGCGTTTGTTTGCTCGAACTGACCTTGGTGAATTAGGTTTTTTACATTTTTAAGATGAAGCAAATAGTTCTCCCTGTAGTCCTGGCTGTGATCGACTGAAGGTATTTTGAGTTTAAAACTGGAACATGTATAATGAGGCAAAGTTTTTTTTTTGCAAGATATGCCCAGTTATGCTGTACATTCTCAGTTGGTGATTTTCCTCAACACAAAAAAACAATCGATACGCTACTAGACAGGGCAGAACTCAGAACCACATATAGCAAGGAATAGAAAACAGCTGAGAATACTTCACGTACGTATCACAATTCGAGTACCTGGAATATAGTGGTTTGAAGTTCACCTCCGTGGCAGCAGAGGGCGCCGCCGCCGCCGCCGTCACGGAGATAATGAAAGTCCGATAAAGAGAAGCGGAAATGACTTAAGGCCTTGTTGTTTGTGTATACAGACAGAATTGACACAATCTTTATAATCGATCAAGCAGGAACCTTATCGTGGTTCACGATGAGGTTTTCACGGGGGACGACGGACGAGATTTGTCTAGCTGCGGACTTCTACTGTCACTCTACGTCAAAAATTGCATTGGCCTGCTGAAACGGCGATAAAACAGAGTAGAACAGTCGTCCCTTCGTTGTGCTTGGCATTGTGAACACATTTTGGCTGCCATTTGGACAGAACAACAACAGGGAAATGAAAAGGAGCGATAAGTTGCATCTGCTAACATTGACAATTTAGAGTCAGGACAGTGAATCTGAACACACAGGGAACTTAAACTCATGGCTTGCAGGTAAATCTGAGAGTTATTGCTCTAGATGGATCTACTACATTAAAGATGCCTGTCATCAAGGGACAAAAACTCGGCCCTCGCCAACGCAGTCTAGGAGAAGAACCACAGAATCAGAGTAAACACTCCAAACCTCACAGTAACACAGCGGTGTACAAAAAAGCAAAGGGCGCAAAAATGTCTCCCGAAGGATGAATGCCCATCCCGGAGTACATTTTGGCGAGGGTTTCGGGGAGTCATATCCGGACGCAACAAAAAGGCAAGCTTCAAAAGATGCTGATCCATACCTCTTGACAAGTAGAGGTCCATTTGGCCCCATAATCACAAAAAAGAAAGAAAACGAGAGAAAAGGCGCTTTTATAGGTCTATGGCATTTTCGAGACGAGGAGGAGAAGGTTCCTCCCATTCTGCCCAGCCTCAACACTACCCATAATGCAGTTCTCCCCAAATATTTGGTCTCCATTATTGATTCATTCTGATATAAATATCTTCATCTCTGTTAATGGAGCTCATCACCCCTGCGAACGATTGTTCTGGAGGCATCTCTCGGAGGTCGATATGAAGAATTGTTTTCTGATTACCCTACTAAAACACGATGCTTCGTTTCTCTCCCAGAAAGTCGGATATTTTCTTCAATGGCACTATCTTGGCAAATTAGCTTCCAAGGCAACAGCACGTGCACCTTCCCTCATTGGAATGTATCTGATCCACAGTAGTCCGTGTTGAATAGTTTGTTAGGCAGGCCGATGTGAGCGGCGTTCGGTCCGGTCATTAGGGAGTGCGGGCGTTTGGGCGTACAGGTTCTGGGTTCAGGAAAATATTGGGCTTCGTATGCTGTGCTGTGGTTCCTTTAGAGTTGATTGTCCAGTGTTTTAGCCTCACTTTCTGCTAGCACAAGCCGTGCGTGATCTTACACGGGTCGGTCCGCCGGACTCCATAAATTCAGTCTCAACCCTCCCCCAAACCCCCTGAACACTTCCCCTCCCGTCCCGTCCGATCCGTCACCGCCCTCAGCTGCTGCCAGACATCAGGTTAATGGCTTGTTCCAGTTTGTGTCGTAGCTTGTGTTTGCGACAGTAACCGTCTCTGTCCAGCGCTGTCAAAATCTGCAAGAGAGAGAGGAAGAGAGGGACAGGCCATTAAATGAAGGCCGAATTCATGCAATAATTCAATATTCAACATCGCTTTGAGCGCGAGAGTTTGTGGACGCTCACTGGAGCTCTTAATGACAATGATAAATGACCTCATCATATACGACACCGCACATTCATCAAGATCAAACCACGAATATAGAAACAACATTTGCATATCAATTCAAATCTCATGTGCATCTTCAAACGACCGTTAGGCCAATTTGCATGACCACTACCAGGATTTATGGTTTTCAAGATCTTACAAACGTTTTGATTTAAAGGCTTCTGTAGATATAAGTTGTGCCTAGAAATTAATGATATGAATTTCTTTACAAAATCACATGGTTTTAAGAATGAAAAAATGCTTTTAATCCCCCCCCCCCAAAATGGTTTTAAGTCAGTTATTTATATCTTTTGCTGTAGTGTGTCAGTAGGAAATATTAGTTTACATTTCCAAACATTCTTTTTGCCATTAATTGTAATAATCCAGTGAGATTTCTGTATGCACAAGGAGTCTGACAACAGCCGGTATGATCTGATCTCACCATCATCGAGTCCGTCTGTGATTACATGAAGAAACAGAAGAAACTGAGACAGACTAAATCCAGAAGAACTGTGGGAACGTCTCCGAGATGCTTGAAGAAACCTTCCTGCAAAGCTACAGTACTGTGAAAAGTATTGGCACTTGTGTTAAAATGCTGTAAAGTGAGAATGCTTTCAAAAATAAAATCACAAACTGAATTTATTTATGATTTAACTTCTATTAACTAATTCAAATCAATATATGGTGTAACGACCCTTTGTGTTTAAAAGCTTTTGTCCAGGTACACTTGCGCATAGTTTTTCAGGTAGCTTTGCAGGAAGGTTTCTTCAAGCGTCTCGGAGACGTTCCCGCAGTTCTTCTGGATTTAGTTTGTCTCAGTTTCTTCTGTTTCTTCATGTAATCACAGACGGACTCGATGATGGTGAGATCAGATCATACCGGCTGTTGTCAGACTCCTTGTGCATACAGAAATCTCACTGGATTATTACAATTAATGCCAAAAAGAATGTTTGGAAATGTAAACTAATATTTCCTACTGACACACTACAGCAAAAGATATAAATAACTGACTTAAAACCAACATGCCTAAGACTTTTGCACAGTACTGTATATATATATATATATATATACATACATACATACATACATACATACATATACACACACAATTATATAAACACTAAATTTTATGATAAAAAAAAATCACGATTAATCGATTTGACAGCACAAATATATATATATACATACTATATATATATATATATATATATATATATATATATATATATATATATGTATATATATATGTATGTGTGTATATATATTTGTGCTGTCAAATCAATTAATCGTGATTTTTTTTTACATTACATTTAGTGTTTATATAATTGTGTGTGTTCATAATTTTATATTTATATAAATTATAATATTTAGTAATATACCTCTTGTAAGAATATTACATTGGATGGTGTTGCTTTACTTGACACTTAGTTTAGCAGAGATGACACTGAAAAACCCATATATACTTTAAACCCCTCCAAACACTTGACTCTTGAATGCTAGTATTTTGTGTAAATGTGTACCGCTTAGGACGGGGTGAAAATAAATGTCCCATGTCTCACCTCTTCCTTGTACTTGTTGATGTAGAAGTACAGTTCACTGAGCGCGCTCAGTGTGTTGAACTCGTTGCCATGGAGACGAGACTGCTCTACCAGATAGGCGTCCATGTCCTGATCGCTGATACTTGGCATCTTGCTGATGTCTCTGTAATATCTTGAACACACACACACACACACATAAATACCCTGGTTTAAAATGATCTGCTTTGAATTGTAAATGAACAGTTTGCAGTTAATCTACTGGGGTAAATGAAAATCAAACTGATTAATTTAGGCAGCATCTAATCAGTTGGGCCTACTAGGGCAAGTACAGAATTACAATTACTATTGTTAAAAGTGGAGTGTCAGTATCCTTGCAGGTTTTGATCAGTCAGATAAATCAGATAAAGTGTGTGGTATTCTGAGGCATGTGTCCATACCTCTCCACCCAGCTCTTGTAGTTGGGAATGTCTTTAGCATAGAGGAGCTTGTTTGACGGTGAGTCTTTACCCAGGCGATGCTCAGACGTCGAGCAGGAGTCCATGAAGGTCTGAGCCACCACTGACAGACAGGCGTCTGTAATACTGTTCTTGTGGATGTCAAAGACAAACTGAGGGTTTTTTATCACATTGACCCAAAACCGCAGAGGAAGGCTGGGATAGAAAGATAGAGAGAGACAGAGAGAGATACAATAAAATCTGATTACATCCAAAAAGCTTTTTAGTGATTGTGGTCTGTCTCGAATCGCACACACAAATACATTATTTTCCAATTGCTCCGAGAGCATTCACTAAACAGATGGAACTGAACTGGCGACCCGGCAAACAATCGAAACAGATGCTTTGGAAAATGAGGTCGAAGACCGGAAGTGCTCAGGATCTCACCAGTTGCTCTTCCAGGTGTGCCGCACGTCCGGGTCAGTGATCTGTCTCTTGTCCGCCTGCTCGTCCAGGAAATCAAACATGTATTTGATGGCCAGCGGGAGAGCGCTGCCACGATGGGCCGTACTGAATACAGTCTCAAACAGATCGTCCACAAACTTCTGCAGTGTGCCCTAAAAACACCACACACAAGAGTTTACAACATGTTTCAATAAAATCTCTGCTGAGATATATCAGTAATTTGTAGGCACTATTACATACATTTTATTGAATAAAACAGGTTTTAATTGATGTGTTTTGAAACTTCAGTGTTACGGATGCCAAATGATTCTTATTAAATGGATTGCTCCAACTTTTTAAAAGCAATCCGTTTCATGTTGTGCAAAATTGTTTAAAAATGCATTATTTACTGCATTCCCAAAGCTATACGCGTTTAATTTGTTACGTGTAATACAAAATTTCTAATTTTTGAACAATCACTACGTAGCTGAAGTCATACAACGACAAGTTCATATTGACCATATCTGTCTTTGTGTGCGAAACGATCAAATCTAACTTAAATGTGATCGGTTCGCACACAAAGACATACAGTTCGGTTCGCAAACAAGACCTGCATCTTGTTGGTTTGGGGTCAGTAAGATAAGTCTCTTCGGCAAACCAAGACTGCATTTATATGATTGAAAATACAGCAAAACCACTGAAATATTGTCACAATTTAAAACAACTGTTTTACTAATTTAAGCATGTAATTTATTCCTATGATGCAAAGCCGAATTTTCAACATCATTACACCAGACTGATCCTTCAGAAATCATTTTAATATGCTAATTTGCTGCTCAAGAAACATGTATTATTATTTTTAGTCTAAAATAATTGTTCTTCATTTATTATTTGATGAAAATAAAGGTTTAAAAGAACAGCATTTATTTAAAATAGAATATTTTGTAACAATGTAAAAGTCTTTTCTTTCATTTTTGATCAATTTAATGAGTTCTTGCTGAGTAAAAATAAAGAAAATCTTACAGAGCCCAAACTTCTGATGCATTGACGCTAGACTGAGTAAATAACGACAGAATCGTCATTTCTGGCTGATATAACCCTGATAAAACACTGTAACAGCCTTGAGTTGTTTCTTTTGTTTTAATAAATACCTCCGTTTCCTGTGTATACAGGATGGTGTTCATGTACCTTGGTAGCCAGTAAGCGTGTGAGGTAAATCTCAGACACCATCTTGCTCCCGCGGTCTCCCTCCCGCTGGTCTGCGTGCTCGTGGTTCTTCACCAGGTGCCAGAGTTTGGTGCCCGTCTCCTGGTCAGGGGTGATCATGGGAGCCCTGGAACGCAGGCTGTCTGGACTGCTAGACGTCCTCAGGAGGCTCTCTACACCACAACGCCATTGAATCCAAATTAGCAAATGCACTTCTTAATGCATTGCTTTTACATATCTTAGCCAGTACATCTAAACTCATTGTCTCTGAATCATAATATTTATCTTTTTAATGGCTGTCTCTCAAAACCTACCGAGCCGAATCAACATTTACTGTCTAGAAGGGTAGATGTCTACATAAACATCATTATGGCTGAAATGGATCCTCTTACAGTATGTGACTGATTTCAGACAGCCTACACATTGAGAGCATGGCTAAGGTATCCAAGACTGCTGTTTAGCTAGGCAGCTCACAAGTTTTATTTCACTGAAGAGCTCAAACAAACTGACTTCAGCCAAGAATGGTTGGTGAAAAGATCTTAAATTCCCATTTCAGTCAAACATGCTGCATGTGGCGCTACACAAAAGGCTGAAAGAATCCGTGATATATTAAACAAACATGGCTAAAGCCGAGGATCATGTGGCGTAAAGCGATCCGAGTGTGGCTTACCGTATCGACTGAGAGAGCGAGTGAACGTGAAGGAGTTGGCGATGTTGTAAGCGGATACTTGCTTCTGAACCAACGCCACCAAAGACCCATCTGTCACCTAAGATGGAAAAGGAGAACTATAAAAAAAGCATCTCCATTTTTTGTACAGCACGTGACAAGCATCGGTAAATTTGCATAACATAACCGAGCAGCTGCCAGGAAATGTTGTTCAACCTGGTAGTGCGCCAGTGTGTTCAATCTCTTCCAGTCGCTCTCGATCTTTGTGGTGACGTCTTCATCCTGGAGGATGATTCTGGTCAGTCGACCCTGTCGCCATTCTGTAGGAGGACAATGAACGCATTATTCTGGGATGATGATGTTTCTGAAGTGTCGAAGGTAAAACGTTTGCTATGTGTTAGTCAACATGCGATAGATAGATAGATAGATAGATAGATAGATAGATAGATAGATAGATAGATAGATAGATAGACAGACAGATAGAATGACAAGATAGATAGATTGAACGATAGATAGACAGAACAATAGATAGATAGATTGACTGAATGATAGAGATAGATAGATTGAACGATAGATAGACAGAACAATAGATAGATAGATTGACTGAATGATAGAGATAGATAGATTGAACAATAGATAGATTGATTGATAGATAGACAGACATAGAATGATAGATAGATTGAACGATAGATAGATAGACAGAACAATAGATAGATAGATCGATTGAACGATAGAGATAGATAGATTGAACGATAGATTGATTGAACGATAGATAGGATGACTGAACCATAGATAAAATGATAGATAGAAAGACAGATAGATCAATAGATAGAACAATAGATAAATAGATTGATTGAACGATAGATAGACAGGGACAGACAGATAGATAAATAGAACGATAGATCGATTGAACGATAGATAGGGCAGGCAGACAGATGGATAGAATGATAGATAGATAGAACGATTGATTCATTGAACGATAGATAAAATGATAGATAGATATAACAATAGAGATAGATAGATTGAACAATAGATAGAACAATTGAACGATAGATAAAATGATAGACAGATAGATGGATCGATAGATAGAACAAAAGATAGATAGATCGATTGAATGATAGATAGGGACAGACAGACAGATGGATAGATAGACTGAATGATACATCGATTGAACAATAGATCGATTGAACAATAGATCGATTGAACGATAGATAGATTGATAGATAGATATAACAATAGAGATAGATAGATTGAACAATAGATAGAACAATTGAACGATAGATAAAATGATAGACAGATAGATGGATCGATAGATAGAACAAAAGATAGATAGATCGATTGAATGATAGATAGGGACAGACAGACAGATGGATAGATAGACTGAACGATACATCGATTGAACAATAGATCGATTGAACAATAGATCGATTGAACGATAGATAGATTGATAGCTAAAACGATAGATAGATTCATTGAACGATAGATAAAACGATAGATAGATAGAACAATAGATAGATCGGTTGAACGATAGATAGATGGATAGATAGATAGAATTAACATTACATGATCTACATGATCCTAATAATCCTCAGTTATTACCCAGGTCCATGTCGTCGGCCTGCGGGCGCTGAGAGTACGGGATGCCCTTGTACACGGCATCTAGCAGCTTGTCCTTCACCTGAGTGATCGTGTCACAGTTTAGCACCTTAACAGGGATTTCTGTACCGGCCTCTCCCTCCGGAGGAATACACATGAGCGTCTGAGAGAGCAACACACAGATACAGAACAATATTTAACATCAAAAGAAAACACGACAATATTGATTGACAAGATGACCAGCAAAAAACACAAAAACAAGTCTCCATTAAAATCTAATATGCAGACCGCACACTCTAACATACACATGGACTTATGAGGGTGCAGAAAGGTCAAGACACATTTTATTATACACAGTGGGAGACTGGAGCTCGCTCTGGCCCGGCTCTGCCAGCCTATCAAAGATTGATCGAGATCCTGTTTCATGCTTCAGCCTGATTTATCATAATAGCCATCTCAACTTTAACTGTTATGTCAATGGTGAAATATTTATCCGCCGGCAAAGCGCTATTCAGTATATGTGAAACGCGCGGGTTTTGATAAAACGGTCACAGATCGATAAAAACAAACGGCTAGAAGTGATTGATCCGGCCACAAACAAGGATTCATACGGCATTTCTGAAGGTAAAAGATACTTCAAGCTGAAATGTGTAATCTTTCTGATATTAAATGGATGGGAGAAAGTATTTTTAATATGCATGCAGACACAACTTTATACGTTGATTTCCATGAAAAGTGTAAACAATGTTTCTGTCTTGCTAACAAAATATTAATCTGTTTGTTTTAAGCAACCTGACCAAAACAGCAACAATGTACTCAACCAATGCTGTGTAAATAAATAAATGAATGATCAAATATGTTCAAATGTACAGAATTTGACATACTGTTTCTAGCTTATTTCTAAATGCTCAGAAATCACAAAATTAATCATAAAAAAAGCAAACCATGGGATAACCATAGCACAATAAAAGTCCTAATAAAACATGGTAACACCATGGTGCTTTTGCTACTTCTTTTAGTGTATGAATGCATATAATTTTTGTACCATAATTACTATGGTAAAACCTTAATAAAGCTATAAAACTTTCATGCAGCCATATAGCATTAGTAAAAGAATTAAAAATAAGACAAGCTGTGGAATGTGTGTATCAGCTCATTTATGCAGCCAGTAGCATAAGTGAAACGAGATTCATAAAATAACAGCCCTCAGCACTTACCAAGTGAGTAACACATACAAATAACGGCTTTATAAATAGCAGTTGTGTTGCATTAAAGAGCCGAGCGTTTATTATGAAGCCGATGCTTTGATATATCTCCGTTCACACCGTGACAACAGTCCATATAAATGAATGAGAAGACCTTTTGTGCGCATGGCCAGCGTAAATCGTGTGATTAAAACAATGCAGCTGGCACTGGTGCGCGACTGAGCATCCGTAATCACGGCTACTCGCTGATCATTAGCTCACGGCAATTCCTCCCTCCAGCCGCGGCTCACACGCGAGAGGTTTGTGATTAAAACCCAATTACACAGTAAATTACGGAATTCTCCCAGAGACGGAGCCCAGCTATATTTAGGACACCCGACGCTGGTTTAGGAACCGGATTGGGTTGAAAATAGGAGCTTGGAGGAAATGAGGGTTTTACGAAAGCTTAACATGAAGATCAGTTCTCGTCTCTGGCTGTGTGTGTGAAGATGAGAGAGTGTGTAAAGGTGACTTTAGCATCCTTTAGCACGTTCACACATCCACATTTCATCACCTAGCTGAACCGTTAATGGTTAAAGGAAGAGTAATACTGTATCAAAACACAATGTTTTACCTCTTCAGATGTTTTTAGCTGGAAATTATATCTATTAATATTAATACTTACCTTAGTATTGCTAATACTTAGTCTTTTCACACCAATTTTGGCACAAATAACATTTTATGAAATCTCATACTGCAATATTACAGCGTTTTTAGTCCATATTGTCATGACAAATTGCTGTCAGGCTTATATTCCATATTTTATGATGGTATTCTGTAGGCATTTGCAAGATCAATGCAAGATCCAGTATTTTTTTTTATTTAAATGTAACCGGTAATGATTTACAGTACAGGTCAAAAGTTTGGAAACATTACTATTTTTAATGTTTTTGAAAGAAGTTTCTTCTGCTCATCAAGCCTGCATTTATTTGATCAAAAATACAGAAAAAAATATAATATTGTGATATATTATTACAATTTAAAATAATTGGTTTTCAATTTATTATACTTTAAATTATCATTTATTTCGGTGATGCAAAGCTGAATTTTCAGGATCATTACTCCAGTCTATCACATGATCCTTTAGAAATCATTCTAATATGATGATTCATTATCAAAGTTGGAAACAGTTCTGCTGCTTAATATTTTTTCATAACCTGTGATACTTTTTTTTAGGTTACTTTGATGAATAAAAAGTAAAAAAAATAAAAATAAAAAAAAGAAGCAAATTTAAAAAAAATAGAAATCTTTTGTAACAACAATATACAGCAATAGTCAGTAATTTGGGGTCAGTCATTTTTTTTCTCTTTTTTTGAAATAAATCAATACTTTTATTCAGCAAGGATGTGTTAAATTGATAAAAAGTGATAGTAAAGAAGATTTATATTATTAGAAAATATTTTTTTATTTTGAATAAATGCAGTTCTTTTTAACCTTTTATTCATCAAATATATTAGGCAGCAGAACTGTTTCCAACACTCATAATGAATCATCATATTAGAATGATTTCTAAAGGATCATATTACACAATATTACTGTTTTTTTTTCTGTATTTTTGATCAAATAAACGCAGGCTTGATAAGCATTAGAGACTTCTTTCAAAAATATAAAAAAAATCGTAATGTTTCCAAACTTTTGACCTGTACTGTAGATCCTAGTTTTAATCAGTGTACCATTGGCCCTTTAGTCCCATCTGAGAAAAAAACAGACTTAAGACCTCAAATGCCAATGAAATATTCTATGGAAATGTAATCTTTTGCATAAATCATTTTTTTAAAACAACTTTTGATACATCAACTACCAATGACATTTAAATGACCTTTAAGGGATATAAAAATTGATTGACTGATGCCTTGATCTGCCAATGAAAATGGAATAAATTGATTACAGAATGTAATAAAATTAGTTATCATTACTATGACGGCATCAATATGAAAATTCTGGCTGATACCCAAATATATACCAGAGATAGCCAAAAAATAAATACATACATAAATAAATAAATAATAAAGTTGTTTATTCACACAATACTACTACTATTAATAATTATATATGATTTAGTCAAAAAAATTTAATATAAATAATAATAAAAAAATATAGAATTAATAACTGTCACATTATAACTGTAACAAATAAAATGGTTTTAAAGCTACAAGTGAATTTAGTCATCACTAATGTGTGCTAGAGATGATGGCAAAGATAATCTAAATGTAAGAATGAGGTGGATTAGCCAATACGCAAAGCTGAACTGACCAATCAGCATTCAGAACGGGAACAATCTGATTTATAATTCAAAATGTGTTGAAACAAGAGCAAATATTTACACTCCTAATGAACATCTCAACATACACGCTGTGTCACAGGTGAGCCTGACCTTTTCTGACGGCCCCTAGGGGCCTCTCTTTAGGGTTGACAGCTAAGACAGCTGAATAACTGAGCTACATATCGATTCCCTTAAGCTGATCTATCCTGAATACTGTGGAATTGATGAGCTGTCCTATAGCTGTAACTACCACTGAGGAGCCATAGATTAAAGCTCATTCATTGGTGGACTCGTATTGTTCCATTTAAAATCAATGCACAGATCTCCGTCGGCACAGACAGACAGTAAATATGCTCTTTTTGTGTAGTCGTGTTTGTGTATGTGCGATAGAGAGTTTAAATCAGCCGCTGTATTTCCTGGCTGTCTGTTGAGCTTTGGGTTTGTTTTATGAATGCCATGATAAATTCTCAGATTTGTTTCAGTCATTACAGGCTCTGATCAGGTCAGATGAAGGGAGGCGAGACACATATCAGATCATTCTTTGTTTTTTCTCAACCTCTGTCCCTGTTATTGCACCTCTGACAAACCCTGCTCTCAAAGTAATTTTATAACTTACCCTGACTGGCCTGATATCATCAGTCTGATTGGCATTTGAGCTTTTAAGTCGGTTTTATCTCATAAGGGACTAAAGGGCCGATGGGATCTCCGGATTCAAAAACAAGCGAAAAGAAAACCTGCGTAAACCATGTCTGTGTTCGAAATCGCCCCCTATACCCATAAATAGGGCACTGTATGAGGGAACAGCCATTTGTAGTGGTGTCAGAAGCCATAGTGGGCATTATCGAGTGCACTCATTCAATCCCATAATGCACTGCACTTATGATGTACACTTAACGGCTAGAGAATACCCATAATGCACTGTGAGAGTTGTGCGCCGAATGAATTCCAGCGTCCATCTGTTTTTCCACACCGCTGGTCCAATGTGGCTACAGCGTAATATAATACAGGTATAAATTCATTTTTAATTGATTGTTAAATTGTAGGTTTATTCATGCTATTTTCAATGCCAGAGTTCAAGATAAATCTTTTAATTACTACTGGAGCTGCTAGTTTGCTGAGTTGCAAATGATAATTAAACAGCAAGCACAAACTATGCAAAAGCGGCCAAATTCACACACTCGTTTTGGAATATATTAGTGGACAAATGTAGGGAATAGTGAATGAGGGTATAGGGGCGATTTCGAAACACAGCCGAGGAGTGGATACAAATTGTTTATGCACAAGTTTGTTAACATGATCACCAAACTTTCAAAAGCATATAAATCCAAACTGGCTGATGTTGAACCCATAAAGAGGTGTAGGACTGTGAAGCTTTAGGGGTGTGGATGGACTCCACCAACTCCATCTATGTTTTGATCAACGTTCTGAATCCGATCTGGATGAAGTCTTTGACAAAAAAGTTTTTGTTCAAAATTGTTTTTGATAAACAAGACTGATAAAAAATATGATTTAAATTTATAAAAGCAGAGGCTCTGCTCTTTCTTTATATATATTGACTGTTTATATATTGAAGAAAATTCTGGAAACAGTGCGTTTCATAAAAAAAAACACTGAACCTTGCATTAGTCTTGCAAATACGGACAGAATACCATCATAACATACGAAATATAAAAATGGCAGCCATTGTCATGATGATATAGTCTTTTGAACAAAACATTAAACTGATATTTCATTCAGATGCATTGACTAATATTAAATATGAATATATATGTTCTTTGTACCAAAATCTTGGACTTTCTAACATGTAGAAAGACATGGTAAAGTGTGTATTAGTAATACTAATTTAAAGGAGCTGTATGTAAGATTGTGGCCAAAACTGGTACTGCAATCACTGTATCCCCTCCCCCTCCCCCCTGACTCGAGGTTGCCAGATATGCTGCAGGATCCAGCAGGAACGTAGGCTGCTACAAGGAGCTGCAGCTGTGCTAACTAGAGCAGAGCTGGCAACCCGGATGCCGAAACACTACTGACTTCGTGATTGGTAGATAGGTGGAGGGTGGCGCTTCAGGCCAAAACACAAGATGACAACATCAACATCAGTTGAGGGCTGCAACTTCACTTTTTAAATGACAATATCCTGGCCGTACTACTGTTGTCAGTGATATAAGTATTTGAAATGAACATGATTTCTTAATGTCTAGTCACATATCGGGGCCATTTTATGATTAATTGAAATACATTTCTTACATACAGCTCCTTTAAGTATTAGTATTAATAGATTTCATAGCTGGGACCATCTGAAAAGGTAAAACATTTGTAAGCATTTAGGTCTTTTTCAAATGTATATTTCGAGCTGAAATCAAACACTTGTTCTCTTCAATGAGGCTGGGGGTGCTGGGAGACAGGAAGAGGGATTATGGGATACATTAGAGAGCGTCACCATGGGGACACTGACCAGCTGCTTGTAGTCGATTTGCTGTCGGATGAGCTTGTCTTCGCTCAGGGAGTATCTGGCCTCTCCTGTGATGGCATCTATGGGACCTTTTTCCATCTGCTGTTTTATAGCACAGTAGAGCATAAACAGAGGCTCGCCAGCACACTCCTGCATAGAGAGAGAGAGAGAAAGCGGTCATAATATACACTTTCGTTACATTTTATTTACTCCCAAAAGTCCACTTATAATGTTAGTCAAGGTTTCTTGCTCCAAAGGTTTACAGTTCATGATCCTTTTCCACTTTCTCACTGACCCACAGAATTCAACATGCTGTTTTTGCAGCTGTGTTTTAAGACTTTTTTATGTAAAGCAAATGACATCTGTTACGATTGGCTAAACAATGCATTCTGGTTAATGGATTCTCACACAACTTCCCGCTTGAAGTTAAAGGGTGATCGTGCCTTTTCTGTTGCTGCTCCGCGTCTGTGGAATGATTTGCCGGAACACATAAGGCTGTCTTCCAATGTTGATAACTTTACATTCTTTTGGTTCAATGTGTGTGTTCCTGTGAGTTTATGTATTTATGTGTTAGATTGTACAACACTTTGGTCGTCAGTGGCTGTTTTAAATGTGCTCTAGAAATGAAAGTGCCTTGCCTAAGGCTGCACGATATATTGAAATAAACTCGAAATCTTTATGACAAAATCGTTCTAGAAAGAATAATTATTTTCCATATATAGCTATTCAAGTCATCTGGTGAACATTCTTCATAATCGTAGAGAAAGCAAATATCGCAATGTCATTTTTTTCCAATATCGTGCATCCCTATTCTAGTCGATTTAGTGCTTCAGTGCTTTAATTTCCAAAAGAGCAAGAAAATCTTGTTTTCCATTATGCCTCCTTTAAAACCTTTTACCTTTAAAGAACACACTAAAGAACATCCTGTGCAAAATACCACAGACCATCAATTCAATAAAATCACAGCGAGCTGTAATTTTCCACGCATTTCGAAAATGCTTAATTGCACCTTTAAATACAGAGGAAAACGCAATGAAAGGAGAGACAAAAAAAGACATTCTGACCAAAAGCAAAAAAAAAAAGAAAAGAGAAATAAGACGGCGAGCGTGCAGAGAAAGAAAGCGCGGCCGTGAGAAGGAGAGACGTGGCCAATCACGGTTCTTTTCAGATGGCATTTGTGAAGTGTGGAGAAGTCTCCAATTACCCACTTAAAAACGTTTGATGACTAAACAGCTATACTGAGGGGAGGCTATTATTTAGTTCTTAGGCGAGATCAGCTTGACATTATTAATTACAGCATGACATCCTGAATCACACTCTTCTAACGCAGACGGAGAGGGTTACCCAGCATCCATTGCAAGCCTAACAGCAAGTCATTCTAAACAACCAGCCTTCGAACTCTATGTCAAATGCATTTAGTCCTAATATATACATCAAATCCGCATCTTTTTATTGCTTTTAGAGGCTGTCTGCGTTCTGGCTCCATCTGCTTTTCATAGTCTGGCTGTTAGACCCTGTTATGACACAACAGATGTGTGTCACGGGATCCGCGCCAGGATTCACTCGCTAACGGACACATATGAACGCTGAATTCACGCAGTTTAGCGTATGCAGCGTAAATGCGGATGACATGAACTGACAGCACAAGAGGAAGCCCTAAAAGTCTGTTAACAAATATTTATATTACCCTTGGAGAGTTGGTTAACCCCTAAAATTAAAATGATGTCATCGTTTTGATACCCTCATGTCGTACCGAACCTGCATGACTTTCTTTTGTGAAACTCTAAAGGAGAAATCATATAACGAAAGCATACAGTGACAATGGTCTGTCAAGCTTATAAAATAAATGAAAAAAAAAAAAAAAAAAAAAATCAAATTAAATATAAAAAATGAAATAAATGCCAATGCTGACCAAGCTTATCTAGTTGGCCAACTGAAAAGTAGCCAAACCCACTGAAAAAAATGGTCTAGGCTGCTTTCAGCTGTTTTTCAGCAGGGAAAGCTTTCATAAAGTATGGATTCAGAAGTGATATATGCCGGTCCAATCAAACTAGCTTAGATAGTATTTTCAGTGGTTAGGCGAGATCAAAAAGTTTTTTTGTACGTTTATTTAAGTCTAGAATATAATGCATAACTGGACTAGTTTGATGGTGATTTATTGATTTATTCATTATATTTTGTTTTATAATTTATATTTTTATTGTATTGTATTGTCTTGTATCTTGACAGTCCTTGGTCACTATGTTTTCATTATATGATTTCTCCTTTTGAGTTGATGTTTTGCTACAGTAGTTATAGCTGGTCTCTCTCGGCCTGGTCAGATTTCTCGAGGTTTTAGTCGGGCTAGGAGACCCAGCAAAAACATCCCCTTGTGTTCCCTTCCCTGTAATAAATAAAAATGTCATACAGGTTTGGAATGATGAGGAGGAGTGAAAAAATGACATTTAATTCCTGGATGAATTAATCCTTTAAGCAGAACATGTTCTATATAACGTTAACGTTACAGTGATCCCTCAAAACAAATGACTGGTAATATGGTAATGTAAACAACATAAATATACAGAATTCAACAGATGTGGATGCTTTGGCTCACAATATATCTGAAATGCATTACAAGTACACATCCGGGCAGTGCAATAGAGCCGTACTGAGGAGGCAATTCATGGTAATTACTTCTAGAGGCCTGTATGGTGGCCAAAACACTTTAACATCTGCACTTATGGGACGTAAAGATATTAGGCGGCCGGCCAGCGCTACATTCCACAGGGCAATTCCAGCCCTGAATGCACAAAGGGCCCGATGTTAGCGCTAATAGCCATCTCAATCAGCTTTAGCTTAATACAGCGGCCATCTTGGTGAACTCTGGAACACCTGACAGGATGTGGGATTGAGCGAGAGCCCTTACGACCTTGACCTTGCAGGCCTGATTTCAGGGTTGGGTGGAAGCCGTGGCATTCCTGAGTCGCTATCTGGAGAGTAGGCTTTAGCGAGATTTATTAGCAGGCTTTGCGATGAGTCAGCCTGTCAAAAACGTCAGGGCGACAAAATCTTGTGGCAAACAAGATGCTAGTTAGCCAGAGAGAAGTTTGAGGTAGAGGCTCAATTTCATGTAGGACTTCACATAGCACATTATTAAAATTTATTGAATGTTAATGGTAGAAAACGGGTCACAAACCTTAAGGAAGCGGTGCAGGAGGAACGTGAACCAGTTGGTGAGCATCTTCTCAGCCACAGATTCAGTCCTGCAAAGACAAAGCAATCCATAAATGCAGATGATGCTGTGTGGTTACTAGGGTGTTCTAAATAGTTGCTAAGGCATTGCTAGGTGGTTGTTATGGTGTTCTGAGTGGTTCTACCATGCTGCTATGTGGTTCCTAAAGTGTTCTAGCTCATTGTTAGGGCAATGCTAGGTGGTTGCAAATGTGTTCTTGGTAGCTGCTAGGCCGTTGCTATGCAGTTGCTAAGGTATCCTGCGGCATTGGTAGGGCCTTACTATGCTGTTGATAATTTTTTTCTGGGTGTTTTTTGCATGCTGCTATGTGGCTGCTTAAGTGGTATTATGTGTTATGAATGGTTGCTAGGGCATTACTATGAAATTGCTATGATGTTATGGGTAGTTGCTAGGGCATTGCTATGCAATTGTTAAAGGGTTCTGGGGGTTTTCAGGGCATTGTCAGGTGGTTGCTAAGATGTTCTGGGGGTTGTTAGGGCACTGCTTTGTAGTTGCTATGGTGTTCTGGCTGTTTTCTAGGGCATTGCTATGCAGTTGCTAAGGTGTTCTAGGGGTTGCTAGGGCATTGCTAGGTGTTTTCTAAGATTTTCTGGGGGATTGATAGGGCCTTACTATGTTAGGGTGTTCTGAGTGGTTTTATCATGCTGCTAATGTGGTTGTTCAAGTGTTCAAGGTGGTTGCTAGGGTGTTGCTAGGGTGTTGCTATGCAGTTACTAAGGCATTCTAGGGGGTTTCTAGGACATTGTTAGGTGTTTACCAAGATGTTCTGGCGGATTAATATGGCCTCACTATGTTAGGGTGTTCTGAGTGGTTTTATCATGCTGCTATGTGGTTGCTAAAGTGTTCTAGGTGGTTGCTGGGGTGTTGCTATGCAGTTGCTAAGGTGTTCTAGTGAGTTTCTAGGGAATTGCTATGTGGTGTGGGGTTGCCAGGGCATTGTAAGGTGGTTGCTAAGATGTTCTGGTGAGTTCTTAGGGCGCTGCTATGTAGTTGCTAAGCTATTATGGTTGTTCTCTAGGGCATTGCTATGCAGTTGCTAAGGTGTTTTTGATGGAATTGCTAGGTGTTTGCCAAAAATTTCTGGGGGATTGATAGGGCCTTACTATGTCAGGGTGTTCTGAGTGGGTTTACCATGGTACTAAGTGGTTGTTAAAGTGTTCAAGGTGGTTTCTAGGGTGTTGCTATGCAGTTACTAAGGTGTTCTAGGGGGTTTCTAGGACATTGTTAGGTGTTTGCTAAGATGTACTGGGGGATTAATATGGCCTGTGGTTGGTAGGGTGTTGCTATGCAGTTACTAAGGTGTTCTAGGGGGTTTCTAGGACATTGTTAGGTGTTTGCTAAGATGTACTGGGGGATTAATATGGCCTGTGGTTGGTAGGGTGTTGCTATGCAGTTACTAAGGTGTTCTAGGGGGTTTCTATGACATTGTTAGGTGTTTGCTAAGATGTTCTGGGGGATTAATATGGTCTTACTATATTAGGGTGTTCTGAGTGGTTTTATCATGCTGCTATGTGGTTGCTACAGTGTTATAGGTGGTTGCTGGGGTGTTGCTATGAAGTTGCTAAGGTGTTCTGAGGGTTGCTAAGGCGTTGCTATGTGAGTGGTCATTTGATAATGATATGATAAGGAGTGGTTATAAGTGCATATAATTTTTTTTACAAATGTGATGATGAATCCTCAAGTAACTTTGGAGGATATTTGAATGGTCATGTTCCACAATATGAGACAGTTACCACCTCTTACCGTCTAAGCAGCAGTTTGGGGTGGTTACGATTCTCCAGGTTCTTTTCGATCAGGTCGGCCAGAAGCTGTTTGAGAACCACAGTGGCGTACTCCATCCGTCCCTGCAGTGCCGCCATGAGGAGGGAGGCCACATTGCCACGATCCCGCATGGAGAAGGACCTTTGAGCCTCCAGTGTGTGGATGAAGGTCAGCAGGAACATCTTGTTGTGCAGCAGTTGACTGAACAAGCGCAGAGACTTCTCCACATTAGCTGGAGACTGAGAGGAGAGGGAGCATTTGATTAAACGAAAGAAAAAGCAGGAGAACAAAAACAGAAATGGAAAAGGCAGACAGGAAGGAGATGAGAGAAACATGTGCAACAACAATTGTTGCCTGAATGCATACTTGGAAAAAAGCTCAGCTGCGGTGAGATTTAATTGTTCTTTGCTGACTATTTTCAAAACATTTTTTGGTAAGGCACGTCTCTAGACGGCTATTCCACCAGGGCCTTGCAGGGCTGCTGATTTCATTCTGCCTGAGGTTTTAATTAAAAAGCATGCTGAAAGAGGGGCGTTCGCTCTGAAGCTCACTACTGAGACAGCAGTACCGTAGCTTCAGAGCTTAGGGGATCTTTTTAAAGCACATCTAGAGTTTTTTTTGCTTTCTTTTTTTGGCAGAAGGATTAAAAGAAAATGGTCTATGAGTTGTGGCAACCTACTTATTGGCACTTGCGAGTGACAGAAGGCACATGGGGACAGAGAAATTGAACCAGGATGTTTTAAAAGTTCCCTTACGTCCAGCTCCTTTAGAACCGGGTGTTCTTCGATGCCAGGGAACATCACTCTCATGGTGTAGGTGCGATACTCCAGGAAAGGGATCTTCACACCGTCCATGTCGTTCGTCAGCTCTTGGATGTCTGTCTGCAGCTCAGCGAATGCTGAGAAGAATAAAGAACAGAGATATGCATCCATCAGACTGAAGAACACCTCGTATGCTTTGACAGACAGATATACTAGGGGATGTTTGACCATATTTTGAGATTAGTGGCATTGGCACCAATAGCAGAAATTGCTATTTTGTGTGAATCTCCTGACATTTAAGAACTTCATGACAAAGAACTATTTAAATATACTGAAGAGTTCAAATCAACTAAACAAAAATTTCCTTTGTAACTTTTCAGTGCAGCTGGTTGTTTTGTTGATGTTGATCAGAGACTCTTTTCCTGTCTAACTGGGCAGTTTTTACATCCATCACGGAATCAGGCTTGCGAGATTAAATTATCCATTACTGATTGAAAGCATGAAAACTGAAGTCATTTTTCTGTAATTGAGTTTTAGTGCACAATACAATTGTCTGTTCTTAATTTACATTTACTTCCATAGCAGTTGAGTACTATGCAAGTAAGTGTTCATTTAAAAATATATTATATAATTTATTTCAAATATTGTATATTATAAAACTATGTACAAAACATATGTATATATAAAAAAAAACAGTTATATACACACAATACATGGCTATATATATATATATATATATATATATATATATATATATATAAACCTTGTTGAAACTCATGTATTAGTATCACGTATTAGTAGTGTTTTTTTTTACCTATAAAAAACCTTTATATAAGGTTTTTTATAGGTACAAAAAGCACTACTAATACGTGAGTTTCAACAGTTTCAGTCGCCTCTCTGGGAAAGTATGCCTACTGACATATGACACAATAATGATTTTTTTCAAATCCAAATTGCATAAAAAGAAAAGTTGCATATATTCCAGTATCTCATGGCATTCTTTTAACAAATGCATAAATAACACCGCACCATGTCTGCCTGAGCTACAGATCCTTTTAAAGCTGTGAATAAAACCGGAATCAAAGGATGAGGCCAGTATGACGTCATGACCCAGTTCAATCCTTCCACAAAGACTGCATCAAACTCTGCAAGAATCCAGGCTACTGCAGTGTGAGAGCCTCCGACTCGCTCCCGTTCTCAACACAACTGCGTGCCAGGGGCCCACGGGACACCTCGCGCACAATAAAATAATACATCACAGCTCCATTTGATTTATCCTACGGGTTAAAACCATTAGTAGCTAATTAAAACACTCTACACACCTGTTAGAAACAACTTGGCAAGGGCTATAGGCAGCGCAGATGCTGAAGTAACCAAAAATCCTACCTTCCTTGCACTCCAGCGCGACACGGGACTCCAGATTGTCCATCTGCAACTGCAGGCGTTTGAGTGTGCGGTCGGCGTCCCGCGTCTTGCGCTTGTAGGCGATGAGCACAGCGATGATGGCGATGAGGAGGACGCCTCCGCCCGCTCCAATCCCGATGATGGCGGGAAGTGTGAGAGTGCTGTCGGAATAGATGTGAAGCGTTCCGGGAGAATATTCCAAGCCGCCCACGAGAATCTACATGCACAGACAAAAGAAACTATTAGAAGTCAAAATATGGTGCAGGGCTCAATGCTAAGGATTTGTTCTACTTGCCCAGTGGTTCACATTTTAACTTGCCCTACCAAAATTTTCATTGGCCCCATCACAAACCAATTGGGCCAGTGACAATTCTAATCATTCACACTGGCCCCGGGCCATCGGCCAGTCCTTATTGTGAGCCCTGATGGGGTAACGAGTTGAGCACAGGCCCTTCAATCTAACCACCCCGCCGACTTTGGTGGATCATAATGAGGGCTTTTGATTGGCTGAAGGCACTCACACTGTTTCTTCTTGAATGAAATCAGCTTGCAATTAGAATTACCACAGAATTATGCACTTGTTTGACACGTTCACGTCGCGTTTCTCACCCTGCGGTGAGAGAACAATCGCTTGCCGCCTCCGTTAGACACCGTGACCACTAATCCACATTAAATTACTTCAAAAAGTCACTTTGGCACAGGTGTTGAAGGCAATTAGGCACAAATCAGCAGGTAATAGAGGTCTAGTTAGAGATTCGGGTCCGACCGAGGCGTGGTACCGGGAGCTCAGCCTTGCACAATTCGAGGACCAATTAAACGTGGCATCCAGCCATCTGTCCTAACGAGTTTCACCTTTTCGCGATCGCTCGGGCCCTGTGTGGCTGCATGAATTATTGAAACTTGGTGATAGAGGGGAACAAAGTGAATCCTGGAGCGCTGTCGATATGTGTCAAGTCATTAGTCATTTGCTTTCCTGTAGCTCAAACAGAAGAGCGTTGCCGCTTGCAACACCAAGGTCATGGGTTTGATTCCCAGGGAAAGCAAGAACTGACAAGAATGTAAATGTGTACCTTGAAATGCAATGTAAGTCGCTTTGGATAAAAGCGTTTGCCAAATGCATAAATGTAAATATTAGTTGAGTGATCCCGGCACTCTCAATCCCACTATGTCTCTCTCTCTCTCACACTCTTTTTTTTCCCTTTTCTATGGGTGATCTCCACATTATGGATTCACAAACTAGAACTTAACTGAATAATCAGCTCTTTGATATACAGCACGTACTCTTTTTTTCCACAGATCTCATGCTAATCAATCAAACGGAGGGTGTTGGACCGAATTAGGGGGTGTAATGTGCATGAGTACCTTATATCGAGATGTATGGTTTCACCAGTTCATGCCACATCTAAGAGACTCCTGGATTTTATTAGAATTGATCAGTTGAGATGCTATTGATCAGTTCTGAAAGTAATTACTCTGACAAAGTTTGCTTTCAGGAAATAGTATTGGCAAAAAAAATCAAGTGGTTTAATAAAATCAAATAAAACTCATCTACCCATGCATCCCATACCCAAGTTCAGGGCATGATATTGATATTGCTATGAGCTGCTATGTACAGTAGTTCAGAGGTGTGAATCTTTGGGTTAGCAGCAAATCGATTCGATTCATTTATATATATATATATATATATATATAGATAGATAGATAGATAGATTATTGATGCAAATAAATTTGAAATTAAACCTCTAATTAAAAAGCCACATGAGACATTATTCATGTCTGTAGCACAAACAGTGCAGAATGAGCTACATGCTAAAGTTTAATACGTAGGGTTAGGGGTTTGTTAAAATGACTAACGGCAAAACTGAGCAATAATAATAGTGATGATTTCCTGAGTAACCACTAATGAAAGCCGTTATTATCAATAAAGGGGCTGAACTTGTCTCAAATGCTCTCTCTAAGCATATGTCAGGGCTCATGAAGGTTATGAAGGATTCCTGTCTCCTGTTTGTAATAATTGTTTGAGCTGCCAGGAGAGCAGATAGCCAGATTACGTGGGAAATTGCTTGTATCAGCTCGCCCTATAATCCTAATAAGTACTTAATGTACGGCGAGCCACTTCCAGTTGACCTTTATGTTTTCTGTTTTAGCATTAAGGTAAAAGATGCCCATGCAGCAGTGGCTTATAATGAGATTGATTAAATAAGATGCAAAATGCCTGAGACCATGCAAACCAAACATTCAGCTTTTTCACCATCTTATGGCCATCCATTCATTTTCTGCCACCTTTATTGGTTGATATACAATAACCACAGAGTCGTAAATTCCCAGTCAGCGCATTGAGAGGTGAGCATGTTTTGCTCTCTGCCAGCAAGAGAGGCTCGTTATAGATTAGGTTTTCATAATGCATGATGGGAAAATGTCATAGCAGCAGGATCCTCACCATTACTCGCTGTTCTCCGGTCAGATCTGGTGAATCGCAGAGCAGCTGAGATTCAGAGACTGTTAACAGACAGGGCGTTTCTCCAATCATCACGCTGTAATTCAGCCGGGCGTTACCGGGAGCAGGAGGGATGAGGTTCTTGCCCTGTTTACAGATGATGGCACAGAAAATTCAATTCATCAAAAAGAGTGAGCAGTTTTCATTTTTCATTTGATGTGGATCATTTGAATCTCCTGAAAACTTGCATTATATCAAAATTTGAAAGCCTGATTTTTTTAGACACACACACACACACAAATCAGCCTATTTTTCGTGTGTGGATCTTTTTTGTCATTTTTGAATTTGCCATTGTGCCAAAAAAAAAAAAAATCTGATTTCAGAGCAAGAAATGACTAGGACATTAAATTCACCCAAATGCAACAGGAAAAATTTTTAATTATTGATGATGAGATTATGACAAAGGTCATGCCTTCAAGATTATGGGTGATCCTGGTTTGACCTCCAGAATCCCAGCATTCCCAAGAGGATCAAAGGTTGGGTTAGGATAGTACGTGAAAGGAGTTCCATTGAGGATGAGGAGGGCGGATACATGGTCCAGGATGAAGCCGAACTCATCCGGGTGAACTCCACTCTCTGGAGCCTGACGTTTAGTGTAGATGATGCCCGGAGCCAAGCAAGTCATCACAGATTCATTCACCACCATACAAACCTGCAGAGGAACATCCAGACATTATGTTGCAGAAGTAGTATCACATAAACAACAGGCTGTCCGAAATGATGGTGGGGGCAGAGAGGAGAAGGACAGCTGGTCGGGAACTCACGTTTGTGGTCTCCACTCCTCCATATTTGGCTCTGACTTTAGGTTCCTGAATGGTTAGCAGATTGGTTCCTGTGACCGTGAGGGTTGTGCTGCCACTATCAAAACATACAAGCAATACTCGTTTCATTTAGGCTCTAGTAAATGCATTGCAACAATCACATTGAATTTTCATCCAAGATAATGGGCTGACTATAGTTTTTGTATTTACATTTCATCAAAATTAAAAATCACTGCTGTGAGTGAGTTTCTGTTCTCTGAGTGTTTCAGTTGATATATTTATGAGATTCTATTAGGCTTAGTTTTTGAAGGTAGCAAGACATATTAGCCCTGTGTAGACAGCAGACAGTGAGCTATCTCACTAGGGTTTGGAACAGAGCCATTGAGTGTGTGTGAGATTGTGTTAACGTACTTGATGATGCTCCAGTTGGGCTCTACGCTGGAAATGCTAGGATCTTCTGTGTAAATGTAACGTGTTTCGCTGGTGACCTCTGCCTTGTCAATGAACAGCTTGACAGATGAAGCCCCAGAGCCCGATGCTGATGGTGGCGTCACACACACTATCTCACGCACTGTTCTCCTGTCAGAACAAAGTTAAATTATACAAAACCAGAAATATTTGAAGCAATATACATAATTTTGACCATTATTTTTTACAAATTTGCAAAATGTTGACACTGTAAGCTTAAACAAGCCTACAGTGGTCTTGTCTGGCTTTAAGATGGTTTATTTGGTCAGCCAGGATGGCCAATCTGGGGTTTAGCTGGTCAGCCATCTAGTCTCCCAGTTGAAAGGAACAGAAATCGGCTCTAAAACCATCAAAACAGACCAGACTAACCAACTTGACCAGGCTGACCACCTTCGATTTAAGGGTTAAGCTGTTTTAACAGGCTTTTAGCAGGTTGAAAAGACCTCTACTGTATGTGTTTTGGATGCTGGGCTGGACTTCTTTGGTCAACCAGCTTCACCAGCTGATTTTGGTTGGCGAACAACATGGCTAGACCAGCATAAACCAGTGTAGACTAGAATAGAAATGCATGCTGGTCTTTTCAGTCAGAAAACTGCTTTCAGACCAGCTTTAAAGGCACCATAAAGTCACATTTAATGATCTAGAACAAATGAGTTTAATAATTACAATGCTTATTTCTGTTAACAAGTTGAATAAAAAGTAAAGTAAAAACTTCTGTAGTCATTAAATATTCATAAAATGTTTATATATATATATATATATAAACTAATTATTTTATTTATTTTAAATGAATATTTAATTAATATTAAATATAATATGAAATGAAATTAGATTTTTAAAATTATATATATATATATATATATATATATATATATATTTATATTTATATATTTATACACTTTACTTTTTAGTTTTTAATGTATTTTTTTTCTCAAACTTTTTTATTTATGGTTTCTCTACCAGCAAGTCCACATGGCAAGACCAGCATAAACCAGTCTAGACTAGCATGGAAAAACATGCTGGTCTTTTTTCCTTCCAGGCCAGGAACTGACAACATTATACAATATATGTCTTCTAAGCAGATGTTACTGCAGTTTAATCACCACACAGTTCACTAACAATCAGAACTAGTAATGCATCATGTTTCTTGGCATGAGCATGTGGATGTATTTGGGGACAGCCATGCACGCTCATTTAATTTCATGTGGAAATGACACATCTCGCTTCCTCCGAAGTCCAACTGTATCCCGCAGATGTCGAGAGACGCAGATGTGAACCGCGCTGGAAGATCCGGTTAAGAGCTGACAGAAAAGCTGCTCACCTGACAAACAGACACTCTTCCTGGGCCAAAAGCACGGTCACGGCGCTCCCGGCGTCCAGATGTCGGCCTGAGATAGTCAGCCTGGTCCCGCCGGACACGGGTCCTTTCTCCGGCCGCACCCGGTTGAAACCCGGAGTCTAGTGGGACGAGAGAAACGACGGTAACTTCCGAACAGATGGAGCTTGCTGCAGCGTGATACAGACGCTCAAGCGTGCACTTGTTTTCCCCATTCTGGTACTACACGAAAAGATTACACTCATCACTGTAATAGAAATGTCCTGTTTGCTCTCGCTCCGTGCAGGGCTCGTTTGTTTCGGCACAGGACCTGTCAGGCCGCCCTCTCGCAGTAATTAGTTGCATACCTGTGTAATTGGTCGGAGTGCGTGTTTTCATTTGCTTTACCCTTCTGCACGACTGAAGCTGCCTGGACGCTATTGATTAGATGTTGAGGGAATCCAGGCAGGGTCATCCATTTATATACGTGTGCGCGCGTGTGTGTGTGTGTGTGTGTGTACGTACAGCTCCTGGGCTCGGGATAATAGACTAATGCCCTATTCCTGCTGGGCACCACTTAAACCTCTGCGGGGAGGAGGGGGTAATTGTGTCATTCTTTACATCCCCCTTCCCTTCAACTACATTATCACATGGCCTCCACCAGTTGATTTGATTGGCTAACAGGATGTAGGAAAAGGGAATCTTAACGATTCATCGGTTTCAAGTGCAAAATCGGATTGGCTGAGTCTCAAAGGATGGATACACATTGATTAGCTGCTCGTAAATCACCACAAACAAAATGTTAGCAGCGATAAGGGAATCGATACAAAAAGAATGATTAAAATATAATAACTACATCCAAAATCGAAGGCAGTTGCCTCACTGGCCAGTCAATGTGTGAAGCCACCTGGAAACTGCTTTAAAATGCACCATAATGTTACATTTAATATTCTAGAACAAGTTTGAGTGTTTAATAATTACAAAGCTTATTTTTTGGCTCAAATGGAATCATAAGTTGAATAAAACTTATTATAAATAAAGTTTATATACAACAGAATAAAATAAAACAAAAATAAAAAAGTAATATATATATATATACATATGAAATTGAATTAGAAGATGAAAAAAAAAAATAGGCTATATACAGTATATATAAACACATGCATTTTTTTCTATTCCATATTCCGAACTTCTAATTCCATTTCAGAAAAGAAATAGGCATATTAATAATTAAATATATTATTATGATTATAAATAAATAAATAAATAAATAAATGCATAAATTAATTATTTTTATTAATTTTAATTTTATTACTTTAACATACAACTTATTTTTTCAATTCCATTTCAACTAAGAAATAAGCACTGTAGTCATTAAATATTCAAAATAAATAAATAAAAATAAAAATTCTGTCAACCAATCATTGAACTGCGCATACAGGATTTGTCTTGATGCCTTCAACCCTCCACTGCCTTATAAGACAATATTTTTCAAGTTTCATCAGACACAGCCAATATGTCTTAAAAAGTAGAGGTCGTACCACAAAAGAGTATGTCTGAGATGACTGGGTACGATATTCGGCACTGCAGTCACCGATACACAGCTCCACCGGACCACCAGGGGGACTCGACATCAGAGATTCTTCCATATCACACACAATCCTGCAGGTCAAGAACACAGAAATCACTCCTGTACAAAACACTGTCCATAAACGTGATACTAACTCATTCAAATTAAAGCGTCAGTAAGCCATTTCTGAGAAACGCTGTTGAAAGTGGATCGGACCGAGCAGCACAACACACTTGCAGCCAATCAGAACTAGGGGGCGTGTCCATTCATGATGGGGGAGGAGCAAGAGTGAACAACAGGGAGATTTGAAGAAAGACTGTAGAAAGAGAGGTGGCTGAGAGACATTACAAAAGAGAAAAAGGTCAGAGGAATATCACAGAAAAGAAGAGATATGACCAGGCAAGAGCTTTAGGATAAGGATTATTTTGTTTCGCTTCAGCTATGATAGACGCACCCATGCTAGTGCATTCTGGGGGTGGAGCAATGAAGGGAGGGGTGTGTTTGTTTGGTTTGATTGAAAAATGTTTAAATCAAAATGTTTAAAAAGTGTTTCTCTGAAATCCCTCACTGCACCTTTAAATAGTGACATGAGAAGTATGAAGCTGAACTTGTAGTGTATAGTATTTCTTATAACCCACCTCTCAGCACTAATGTATTCAGAACCAGCAGGGTTACAGCGAACTCCCGCCACACGCACATGTGTGATCTCTCGAACCTGCAGCCCCAGATTCTCTCCTTCGATGGTCACGCGTGTGCCGCCCTCCTTCGGCCCCGTCAGTGGACGAATCTGTGGAGACAGAGATGACAGCTTCTCATTGGAGGATATAAAACACATTCTAAAAACTGTAAAGGTCAACACTCTGAAAGGTGCAGTCTGGGATATCTGCCATTCAGGAGAATTGTATATTTTGTGTTTTTTTAACCATACGTTAAGGGACAAAATTCCTAAAAATGACTCCATAAAAAAGCTAAAGCCTGATAAAACCTCTTTTGAGGAGATCCCCAGTGAGAAAAAAAGGTTTATATACAGTATATAAAAATACAACAAATATAAACAAATGAAGAAATACATAAATACAGTTTTAATTCTAAAAATGGTAAATACATGAGATAAATAAAATAATTTTAGTTCTAAAAACATAAAAAAAAAATGAATGAACAAATAAACAATAAAGATAAATAAAGATATATAAAAAGACTGCAACTACACAATAATTGAAAATAAATAACAATAAATAATAAAGATGAATGAATTAATAAAATGTTAACTATAATAATAAAGATAAATCAATATTTTTCTATATTTTTAGTAGTAAAAAAATATATTTTATAGTGGTAAAAAATAAAAATAAATGAATGAATAAATAAACAAACATAAATAGAGATAAATAAAAATAAATAATTGCAGTAATTAAAAAAAGATAAATAAAAGATAAACAATAAAGATAAATAAATAATTGCTGTAATTCTAAAAATTTTTAAGATGTTGGTTAAAGTCCTGGCCTTATTGTACATGATTTTATATTGCATTCTACTGCAATACCTAAAGTCGCTATCATAATTATTTTCCTCATCGACTAACCTGTTTCCGTCAGAAACGTCACATTATGGACTAAAAGGGTTGGCGAAGGTCATTGCATGTTGAGTGTTATGTTTCGTTAGGGTTCATCTGAAAACAATACAAATCTATGGTCCAAGATGGCTTTCATGATGTGTGTTACCTTTGTGATACGAGGATGGCTGCAGCGTACGTTGCGTCGTCCTTGATGCATCCAGTTGTGTTCGGGTGAAGGACAGTGTTGCTTCAGGAGACACTTCTTATCAGCCAAACACCAGCCACACTCAAACATGCTGTCGGCCTTCAGACAGAGTCCACAGCTGTCCCTCTGAGCTTCACACTTATACAGGAGAGCTGCGTACACACACACACACAGAGAGAGAGAGAGAGTGAGAATATAGCCGTTCTCTCGGCTGGGCAGTTAAACGCAGGGCATGTTTGGAGTGGTGCCAGCTGTATGGTGCCAATCGATAATTGAACTGTAAGGGGAAGGTAGCCGAGGCAAAACCCACGCCTGCTTTCGCTGTGCCGTGATTCATGTGCTGCACACCCACACTAATAACTCTGACCAGAAGCCTCGAGGAAGCAGAAAACCAAGGTGCTCCGCTGTAGTGGGTGTGAGGTTCAATACACAGTGGCTCTGTTCCAAACGCTAGTGAGCTCACTCGCTGGTTACTATCTACACTGGCAGCATCGTGGAATCTCATACGTTAGTGATTTGAAGTGCTGTTCACAGGTAGCAACTTGGTTAATAATCACTCATATTTACAAAACAAAAAAGAGCCACTAAACACACAGAGCCTGATGTTAGCATGTTGCTAAGCGAACAAGAATACTTTAATAAACACAAAAATAGAGCATTGTTGATTAAATGCTTTTAACTAGTAAATAAAATATACTTATATTGAAAATGTGACCAATCAAGAAGTAAATTATATAATTAATGAATAAACAAACAAAAAAAAAAGCTTATATTGAAGCATAGTTTTAGTATTTTATACTATTATTATATTTATTATAATATATTTTGACATACATGACATATTTTGAAATGTCCATGTATAATATAATATGTCAAATTTTAAATATAAAAAATATACATTATATAAACTGACAGCTGTGTGGACATTATTATTTTATATTATATTATATTATTTAGGGCTGTCAAGAGATTCAAAATTGTAACCAATTAATTACATGGCCAAGAATGTAATTACTTGGCCAAGAAATTACCCCAAAAGATGATTTAAAGTAGAAATATTTTATTTGATTCAACAGAATTTATTACACAAACTTTTAGGCTAAAACGACCATGTTTTTTTTCAGAAGCTGCATCTGAATTGGTATTTAGATATATTTACAGAGCAAAACAGTTCAGTTACCAACATTCTTCAAAACATCTTGTATATGAATTTAATAATATGATTTCTCTTTTTTTAATGATACTCAAATTAAGAAACTAAACCTGCCAGTAGGTGGCGATAAATGTCTAAATGAGTACGTTTTTGAATCATTAATTTATTTGATTTGTTCAAACAGCTGATTCATTCAGGAATGAAGTAAATGCCTCTCTTTATGAATTGGCCATTGAATCATTGGTTCACCTGACTTATTCGTTAAAAAAGTGAATTCATCAGCAATCAACTGTATGAAATGTCAGATGACCTACGTAGATCTGGGGCGGGGCAGGTGCTTTAAATGCATTTTTTTTTACACAACTAATTCATTAAATTAATGTGTTAAATAGACAGCCCTAATTACATTATACATAAATTATATTTATTATATTTTTACATTATACTATATATATATTACATACATTTTTCTAGACTTTGTCTGCCATCTTGGACAAAAATCTTCAAAAAGCTCGTTACAAGGCATTCTAGGATTGTGAAGCTGCCTTGGATTTTGGGCAAAATGAGAAATCTTTAAAGGCGGCTCTGGGAAGGTGCATGTAGAGGCTGAATTGCCAGACAGACCACTGAAAATACGATTACAGATTTATAAACTCACAACACCAATAATTTACCAGAGAGATTGTATATCTGCAGATACACGGATGAGCTGTGACTTTCTGTTCCTTTCTCGGCTCTATTCCTTTGAAAGCACAGAAACGCTCTGTAATAGCAAACCTGATGAAGTTCTCCTCAAGAGATATATCGACTCCTGGAGGTCTTTCGATTTGTATTTCTCAAAGTGCTACAAGTAAATGCAAAGTGACAGAGGTGCGGACAGGTTAAAAGCTGACAGCCGTGGATTCTATACCATCCTCTGCAGTAATGTGCAGTTATATAAGGCTGAAGCAGGCAGAAGCCCCGTTATTAATAAAATATGCTGCGGCGACTGAAAGAATACCTGAAAGACTAAGTGTGTTTGAACAGACTGTGAAATCCAGATAAAATAAAATAAAACATGCATTAAGTTCCACTTACACAAAAGGTAACACACCCTCCCACATCAAGAGGACACTGGGAATGCCAATAAAATATGAATGTAGAGAGGATAGCTTCAATACTACTTCTCTTTAGCTTTAGAAATGCCACTAGGGGGCTTAAGGTGAAGTGTGTGATTTCTTACCTCGCATGGATGACGGCTTGTCGATGGGAAAGTCACCATCCCACACGATGGAGAAATCCACAGGCAGGTCTCCCATCTCATTCCCTTCATACCAGTACTGCGAGAGGAAAGCAACAGAAACAACATCTATATGAGAAAAAGGTTTATACTCCACCCTCTGCATCAAGTTCCACTGATTACATCTTTCTTGACGTAAGAAAAACAATCATTTGCAAACTACACAGAACTACTGGAAAAATATGCCCAAATCACCGCTGACATTATTTGACGTTCTCAAGAGACAATTACAGATGAGGATGATGTTATCGGGTCACTTTCTCCACCGGCCCTGCTCAGAATCAATCCTGATCTTTCCTGACCCAATGGAAATTAGCTTAAATCCAGATCTATGATTTGCTACACACTTCACAGCACTCTTGGAAAAACACGTCCAATCACGACTGACATCTTCTGAACATCACATTGACGAAGAGCATGACTGCAGATGATGACAACGCAATCGTTTCACTCTCTTCACAAGCGCTTCTTTCATTGTTGATGAGGCCATACAAAAAGAGTTCAGATGCAAAAGCCTCTAAGTGCTACATTTTCTTCTAGAATGATCATTTTTATCAAGCTTGTATATTTAAGTTCAGTCATTTCACTTAAATGGCAATGAAAATTACCAATTAATTGTCATTTAAGTGAAATTACTGAACTTAAATATACAAGTGTGTGTGTATATATATTACAGCCCATATATATATACACACACACGTATATATATGTATATACACTAGGGCTGTCAAACGATTAATCTCGATTAATCGCATCCAAAATAAAAGTTTGTTTTTACATAATATATGTGTGTGTACGGTGTATAATTTTCTATATATAAATACACACACATGCATGTATATATTTAAGAAATATTTGCATGTATATACTGTGTATATATATTTATATTATATATAATTTATATTATATATACATATTTTATATATAAATAACACATTTTTCTTAAATATATATGCATGTGTGTGTATTTATATATAGAAAATAATTATACACAGTGCACACACATATATTATGTAAACACAAACTTTTATTTTGGATGCGATTAATCGCGATTAATCGTTTGACAGCCCTAATATACACACACACACTCTCTGATAGTTTAAATAAATAATGTGAGAGAGAGAGAGAGAGAGAGAGAGAGAGAGAGAGAGAGAGAGAGAGAGAGAGAGAGAGAGAGAGAGAGAGAGAGAGAGAGAGAGAGAGAGAGAGAGAGAGAGAGAGAAACGCTCGATGGTGTTTTAAGCCCCCAATGGCTCCTTAGAGGCAGCTAACCCTACCCTCAACCTTAAACCTACCCATCCCCTCGCTGCCTGGAAGGCACCGTTGGGGGCTTAAAACACCAAACACCGAGAGAAATTAAATGAATAAATTGAACAACCACACACAAATATATGTTGCTAAAATAACTTTTTCTATTTGTGGTGGGGACAGCATAAATATTTGCAGGGCTTGTAAAAATCAAGTTACCAGAAAAAATACTCATTAAGTTGTGATATGGCGGATCTCAGGCACGCGGCTGCAGCTTGTCATGTGGAGCAGAAAGCAGGTGACGATGGTTTTTACTGTCCGGGATTTAATTAGCAACACTGAGAGCACTTATCCAACGCAACCCTGAGAGAATATCGCTGATCAGGCTCATCGATCGGCGGCTGCTTGCTTAAGAGCCTTCGAGATAGGATGGGGAGTCCAAGAGAACACAAGTAAACTTCCCAGAGCGAAGCTCCAGATTCAGCATTACAAACCACCACAATGGCACTTTTACCTTCGCTTTCCCTGATAAATGTGCAATCATGCTATTTGAAAGGCTACAGAAAACTAAAAGGCCTAATTCACTATATAGTTCAGCACGTGGTATATTTCAGTGCAAAAATCAACACATTTGTATCTGAACTGTCTTATGCAAACTGAGCCAAGGGATTTATGAAGGATTTATGCTGAAATGTGTTTCATTAATGCATCCAAATTAGTTTATTATTAAGGATGAATACACTAAACAGTTTATCATGTGGTAGATTTCAGTGCAAAACCAGTTACTTCTTCACTTAATATGCAATTACAGATGAGGTATTCATCTCATTCACTTTATATGCACTTTATATGCACATTAAGTGAATATCTGTATGCTAAGTGTATAATATACATCTGTATAATAAGTGAATATCTTATTCACTTAATATGCAAGATATGTATTTATGTTGTTCAATTGTGGACACTCTTTTCATGTTCACCCGATTTTCATGATTATTTTGCAAACCGAGCACTAAAATAACATAGCCGACGTGCAAATAAACAATGCTTTTCATTCTTACTGAATTCCCCCCAAGCAGTGAAAACTGCACTGAATTTATTTCGATTTATGGCCAAACCAAAATCTATTTTGGAAAAAAGCAAAAGAACACCCTGCCTCGATGAAACCTCATGCCTCGGCCAGTCATTAAGCCCGATTGAAACGTCAGCTGTTACATCAGCGTTCATTCAGCCGCACAGCCCAGATAAATCACAACAGAGAAAACAAGCAGTGCCACATCGTTCCCCAGCAGTCTGAGAGGCCCCGAGGAGTGGAAAATGGCCCTCAGTGGTGTGTGCGGTAAAGCCCGAATCTTTCTGCAGCTGTTCTGGGGGAAAATATCTGGGAGGAACTCAAGCGAGCTCTGCAGTGGAAAAGGTGGTGAAAAGCTGAACTAAACCTCACTCAACCTGTTGACGCCAGGCACCCAGCAGACATACATCTATATGAGACACAGCTGCTGGGGTCCCGGGCATCTTAATTGGGGTCAATTACAGACGACCAGCATACTGGCATACAGGTCGCAGAGGTCATGACTTCCACATCATTAACCCATCTTGAAATTTGTTGAGCTATTATGCAGTCAAGCTATAAGGAAAAAGGCCTGATTTACTAATAGCATTTTATAGAAGGTGCAAAAATCACAAGCAAATGAATGGTAGAGATATCAAACTGTGTCTTTCCATAGAACACGTCAGTAAAATTACAAATAAAAATGTCTTTGTTGCTAGCTAATTTCGTCCAACAGGACTTTTTCATGAAACAAAAGCAGAACGGATGTGTAAATCCTTACATAAATTGGCAAATTGAATGACTATTTACACAATAATGGTTTAATGAACAATGCATGAAGGAGGCCTAATCCTAATGAGACTCTTTTTGTGTTTTTTGAAAATAAAAGCATCTATTAAAACAAAAGAGTATTTCTATATTATAATCTAAATCATATATAATGCATGTGTATGTACTATGTATATTTACATATACATTTAGTTTTTATATTATATATTATTAAAGAAGCGTGTCTGCGAGAAGACTATTTCTATAGTAATATACAATATTAATAATATATAAAGTGTGTGTGTGTGTGTATATATATATATATATATATATATATATATATATATATATATATATAATTGTTTTTTTTGCAATATTTATATTGCACACACATATATCTTATATATATATATATATATATATATATATATATATACTTATATATATATATATATATATATATATAAATACACTATTATACACTTTTTTTTTTTTTTTTTTTTTTTTTTTTACATTTTGAGCAATAATGTGATAGATTTTCTTGCCTATTGCCTCTCCTCTGGTGAAAGATTTGAGCTTTGAGGAGATTAGCCTCCGTGTGTAAATGGGTGGAAGCCTTTGTGTTTGCCCATACAATACCGCTTATCTCTGCCAGAAGTGAATTGATTTTCCTCCGGCTTGTCTTCCCACTGTATCGCAGTGTGTTATGTGTAGACAGCCTGGCCTGGTTCTGTCAGAGGCCTCACTGGAAATGACTGGCAAACGACAGCAAGGTAATATTACCCCCGAAACCGTCCTCAATTTATCAGCAGCCCTGAATGTGCAAAACACAACCCAGGACGGGTCCTATCACAGGAATAAAGGCCGTTTCCACCTTTTTGATTTAGCTTTGTTCACATCCTTGGGGTACATTTCAATCCCGTTTGCATGTTTAATCAAAGGCTATAATATCTGCTAGCGGCACGTGGGTTTTTTAAGAGACCACTTTTAAAAATTGGTGTGCTCAATAATCCACTTATTGGAGCTAAGTTAATACGGTGCTACCGTTTATGGCAGCGGCTATGATGAATAACTGGAGATATTGACTCAGGGGGGGGGGGGGGAAATGCTGCTTCTCGAAAATGTAGCCTTCCCTTGAAATTAAGTGATTGCAATTAATTCAAGTGGAACTCGCTGGAACTAAGTATTTAGTCTTTAATAGGATTTTATTGTTAAAAGATGTTTTCATATACCTCATCTCTCTGGATACACTCGGCTCCAGTTGACCTGTCAATGGCGTCGTGTTCAAGTGACAGAATGAAAATCAATATAACTTAATGATGGAGGACCTGTACATTTAATTAAGTTACAAATTGGGGCAGACTCAGCGAAAAAAGACAACGGCATCAATGGTACGAGCAAAATGAGCCCGCTGTGTGCGAGGCATTACTTTAAGGTAACCTAATTACTGAATCATAGCTATCCCATTACTAACGACAGTCCAGTAATAACAGCACATAATTCACTTCACCGAATGTTGCGTCATGGACTAATTCCTAGGTTGGGAGAGGGGAATTCTGGGTTATGATAAAAGATACAGCCTCTGTCAGTCCAACTATGATGTGATTTGGTCTGGTCGAGAGCCACTGGAAACAAATAATGGCAAAAGTGGTTCTCCTAAAGCTAGGAGGATAAGGAAAGGCGGCCACATGGATGCGCAAGCAACGCGTGTCACCATAAATGAGGTGGATGCGCTGACCTAAGGCAAACCAAAGCATTTTTCTGGTGTGTCTCTCTTGGAGGGATTTCTTCATTTGGAGGTTCTAGCGCAGCTGAGCCTCTTAATACACGATCAGCTCAGGGCGCAGTTAATGTGATACATTACAGCTGGGACATATACAGTAGATTGATCACCGCATTAGTTGATACATTTATTTTAATAGTGCCCACCTGCTTCCACACGGCAACCTAATAGCATTTAGAGTTTACAGAGACTGGTTGGAAGAAGCAGAGGACACCCATGATTGCAAGTAACTGAAATGACCCAAGAAACTTTTTTTGGCCAGGCGAAAAACTGCTCGCATACAACCCAGGTGATCGTTAAAACACATTTCTCTCTGGTAGTACGGTATAAAACGGCTAATGGCTGATTGAGCACTTGATGAGAATAATAGAATAATGAGGGTGAGGTGGTTCAAAATGCCTGACAAAAATAACATGTAAGTGTTTTTATTCAAAAAGCTTCCGCTACCCTGCATCGAGGATAATGGGGTTCTTTGTAAGGGCCCTCTCCATCAAGAGTCTGGTTCAGAACTTGGGCATTGTGTAAAAAAGGCCTTTGGCGGTACGTTTCCCCGGTAACACGGCCGGTGCCTGTCGCTAAGGGGTCAGCGGCGCTTAGCAACACTTACGCTCATGGACTCAATTTGGAGTATTTTGCACACCTCTCCCTTCTTGGAAAAAAACTTGATTTTCTTTGGATTTCGCTTCAGCCAAGCAAAAAGCACACTAAGTACAGACTTTTTTTTCATGACTGAAATTAAAAAGCACACATAAAGCAGGTGGTTATTATGTTCTGACGGGAACTAGCATATTTATCTAGATGATGTACTGTACGAGCAGATGTTCAACCTGTGTTCAAGCTATAGCTGTGCATTTCTGATTCTTGAGTGCCACAGTACAGAGAAGTGGTATAATATAGTCACAACCTTTCATAACTGAGAATGAGATCTTTTGAAATACAAATGGACCAGTACCATCCCCCTGAGGCACACCTTATTGGAATACCATCTTTGCTTTGCTTTCAGATGATTTGGCTGTTTAGTTGATATCATTATTACTAGTGAGTACTAAGTAGTCAGATAGCTTTGTCCAATCAACTTTCAGTACACTATTATTCAACGTTAAATGTCTGAACACAATCACATTGGTTGACTAGCTCATGAATTGGACCTTTCGGTCACCAGCCCTGAACTTTTATTACTATCCCATACACACCATGACTACACAATCATTGATTCATTTATTAGCTAGCACAATTAGTATTTTGTTCATTATTACAACCATTAGCTTTCTCACTACTTGCTGAGTACAGTAAACCCCATTGTAATGTATGTGATGTGGAAGCTACACAATAGCAGCATTGTGAGATACTGAAAAAGCAGCTGTCTGAATTCTAGGGTGAGGCAGGAACGGGAAACAGCCGAGAAATTAGGGAGAATGCAGGACCAGTTAACTTGATTTTTGTCAAAAATAATGACCTCTCCAATTCCAGTGCGAGATGTGCCCTAAGGGAGACCACTTACATCAAGATAAGAGCAGATTAACTAGCTGTAATACAACACCCGTAGCCTTTGTCTTCAACACTGTGAGGTCTTTTCAACATCAATAAAAAACTGCTAATATTCAACACTAGCATGCTACAAAAAAAGTAGCTATAGAAAGTGACTATTGTATTCAGAATAAAGAATTGGGTGCTAAATATTAAAAAAAAATAGTAAATTGTAGTTGAAAATATAAGACTCAAGTAATAAATTCACACCTATGATATTAGTAAATAAAAACAAAAAAGGAATGAAACACCTGAAATACTATTTAAAAAAAATGATAGCAGAGAAAACATGATTGAGGACAAATATGAGGTTGAATTGAAGTTAAACTGTACGAGTAAGAGAATGTAACAGACGGAATGACCTCAAAAACCTCATCCTTTTTCTATTTACTTCACCTTTCAGTAACGAATAGAGCTATATGAATACCTTTCTTGAGTAGAGTACGAAAAAAAAACCCAGCTGACTGTTTGATGCACGTTCTCAGGTGATGTGTAAACAGAAGATGAAACTGATTGATTCAGCGTCTCCTATCTGAAGGCACTCACAATTTCATTAGCATGGACCCCACGGTCTCAAAGTCACCTGCTGCCGGCTCCCAGAAGACTAAGCTGTGCCATTCGCCTTGACTGCCATATTGATTGATTTTCGCTGTCTCGTGTGAAAGCATGAGAGAGAGGACACGTGGTGAGGTAGGGAGTGGCGGGCGGACGATGACACTCTCCTGGGAGCCTGTGTAATTTGTATCAGGTCTTCGCTGATGTTCGATTGCTATTCAGGGAAGATGCATGTCATGAGAGAGATGATGTGCTTTTTCTTTACTGTGTCACTGGTAATCACACTATCAATTAATCTGTGCATGCCCAGACCAACACAGATAGCACAATGAGGTGAGAGACAAAGAGACTGAGAGATAAGAAACACAAGGGGGGAAGGGAGCCGATGAGGAGAAACAGTGAGAATGTGAGGATTTTGTTTCTCATCACAGTGAGGAGAGTATCTCATCTAGAAACACTGCAGTCCGGAAAAACACAATGCAAGTGAACGCAAATGCTTCTAGTTATGCCATTTATAACGCAACACAAGTACGAATCACAAATATTATACTAACAAAACAATACCAGAACAGCCACATCAAGTTGACAGTGAGATAAAGTAGCACAAAACGAACGTATTGCGTAGCATAACATGTAATGTAATGTTTTTAGAGATAACTAAAACTAAAAGAGATAACTAAGAGTAACAATTTTTACGGCATGCATTGCAATAACATAGTTCTAGTTCTAGTTCGTACAGATGCTTCCAAATTAAATTACAGGACTTTTATAGACATTAAGCACTAATTTTGGATTTTTTCAAACATTCTTTATTGCTTAATTAAAAAAAACAAAAAAACAAAAACTTTTTTTTAATTTACATTTTAAATAAAAAATTATTAAGTAAAATTAAAAAGTGAAATCAAATAAAAAGTCTGAACCATTAACTCAACTCAATACAGGTAAATTCATCAAACAAATTCTTTATTTCTTAATTTCAAATTTCTAAAAAATAAAAATAAAGTAACAAAATAAATATAAGTTCTTCATTTTAAATGTTTAATAAGAAAATTCAATTGTAAATAAATTAATAAAATAAAATAAAATAAAATAATAAAACGTCTGAGCTATAAACTTGTTTGTATTTGCTTGTACAGCAAATACAAAGAGGTAAAAATGTACTTGGCTCAAAATAAACGCTAACGTAACAGTACTTGTTTGCAGCAGGAAACTTTTCCAGTACAAAACGTTTTTCATGTAAATATATATAAAAAAAAGTAATTTAGTAATCTATTTGAGTCACGTGTGCAACAGTTTTGCAGTCAGTGTGTACAGGCAAATTATCACATCGCACCTAGTTATGACACAGATGTTGTTCTGTGAATTTGTTGGTTTCGCAAGACTTGATGAATAAAAGATCTGCACAGAAATCCCCATGTCAATATTCATCTGCAATAAGTAAATAAAAAACCTGTTGCCCTCCATATAGTCTGTTTAGACTGCACAAGTCGCTACGCTTCAATTCCAATTTAAATGCATAGCGCTGTCGGAGACAGCAGCACGGGTCACAGTCAGGGAGACTGATGAACAGGAGGAGATGAGTCCAAACAGATGGAAGGACAACAGTTGCACCGGGGTCCTGCGAGGAGACCTTCCAACCGAGCTTGTGTCATTCCTGGAATGAACGACAATCAATCCAGTACCGGGCGCGCGCTACAGACGTGATCCTCATTATTAAATTGCAACGGGACATCAATTGTCTTGTCGCAGAGTTGGGGCTAGTGGATTGACCTTTGACCCCGTCAGGGTACAGAGGTCAAAGGGCACGCGCTCCACCTCCAGCATGGCAAATCGGGTTCACCGCATTCCTTTTCAGCGTGTCACACTGTCGTGCCAAATTATGAGGCACGTCCAGCGCCTAGCTAATTATCTTACAAGAATCCCTGAGGTTACTGTGACAACCAGATGGGTCACAGACGGCCTGTACCGCCTGCATATGAGAGCGAAAGGGAGGACCGAGAGAGAGAGAGAGACAGACATTCTCAATGTCAACATCTTGACATGCTCCATTTTTCACTGGGATTGAGAAAACAACAGTTCCAGCGTTATAAATTGATGCCTTTGCCGATTTACCCGGATAAAGATTCGTATTTTTTATGATCAGTGATTCAGTGAGAAGTCACCTTGGCTTTCTCAGCACACTTCAGACAAATTCATCACCTCCTCTTTGCCCTACAAGGGACGATTTGAAGCTCATGCTAATTTTTTTTAATGGAAATAATGTCACAAAGCAAAATATAATGAGAGAAAACAATGCATCTGTTCATATGACAATTATTCAAATGCCATCTGGGGTGAGGCTACGCTTGGAAAAATATGCTGATTAATAAATTACATTGTTGCCATTTAGGATACATTGAAAGGAATAGTTCACTCAAAAATAACAATTCTGTCATTATTTCTCACACTCATGTCATTCCAAACCCGTACGATGTTAATAACACAGAAAGCAAACAATCTTCATTCAACGGCTGTTCATAGGAATTCTAAGCTCCAAAACATACTATAAAGCACCATTAAAATAAGTCCATATGACTACAAGTTTTCTGAAGCTTTGAGTGATAAACAGATGCAAATTTAATTCTATGTTTATTGATAAACAAATATGGTGCAGGTTGGGATTAACTAGCTATTTTGCACATTCAAGTTGTGAATTTAATTTATGCAAGTAATTAATATATAAAAACAATCTATCCCACGTGTTCAAGAGAACAAAATAGTTTAGTTCTGGCTTGCAAAAAGGAAAAATATGCTAATGATTTTTTTAAAGCACATTTTTGGATATTGCATTTACATTTTGAAGTTACCATCGTGAATTTATGCAAAATGCCAAAATTCACATAAAATACACTAGTGTTCAAAAGTTTGGGGATGATAAGTCTTTTTAAATGTTTTTCAAAGAGGTCTCTTAAACTAACCTTAAGACTGAAGGCTTTTATTTGACCATAAATACAGCAATATTATTACAATTTAAAAAATCTGTTTTCTATTTGAATATATTTTAAAATGTGATTTATTCCTGTAATGCAAAGCTGAATTTTCAGCATCATTACTCCAGTCTTCAATGTCACATGATCCTTCAGAAATCATTCTAATATGCTAATTTGCTGCTCAAAAAACCTTTCTTATCATTATCAATGCTGAAAGCACTTTGTGATGGAGAGCTCTTGAAGTTGTTTTCCATCACTGTTTTTATTGTGTTCTTACTTTTCTTATGCATTTTATAATATTTAAGTGGCGTTTGCTGGTTTATATCTCCTGTTTTAGCTGAGTAGGCGTGTCCTTAAAGAAAGCGAAAACCTGTAGGAGAGCGCTCATTTTAGATCATTTATGGAAATATTTGTGCAAATGTATGTTTTGGTTGTATCCGTCCTTTTTGTTGTATTTACTGAAGTTGTTTTTAACTCTTGTCTTAGAGATGTGTATGGCTGTCATTAGTAGCAAGGGAATAGTGGACGGATTGTGTTTTAGTGTTAAGCCATGAATCTTTTTTTTTTTTTTCAGGATTCTTTGATCAATAGTAACTTCAAAAGAACAGCATTTATTTTAAATAGAAATCATTTGTAACAATGAAAATATCTTTACTGTCACTTTTAATCAATTTAATGCATCCTTGCTGAATAAAAGTATTACATTCTTTAAAAAAGAAAAAGAAAAATGTAAAGACCATAGCATATTTTAACGTGATGTGTATGTGGATGGAAACCTGGATATTAACAGTCATTGGCTCTCTAATATCCAAATATAAAATCCAAATAATAATAAAAAATAATATCTAATATCCATATCATGACATCACATTGATATTTATAATGCTTGAAACACCAAGGTGAATAAGTAATGACAATTTTTATTTTTATGTGAACTATTCCTTTAAGAAATTCTGCTGTTGCTAAAAAAAACTTGAACCCTCAGATTTAGCCATTGCTATGAAGATTTTTTTTCCTGCATTAATAGCCACTATTCATCATGTGTTGTTAAACTGAAGTGCAGTTCACATGTGTAAGAGTCGTTGTCTTACCGAAGTGTTCTGGCACTGGATGCAGGAGCTGTTGAAACGGACCGCGGGAATGCGCTGGACTTTGCCCTGGATGTTAAAGACGCACTCATAGTTCTTCTGTCCAGACTGAGGCTGGGGCAAGTTTCGAGCTCGCAACGTGATTGGCCGAACGATCCCCGCCGGTACCAGGATGTCGCTGCTGGGCAGAATTTGTGGGCAGCCCTGAAAATGACAACCAAAAAAGACAATACGTTATAATTCAGGCTCAGAGTAAAGCACAAATAATCCCGACTCATAAATATCACAACCCATTCGACTTTCACCGACACTGATTCCAGTTTATTGAGCTTAAGAACAATAAATAACGTCTATTCGACTGAAACTTTGCCTACAAATGTAGCATTCAGTCGCGCGCAAACACACCAGAGATGCTAGGAAAAGAAATTGAGGCCATTAGGGTGGGAAGAACTTAAAATCCAGCAATCTGAGGCTAAAAACCCTATTACACAGCAGTTGCATCCGTCTCCAGTTTTACGAAGCACGGTTCTCTCGGCAGATCACACTGATGAAGCGGTAAATGAATATCTTCCTTAGTCCTGCGTGTCAAGTCGTGCTAGAAGAGTCATTACGGTCTACTCTACCCGTAACCGATTGGAGCATTTATCAAAGAAACTATTTTATATTGACGTGACTTCTGATCGCACTGATGGAAAACTACACATCCTGAGATATATTAGCAGCTCAGAAACAACAGCACAATCTGAAGAGGGGAAACAAGGTTTCTGTTTACTCAAGCCACATTAATTGATTGATGATCATCACTTATTGACGAGTGCACAGAGGTGTTGGTTGCAAAACAGCTCTCCTCCACCCCAGTTGTGCATCCTAGGATATTCGGGACGATCTGTAATCTATTTAACACCGAACAATAATCAGGGTGGCAGTAAAAGCAATTTGCAGGCAGAGCAGCCATAAATCAGTGCGGCTAGCCGGCCAGCGCATCGTCTGCCCGCGCCAAAAAGCAGCACGCTTAACAATGATGCAACTCTTTACCCCGGACCTCCATCAATCTGCACAGGTTTGCATATCAGTGTGACAATAAATCTCATTTTCATATTAGGTGTTTGTAAAGAAGGATTTACTCCCTGTGGAGGCACGAGGGGCGCACAGGTGGCGACTGCAGGGAGAGAAGGATAGCGTGCCTTCATACTGCAAAATGAGCACGATGAATCACCTGTAGTTCTGCGGAAGATGACAACGCTGAGCTAATGATAAATTACTCCAGACGACTGGCCCGTAAACAAATACACAGTCCACGGGCATTAGAAAGCGACTCTGATGATACGAAACTCGGGTTGGGTGTGTTTAATGAGAAAACACACAGCTCAGTCACTGAAAATGGTTTCAGCTGTCGTTATTCTCTGTGAAAATGTTATATGTGTGATACGTGGCTCAGAAGAACCACATAAAATCTTATGCAGACAGACCCCACTTCGCAGTATGTCTACTTCCCTGATATTTAGCATATAAAAAGCAGTCTGTCTAATCTATAATAAATTATAACTGGAATTGAAATATAATTTGAATTGAGGTGGCAAACATGATGCAGAATTTAAATTTGAATTTTAAAGGGACATTTCACCCAAAAATGAAAATTACCCCACGATTTACTCACCCTCAAGTCGTCCTAGGTGTATATGACATTCTTCTTTCAGACGAATACAATCGGAGTTACATTAAAAAATGTCCTGGCTCTTCCAAGCTTCATAATGGCAGTGATGGCTGGAGAAAATTTGAAGCCCATAAAAGTGCATCCATCCATGAAAAAAATACTCCACACAGCTCCAGTGGGTTAATAAAGGCCTTCTGAAGCGAAGCCATGGGTTTTTGTATTAAAAATACCCATATTTATAACTTTATAATCTAAAATATTTAGCTTCCGCAAGACGACCGTACACATACTATGCAAGTCGACTTGCGCCACAAGAGTAACCTGTGACACATGACGTACTGATATAATAGATTTCTACTGTATATAATAGAAGAGGAGCTTCAGTTTGTTGCACATCCCTATTTGTTTAACAAACTGAAGCTCCTCTTCTATTATATACAGTAGAAATCCTCCAACATTTATAGTTTATAAAGTTTTAAATATTGGTATTTTCCTTTACAAATGCATGGCTTCACTTCAGAAGGCCTTTATTAACCCCCTGGAGCCATATGGATTACTTTTATAATGGATGGATGCACTTTTTTGGGCTTCAAATTTTCTCCAGGCATTCACTCCCAATATAAAGCTTGGAGGAGACAAGACATTTTTTAATATAACTCCCATTGTATTTGTCTGAAAGAAGAATGTCATATACACCAAGGATGGCTTCAGGGTTAAATTGAAATTCAAATAAATTCACATAATTCACAATTGGCACAAACGACAGACAGACAGAGACAGACAGACAGACAGACAGACAGACAGACAGACAGACAGACAGACAGACAGACAGACAGACAGACAGACAGATAGATAGATAGATAGATAGATAGATAGATAGATAGATAGATAGATAGATAGATAGATAGATAGATAGATAGATAGACAGATAGATAGACAGATAGATAGATAGATAGATAGATCAATAGAACAAATCACCATTTCACAAATGAAATCAGCTCCTGACCTGCTGCTCACTAGAGTGGATTTCACGGCAGTCTCTTTAAAAGTTCTGAAGAATCCCACAAGAGGCTGATTCGAGGTGATGAAAATGAGGGGGACAAATTACAGCTCATGGAGGAGTGCTAACAGATTGCAGTCATAGATATTTAGCACAGGTGATTTTGCTAATGGACTATAATGGGCTTTTCATCAAGTTTTTGCCGTTTAGAATCGGGGCGCAGCTGCTCCATCATGTGTGTGCACTCAAAAGTTTTAGTACATGACATCATTAGTTTGATCCAAAAACACCATTTGCTAAATATGTTTTTAAAGCTCTCTTGATAATTCCTCCAACCATAACTAATAAACTCACGCTATAATATGAAACCAAAGCATGTTTCAAATGCAATTAATAGAGAAAAACAACAAATAATCTATCTATCTATCTATCTATCTATCTATCTATCTATCTATCTATCTATCTATCTATCTATCTATCATTAGTTCTCTCAACTTATCTAAATCATCCATCCATCCATCCATCCATCCTTTTACAAAATAACTTTAAAAATCATAATGGTTTGGCCAGTTGTTTTCTGCTGTGACTAATGTCAATTAGAAACCTCCCCCATTATTTCTCTTAACAAACCTGTTAACAACATCCATTGCCTGTGTATATTCTTCTCAAATTGAAGGCAACTGCAACCTGAAGACATTTCCTGCCCCTTCCCTCTTAATGTCAGTTTGCTTGTTCTCATTAACAAGCTCCAATCACTACATAATTATGAATTAAACAAGCCAGGGATGGAGTGTTTGCTGAACGTGGCTTAAAGGTTAGAGATGAGCTGAAGAGCTTGTTAACTAAAGAGCAGGGAGGTAATGTCAGCGTTTACCAGTACATAACTCATCACGCCGGGAACACTGCATATATAATGTGTAGTTCTGACGTGAAGCCACATCAATTGAATTCTATATTAATGTGCCATGTTGCCATGGTGGCCTGTAAACAGCTTACGCTTAGGCTAATTAACTATATTACGCACAGAGAAATTGTTTATTATGATTAATACATTTCATTACTTAAAGAACATCCGCGTCTTTGCATAATGTTGTGGCTAAAACCCAGTGACACTAGGCTGTAAACATGTAAAATTATTACAGACCTTAAAGAGATATCAAATTAGGAGTTGAACGACTTCAGATTTTCGACATTTGTGACTAAAGTTGAGTCGACGTCGACTAGTCGCTGATGACGTCAATTTTTGTACAAATAAGCCTGAACCTCGAGCTGAGACTCGAACGCAGGTTTTCTTGTGTACGGCTATGGCATATGACACAGCACTCCTACATAACAGCTTATTTTCATGAGTTATTTTGTCTTTGGGTCGTTATTTTTGCTACTTTGGGTGATATTTCTCACAGATTTCTGCTCGTTCTAAATCAGATATAGATAAACTAGTACAGCAAAGATTAGATTCATATGAATACATTAGTAATGAGAGAGCAATTGTGTGTGAATTGCACCTGGCAGCGTCTCTCTATTAAGTTGACTAACTATTTAGTTACTAAAAAATATATATATAAATTTTATTTCTGATAAATCACAGAACCGCGTTGACAACATTTCTGCGTACTGAATGTTTCTGTGTGCGTTTCAATGCAGCAATTTGTGCTTAAAAACAAACAATTAGTCTTAAAGTCTTCTCATCTTACATGATTTTTTTAGAAATTTTTATTGCACATATTTATTTTTATTTTTTTTTGCAGTGTTGTATTGAGCTAAGAGAACTCTTATTGGTCAAAATATTTTTGCTTTATGAATTTGCAGCTTAAAGGTCAGCAAACGTATAAAACATAAAAGCACACCTTTAAATGGGGTAAACACTGTACCGCTTTAACAAACAGGAGGCTGTATCCATGCACTACAAAAAACAAAAATCGTCAAATAAAATCTCTTTATCTTTCCGTTTACAGTGATTTAAACAACGAATTGCCCCATTCGGCTTTCAAGTAAGGTTCAGTGCCTTTCTGTGTGACATCATAATGCCACCGCCCGTGTTTTTATGCATCTACAGTAACTGTATCCCTTCATCCGAGCAGCTGCTTGTTTTCCCCAGTAGGGCTTTTCCCTCGCACTGATTAGCACCCCATTAGGAGAGGCCTGGCAGCTTACTGCCTGTTGACAGTCTCTCCATTAACCTTATTGTGCATATCCCGCTTATCACACAGCTAAGCACTTTTCTCCGTTGAAACATAAAAAGCCGGAGCGGACGAGGGAGAGAAATTCATGCCACACATTCAGAAAAAGCACACTCTCTCTCTCACACACACACATACGCACACACAAAAACGAACAAGGAACCCAATCTTTCACTGCAGGTCCGCGAGAGGAAAAAACGAATTGTTGCTTACATATATAATTTCCAGAGCAGTCGGTTGCTCAGTCACTCACTCCGTTTTTCCATTCCTTCTACCCTGTTAATCCCATTTTCAGTCTTCATAAGCCATAATCCATGAAATATGCTCCCTTCCCTCAGTGCCGAGAAAAATAAATTCAGTCTCCGGATCACTTGGGAGCTGTTCCAATTAAACGTTACATGATATTTTTTGACCTTATTCTTCGGCTAAGGCTGATTTTTTTTAATGGCCTGTATAATCTGAGGCGCAGCGTGTGTGTTGAAGTTTCTAAAGCTCTGATTGGTTGATTGGAGCTGGATAATATTCTGAAAGTGTTTGAAAAGACATACAAATAACTACAAATTATAGTCCATATGGAAGTGTCAGTTCACTGCAGAGGCTGAACTAATCATCTACTCTACAGCAGTGATGAAAGACACATTCAAAAATGTGATTTGGAGAAACGGCAATCAAACAATATACTACATAAATATGATAATCAGAAAGTACCATGATATATGAATATGGTAATCAGTTCTCTGGTACATAAATATGTAAATCAAACAACGCCATGGTATTTCGGTCAAAGACAAATAAGGATGCCCAAAATCATGAAAAAGAAAAAAAACACTGTTCTTAGAAATATCATGTTCGTAGAAATGAATATATTTTCAAAAAGAAAATTCAAATACAAATATTTTAAAACAAAAACTGCTTAATATGTAAAAAAAAACAAAAAAAAAACAGTATAATGAATCTGTTTATTAACAGTATTTAAATAATCTATCTCTATCTATCTAATATTAAAATGCCCCCCAAAATATAAAAATGAACATTAATTCAGATATTGAAGTGATGTTCTTTGTAAAAGAGGCATTTTATATAATTGTCTATATAATCATCAGTGCATTGACACATGGGATTTGTTAAAACATGTTTAGCATACTTAGTGAATTTAAAGTTATAACTGTAATTCTGAATTTATACAAATAAACTCATAAAACCTATCGAAAATATATATATATATTGATTCCAGAAGGGATTTAACAAAATATAATATTGTTTTTGTTTGTGGGATATTGTAAATGATCACACACACTAACTGTAGGCCTATATATTTAAACTAAATATATACATAAATCTCAAAACATTATGAGATTGCACATTCTTGAATCTTTTGACAGCCCAGGTTTCATTTCATCTGTCGCCTGAGGCTGTTTACTTGCGGCCCAGGATATTGATTTAGCATTGATATTGAGATACCAAAGACTGCTGTGATACTCAAGCCAAAATCTTCGTATTGATTGAACACCATCCATAAGATACACAAAGAATAAACCTCCATTTAAAGTATAAATGGAGCACTTGCTATCGCAGAAGCTGAAAGATGATCGTTTGGCACAAACTCCCTAAAATATGAAAGCATAAGATTGCCGGTCTCACTTCGGCTCTAAAAGTCTCTTATCAGAAGATCTAGGTGCATCTCTGTTTTAGCAGTAAAGTGTTTGCTAATGTAAAAACAAGATAGCTTATCGTTATCGCCAGCGGTTGGCATGAGAAGCGAGGACGAGGGCACTCTGTGTGAAAGTGTCTGCGTCAGGCCTGTTTGCTGTGCTTCAGCGACGCATCGAGACCGGCGCTATGTAATGGCTGGCTGGTGACAGACGCCCGCCGTGTCACTTCCTGTACGGCTACAGCGTCCGGCTTGAAGGACCACAGCACACAGAGCCTTTCCTGCTGAGCTTATGGAGTCTCTGTCACTCATCCCACAATTAATTACCTCAGCCCGCAGCTCCTTAATGAAAGAGTCGCCCCACCGAGACGAGACGAGGCTGGAGAAGAGGAGGAGGAGGAGAGATTTGGGAGAGAGCAGGAGTGTGAGAGAGTGAAAGAATGCATTGTGGGAACAAGAAAACAGATTGAGAAGGGACAGAAGGAGAAGTGACACTTGGAGAGCATAAACGAAGAGAGAAAAAAATGGAGAGGCAGAGCATCAAAGTGAGAAAGAGGAAAAAATAAAACGTTATGTGAGAGGAAAAGGGGGAAGACGCCGGGGTCCCGTTGGGAATGAGGCCAGTTTGAAAATGTGTGCGAGATCTTCGTGGCCATTACTCTTGGTGAATCCTGTCCCTGCAGTGCTGCTCTTTAAGGTTAAATACATACATAAGCTAATTAAGCTTCCTGTAATGATAAATGTTACGGAGGGAGAGCGATATTACGGCACAGCAGCCACGCTGTCAATCAACGTCACTCTCAGATCATGACACGGCAACACTGAATAACGTCTATAGCCTAATAACTCTCTTTATGTCATACTGCTTTACAGATCAGTAATTCACATTCAAGCATGAATATATATGAACAAGTATGTTTTATGACATTTCTAACATTGTGAATATACATTATCCTAACCTAGCATATAATATTTCCGACATTTATAAACCCACTATAATGGAAGCCAAATACTGGACTTTTACTAATACGAATAGTTTTGCACATTAAAACTGTCATAACTCTCTGATTACCTAAACAAGTTATTATTTTGTTATTTAATTTTTTATTTACACGTCACACATGCATATATATATATATATATATATATATATATAAATTAAACAGCAATGCAGAACTGCAGTGGTGTTGTATGCTATGACGGCCAAACAGAAAGAGACTTAGAGCTGCTCACACTGAAAAATCCACAGTGAAACAATCTCCTACATCAGCTGTTTCAACGCTACACATCTATATATACTGCCAGAACGAACACTATTCGTAAAGTATTATACTCCAAAACTAGCATCCAAAATCCTCAGAGGAACATTATATTTAACTCGAAATCTCTCCCTTAAAACAGACAGTTTTACTCTTGCTCGATCCCAAAAATCAAAAACATTTCCATCTTAGAGACCACACAATAAGAGGGAGACTTAAAATTGCTTTATTCCAGATGCTGAGGAATGAGGGGCGTGAGTGCGGGCCGTAATTAGGGGTCCGCGGTCCATCCATTCCCAGAGGTCACCAACCATACGCATAACAAACACGCTGAAGCCTCATCAACCCCCGAAAAACAGACACGCGCCGTTGTGTAGGAGGACATCTACGCGTGATATACTGATATAATCAAACGCATTTCAATACAGATGAGAAGAATGAGACCCTTATTAGAACACAGAGTTGCATTCAAAACCGGTCCAATCCAGAAAGGACACACTTACAGTCGGTTTAATTGGCAAAGTGAAGGTCAAAGAATGTGTGTAAATGAAAAGACGACGAATTTAAACATGTCGGCAGTAAAAATGCCAGTCACAGACTGCAGTTAGGTTTTCTTTTTCTACCATTTTAACTTTACTTGAAGTTATGTTTAGTTATTTTCTTGGTTTTGTTAGATATGAAACATTTTAAAGACAACAATTTTATTTCACTTTAAACCATTTCGCTTCATGAAAATATTTTAAGCAGTAGTTTGGGGGGGGGGGGGGGGGGGGTATAGTCAATTATTGAAAATTTAAATAATTACTCAAGGTTGAATAATTCAACGGCCCGGAGTCAATTATTCCACTTACGTTACGGTTGCCACACCTCATCGTCAAAATGCAATTTTGTGGCAAAAAACATGGAACACGGTTTTAATCTATTGTTTAATATCTTTATTTGCTTGGTCAGTGTCGTTTGGTTTTTGATTTTATTGTGTTGTAGACTGTAAGGACCTTTGAAATAACTGAAATCGTTTGGCGTAGTGATATGGACATGTAATACGGTCAAGACCTGCTGGAACAACTTTAAATAATTGCACACCGCAGAAAGTCCGTCAACCAATCAGATTCAAGCATTCAACAGCCCCGTAGTATAATGTGTAATACAGTCAGAATACCGAATTCAGCCTTATTCTTGACTACAGCACAACATCTGCAGGAATGTTTACACATCTCTGTTTATATTTGTCACACTGTAATCTCTGCACTGATTTAGTCTATTGTTGTTCTCCATGTAGTAATTATCTGTCCCCTGACCTGTTCTACAATGCTTCAACATTTAAAGCTGCTAAAATTTGCACTCTGATATGTAAATGATCATCATTCCTACCCACTCGTTTAACCACTATTTAACCACTATTTCTCTATTTATTTTCATCTTTTCGCACATACACTACTGCTTTGCAACTAATGTGCAAATGATTTAGTGACTTTCAAAAGGATCTAGTTTTTGTCAATACTTTGAGGCAAATCGTTGAGGAAACATATCTTGTGGGACCTTTAGCACAACGAATTAATTAACGAATTATCTTAAATGTATTTTAAACAAAACACAATTTCGAGCAGCATACTGTTGCTATAGTAACTTCCTCAGGAAAACTTGACTTTGCTCAGCATCTGTTTAGTTACTGAAACGTTTGAGTTAAAACGATACATACACTAACATTAAAAAGTTTGTGGTCGGTGAGATTTTTTATGTTTTTGAAAGAAGTATCTTCTGCTCACTAAGGCTGCATTTATTTGATCAAAAATACAGTACAAACTGTGAAATATTATTACAATTTAAAATAACTCTTTTCTATTTTAATACATTTAAAAATGTAATTTATTCAAAGCTGGATTTCTCCAGACATCAGTCTCACATGATCCTTCAGGCTGATTTTCTGCTCAAACATTTCTTATTATTATCAATGCTGAAAACAGTTGTGCAGCTTAACATTTTTCAAAGAAAATATGATACTTTTTTCAGGATCCTTTGACGTACAGAAAATTAAAAAGAACAGTATTCATTTTGAACAGAAATATTTTGTAACATTTAAATTAGGGCTGTCAAATGATTAATCGCGATTAATCGCATCCAAAATAAAAGTATAAATACACACACATGCATGTATATATTTAAGAAATATTTGCATGTATATACTGTGTATATATATTTATATTATATATAATTTATATTATATATAAATATTTTATATATAATTAACACATTTTCTTAAATATATATATGCATGTGTGTGTATTTATATATAGAAAATAATTATACTCCGTACACAGACATAAATTATGTAAACACAAACTTTTATTTTGGATGCGATTAATCGCGATTAATCGTTTGACAGCCCTAATTTAAATGTCTTTACTGTCACTTTCACTGTCAATTTAATGCATCCTTGCTGAATAAAAGTAGCAATTTCTTTCAAATAATATAAAATCTTAATGACCACAAACTTTTGAATATACACTTATATATATATATATATCCTTTAAGGCCCCATAATCACAATGAAGTGAACCCTGATTCTTGTGCTTTCTATATTTAGTGCACACAATCCCAGAGTTTTTCCATTTAATTTGGACCCGAGCTCAGATTGAAAGAGTCCTAATCAATATGACTTTGGAGGACCCTCAAACAGATGTAGCAATACTCTTCTTGTAAAACACTGCAGTGGAGAGAGAGCGAGAGAAGCCGGCTGCTGTTCAGTGGATTAGGCCCAGGGCGTATGAGTGCTGCTGGGAGCTGGAGAGACCCCGTCACACTCGCCCTGTTTACAGTGTGAAGAGTGTTTTTATGTCAGGGTTTTTGAAGCACCTCTCAAAGCCTGGGCCAAGGCATCGGGGCAGAGCTTACACTGGGAGAAGATCCACTTCACTGAGACTCTCTCTCTCTCTCTCTCTATCTCTATCTCTATCTCTATCTCTATCTCTATCTCTATCTCTATCTCTATCTCTATCTCTCTCTCTCTCTCTCCCCCTCTCCCCCTCTCCCTCTCCCTCTCCCTCTCCCTCTCTCTCTCCCCCTCTCTCTCTCTCCCTCTCCCTCTCCCTCTCCCTCTCTCTCTCTCACACATACACATACACACACATATGCTTAAGGGCCTGGATCACTGACTCACACACTGATCAGAGCAAAAGAACGCCTGAGCATTGTGAACGTAAAAATAAGCCAGTGTGGTAATCACTGAAAGAGCCCACATATGCTCTCGGCCCACGCCAACACGGATTTCTCCCCCGGCTAACTAAATGACAGTGAGCTTGTTTATCGTTTGCATCCGGTCCAAAATTGGCCTGAATATCCTAAAATGACAATGAGAATTCAATGATTCAAAAGTTGCTCTGTTCTAAAATCTCATGAGCTGCTTGCCTTCTAAGACACCTTGTGGCCAAAAACATCACATATCCTCCGTTTGGGTTGCGTTCTGTGGCCGGAGTTGAACCGATCTTTCCGGCCCGGAACGCTCTTTTCTGCAGCGGAAATGTGCGGAACGGTTCAAGAACGGACAAAGAACGGCAACCCGCACTGGAACCGTGTCGGTGGAAAAGGGGTAATGTAGCCTTTGCAGAGAGGGCAATCCCAGAATGCACTGCAACAACAAAAAATCCATCCGGAAAAAAAAAACTAGTTAAATTTAATTATAAACAGAGAATTTAAAAAAAAAACTATACCTAATGCGTTAACGTACTCTATTTGGGTTGTCAAAATAATCAGAACCAAGTCGGTACTGACATTTTTAAATTGAATAATTAATTGAATAATAAATAAAAAATATATTATAAAACAAAAAGACAATAAAATACACATTTATTAATACCATAAGTATAGGTTTTGTGTGTTTGAGCACACAATGAAGTAAACGTTTCTGATGGAGCGTGTGAACATGAGAGTGACCAGCGCTGGCATCTCTCCTGACGGGACGGGACGCTCTCTGAACTGCTGTCACTGGCACTCTCCCCTCCAGTATCAACACTGGATGACTCACCACTTTTCGCTGACTAACTCTTTTCTTGAACGAGAGCGAGAGCGAGAGCGAGGGGGGTGATAAGAAGATTGTCAGGCATAGTGCTGGAGGGGAAGACAGACAAACCGAGAGAGAGAGACAGAGAGAGATGGGCATATCTCAGCGCTGCTGGCTGCCTCTGATAAACACTGATAAGGCATCTCTTTGATGTTCAGTTAAGTGTAAAATTAAAATGCGCCAAAAGCCGAGGGGCGCACGGCACCCCCTTCTGCAACTGAAGACGGGAGGATTTTCCTCTTTTCTTGTTGGCTCCTCCCCTGTGTGCCTGTGCGTCTCTTTCTGAAAACAGGCAGGTGTTAATCGTATGGGTGTCTGTCCCGTCGTGCTTATATAAAGTCCAAATCAAATATCAAATCATTTTCAATCTTTCATCTGGCTATCATTAAGCCTCATTATCCACACGGCCTGATTACAGATCCAATTAGCCTTGTTTCTCTGAGCCGTGCGTATAGTTAATAATTTCTCTAATTGAAAAACTGTAATGTCAGAATCACAGGTATGAAAACACTTAGTTGCCTGGCAGCTTCTACGGCTGTTATGACGGCATAAAAAAAATGGCACTGACCAAATGAAATATTAATATGTCTGGAGACGCTTATAGAAGCTTCTAACCTGATTTGTCACATCTGACCAAACAGATTAAGCACTTTATTGGAGTCGCATTCTACACTTTCACTGCATCTTATTTTTATCTTCCATCCATCCATCCATCCATCTATATTTCCATCTATCCATCTATCCATCTATCTATCTATCTATCTATCTATCCATCTATATTTCCATCTATCTATCCATCCATCCATCTATCTAATCCATCCATCCATCCATCCATCCATCCATCCATCCATCCATCCATCCATCCATCCATCCATCCATCCATCCATCCATCCATCTTTCCATCTACTGTATCTATCATCTTTCCATCTACTGTATCTTTCCATCTTTCCATCTATCCATCCATCCATCCATCTATCCATCTATCTCCTACATGGAGTTGCATTATAGATGGATAATTTCCAGCTATAAAAACCTAATACATTATTTGTTTTTTATTTAACAGAATTATATGACATTATATCATATTATTGTATACAAATATATATTTTGATGCATTTAAAATGTGCAGCTAAAATAAACCGGACTGATTTTTGCGGTGGAGCCAGTGAAAATGTTGACGGGGATCACTGTATATCTGTATATCTGTATATCTAGTATATCTGTTATACATTTTTATTTTTTTGTCTTTTGTTTGATTTGTAAATTTGCCCTTTTTTTTCAGTTATTAGCCAAAACATGAACATAATGAATGTCTTATCTCGAATACGTTGCTTCTGAGGCTCATCTGGCCCAAACTCTCACCTTCACTCATGGCTGTGGCATCACAACAATGACGACGTCATAACTACAGCATCAGGTCCATAAATGTTCCATAAACTGGGTGGAGTGGGGAGCGAGCTGTGGCTGAAACCAGTCTATAAGCGGTGGACTAGACGGCCGATTCACACTTGGATTCAAATCCGCATCTCGTCTCATCTAAAGCTACAGAGTTAGTTAGCTGGGCCACTTTGTTCCTGTCGCTGTGGTTTTACTCTGTAATCATGATGCAAAGAAATGCAAGAGAGATATAAATAAAGCAAATGCCCTCAGAATCTGGTATCCAAGCAGCTGGAGTCTCACGTATGCTGTTTTCCTTTCACTCCTCGGTTCCATCGAGTGCAGTAAAACAGAGAGGCAGCAGTAACTTCTCAACCTCTGAAGGCAGCGGCCTACAGCTCAGTCAAGTGTGCAATAATGTGCTCAGACAAGAAATGAAAAGCAAAAGGAGAGAAAGAAATGGAGTAAAGGAGAGAGGAAAAAGGAGGGGGCGGGAATACAAGATGTAAATCTATTCACAGATTGGGCCAAATCGGTGCTAAGACTATTATTTTCCCTCACCGCAACAGAATCTTGGCTGGAAGCACGACACCAACCCAGACATTAAACACTTGGGCCCATTTCAAACATCAGTAACCACAAACAAAAGACACCAACAAAAAAGTTGGCCAAGTTATTTGGCTCGATACTCATTAGCACCTGAAATTCTGGAAGGAATTACATTGTAGATACCCCTGAAAACACTCATGCATCCATCATACCGCTGCGCAAAAAGGAGAATTATAAAATCAACGGGATGAAACTCTGATTGACTCAAATCGGCTTTGCAGAATGGAAATATGCACTCTATTCTAACACTTCTGCAGAAAATCGTTTGCACATGACACAATTTTCTAAATGGTTACTAGGGAGATTTGAGGGTTACTTATGTTTTACTGAGCCCAAAAAGAGTCAAAGTACCTTCAGCCAAACCGCATAGTTTTGCGAATGACATCTGCAAATGTGAATCCTGGGTGAATTATGTGTACACGATATATTAAGAAGTTTTAGTGTACATTAGCTATGGCATCCAAGTTGAGAATTTCATTTGTGTGGAAAATTGGAATATTGCAAAAACAATTTATTGGTGAATGCGTTTCAACAACTAATATCAGGATAAAATAAAAAAATAAATAATACATGCATTCCAAATGATTATGCAAATTGGAATTAAGTGTCATAAACATTAAATATTTAGTTTTTCAAATCAAACTCATCGATGGTATTGTGTCTCCGGGCTCTTTGGATCACTGAAATCAATCTCAGACACCTGTGATAATTAGTTTGCCAGGTGAGCCCAATTAAAGGAAAACTACTTAAGGGGGATGTTCCACATTATTAAGCAGGCCACAGGTTTCAAGCATTATGGGAAAGAAAAAAGATCTCTCTGCTGCGGAAAAGCGTCAAATAGTGCAATGCCTTGGACAAGGTATGAAAACATTAGATATTTCATGAAAACTTAAGCGTGATCATCATACTGTGCAGAGATTTGTGGCTGATTCAGAGCACAGACGGGTTCGTGCAGATAGAGGCATAATGAGGAAGGTTACTGCCAGACAAATTCATCGGATTAAGAGAGCAGCTGATAAAATACCATTACAAAGCAGCAAACAGGTATTTGAAGGTGCTGGTGCCTCTGGAGTCCCGCGAACCTCAAGGTGTAGGATCCTCCAGAGGCTTGCAGTTGTGCATAAACCTACTATTCGGCCACCCCTAACCAATGCTCACAAGCAAACACGCTTGCAGTGGGCCCAGAAATACATGAAGATTTTCAAACAGTCGTTTACTGATGAGTGCCGTGCAACCCTGTATGGTCCAGATGGATGGAGTAGTGGATGGTTGGTGGATGGCCACCATGTCCCAATAAGGCTGCGACGTCAGCAAGGAAGTGGCGGAGTCATGTTTTAGGCCGGAATCATGGGGAGAGAGCTGGTAGGCCCCTTTAGGGTCCCTAAATGACCTTGACAAAGTATATAGAGATTCTGACTGACCACTTTCTTCCATAGTACAAAAAGAAGAACCGTACCTTCCATAGCAAAATCATCTTCAAGCATGACAATGCACCATTTCATGCTGCAAAGTATACCTCTGTGTCATTGGCTGCTATGGGCATAAAAGGAGAGAAACTCATCCCCCCATCCTCAACCCTATTGAGAACCTTTGGAGCGTCTTCAAGCAAAAGATCTATGAGGGTGGGAGGCAGTTCGCATCAAAACAGCAGCTCTGGAGGCTATTCTGACATCCTGCAAAGAAATTCAAGCAGAAACTCTCCATAAACTCACAAGTTCAATGGATGCATGAATTGTGAAGGTGATATCAAAGAAGGGGTCCTATGTTGACATGTAACTTGCTCTGTTAAGATGTGTTTGATTGAAATAGCTTTTGATTTCAGTAAATATGACCTCCTAATGCTGCAAATTCAACAAATTATCATTTTCAGTTCTTTACAACATATAAAATGTTTTCAAACTCTGTTGTGCATATTGATTTGGAACAGTGCATTTTGAGTTTTTTATTTTAGAAAAAAAGACCTGTTTTCGTTGGGTGGTTCGTTGACTTATACCCTAACGGTTGATGACTTGAAAATTATACTGACTGTCATTTGCATCGACTATTTAGGAAAATCAGTGTAAAATATCATTTGCATAATAATTTGGAACGCGGTGTAATTAAACAATAAAATAAACCCAAAATTTCTATCACATATAAATACAGATTTTGGAAAATTTATCCCCACAAATGTATTTTTAACTAGCATTTGAAATCCTGAAATCTGCATTAAAATAAAACCAAGCTAATGTCTAGTAATGTCACTGCATGAAAACTATTTTTAGCTGTAATTTGTAAGTGGCTTATGGTATTTTGGTCTCTATATGTGATTTGAGTCTCTCCCTCAATGGAAGTCTAACAGAATATTTTGAATATTTCATCAAGCATAATACATTTTTATAATAATAAAAAAAACTTAATTCCAAATGCTTCAAAAACTAATAGCACACCATCACTAATGAACACTCAGTGGTATGTCCTCCTAAATAACAGCTTGTGAAAACTGGATTTCTATTCCGAGTCAATGACATTTGCAACAATTCTTCCTTTTATCGTCCAGTGTAAACACACGTCGAGGGAAAATGTCTTGGCTTGAAATTTCAAGCAAGTGTCAAACGAGACTAAAAAGTGTGTGAGAAAGTTCCCAGTGTTCCACAGATAATGAGTGAAAGAACAGATTGTGTGATCTACACATACAGATGGACACTTGTGAGAGAAACAGGTCCAGGTTGGGTTCGTTAAGGCCTGAGGATGGATGTCAAAGGAACAGCGTATCCAAACAGGAAAATCTGTCATTATTTACTGACCCTCATGTTGTTTCAAACCCTAAAGTTGCCATTTATTCTGTTTGCCACATAAAAACTACCAGCATATGGGTTTGGAACATCATGATGGTGAGCAAAGAACAGAATTTTAAATTTTTAGGAGAACTACTCCTTTAAATGCGTGTATGAATTTGAGATGGACACATACGTGGTTCTGTTGTCCTCACTTCCTGTTCCTCCAGAGAGCAGGGCACAAAAGCTTGCATACTCTGTTTAAAAGAATGCCAACCCTCGAGGGAACATCACAGCAAAGGAAACTGAGAACAGATGAGCCGTTCTGAACATCTGAATCAATCTTTCATTTGAGAAAGAGAAACAGTGAGTCATCTGAGCCACACTGAATCATAAATGAACTCATAATACAGCTGAATCTGATTATGCCACGTGGCACCGCTGCAGATCAAACCCTCGAGACTGGAACCGTTCAGACTAGGAACGCGCATGAGAAATCGAGTAGTCAAGTACTTGTTCAGCACTAACTGATTGATAATTAAAAAGGCAATTCAGATTACTAGATTAGAACTGATTTTCAATTTTATGATGGGAAGAGAATGCGAAGAGTTTAACGGACTACTGTTTTTTGTTATTTTTAATAACTTAAATCTTTTTTAATAAATAATCTTAAATATAAAACATCAAGATTTGAGAACAAACATTTATGATTAACATTTCAACTGTGTTAAACATTGTTTTTTATCTAGGGTATATATTTTAAATAATGTATATATTATTATTATATTAAAAATAATAATGATATATATATATATATATATATATATATATATATATATATATATATATATGTGTGTGTGTGTGTGTGTGTGTGTGTGTGTGTGTGTGTGTGTGTGTGTGTGTGTGTGTGTTAAACATTGTTTTTTTTAAATCTAGGATATATATATTGTATTTTAAATTATTTATATATTATTATAATATATTATAAGTAATTATATTTGTGTGCCTTATCTTAATTCTTAATGTCTGACTAATTAAGTTATTTGGTTTTCATTATGTGTTTGAATTCTTCACAACAAAATACAAAATAACTCTGGTTAAAAATAATGTGGTTAGCTGGTCCGGTTTGTTTCTTACCTCTGCGCCGCTCACTCGCCCTTCCTGGAAAGAACACTCGGCTACGTTATTAGTGCAGATGTGGCGATATTTACACCAGTTGCAGGGGAAAGGGCTGCTAACACACGACGAACACCTACAGAGGAGAAAAACAAAAGAGTGTTACATGAGAGATGTGTTCTGAGCACATGAAACAAGTAATCTGTGAACTCGACCCGAGTTTCTACTCACTTGAGAGTCAGACCACAATGTAACTAATTATGTTGACTGGCTATGCTTAATAGTCTTATTCCTAGTTTTAGTTTAAAAGTACAAAGTACATTAATTCAGTGTTTTAATGCAATCACAAGCTGGCTTTGATGTAACATTATATTTTATATACATTTATATATTATATGCATTAAATAAATACATATTTAAAATAGTGCTGTCATCTAACGTAAAAGTTTGTATATATACATACATACATACATATACACAAACTGTATAGACACTGCCCGGCCAAAAATAGTCAATGTTTGGATTTAAATAGGCAAAAGCTTAAGAGTCTATGATCATTATTGCACTGATTATTATGTTTCTAGCATCTAATATGTTTGGCAACAGTTTTTCTAACCCTAATTGATGGAGTGTGTAGCTTTTCATTTCTTACATAATCATGTAGGAAGACACATCATGGCCATATTCCAGGATGGCAATGTCAAGATTCATCAGACTCAAATTGTGAAAGAATGGTTGTGAAAAGCATGAAGAATCATTTTCACACATGAATTGGCACCAGAACTTAAACTCATTGAAAGTGTTTGGGATGTGCTGGAGGAGACTTTACACAGTGCTGGACTCTTGCATTGCTAATACAAGTTTTGACCAAAAATGTATGCACCTCTTGATGGAAATAACATCTCAACATTTACTTATTTATTTATTAAATAAATGGTATGATGTTATTCATATGCTATTCATCTGCATAGTTGTCACAGTATAAATTAAATATAATTAATCTTTGTTAAAGCTACAAAAGTTATTTTCTCTTTGTATTTTTTCAGACATCAGTAGGTATAATAGACTAATATAGTCCACTTAAAGGAGTGTATTAAAACGAGTGAGCAAATTCAGACACTGACATCACTTTTGCATAGTTATGCTTGTTTAAAAATCATTTGAAACTGGCAGCTCCAGTAGTAATGAAAATATTTATCTTGAACTCTGTCTTGGAAACTAGCATGAATAAACCTTAATTAAACTATTTAATTATCAATTAAAAAAATAATTTACACCTGCATGATATTACGCTGTAGCCACATTAGACCAGTGGGTTGGGAAATGGATGGATGTATGATTCAGCTGCGGGCCTCATCTTCTAGTCAGACGCTGGTGTGACCGTCACAGTGCATTATGGGTATTCTCTAGTACATCGGTTGTACACTTGTTATTGTGGTGCATTATGGGATTGAATGAGTGCACTCGATAATGCCCACTATGGCTTCTGACACCACTACAAATGGCTGTTCCCTCAAATACTGCCCTATTTATGGGTATAGGGGGTGATTTCAAACACAGCCAAGGTCTTACTAGGCATACTAGAAACGCACGAAACTGGTACTTGGAGTCAGTAGAAAATGGAAAGTTGGAGAGGATTATCCAATGACCCAACAACCAAACAAGATCTAGATTTTTCAACCACTACCCCACACCACCCACAAACACAAGAAGTGGGAACTAGAACTTCTTCATCTTCAGCAGTGACCTAAACTCTTTGTCCTCAACTGAACCTCTGGCTCAAGTCATTAATTCTCTCAATTCTTCGAATACTTTGCCTATAAATCACATCATTGTCCTTGGGAACATCTTGAACGAGCCCCGGGTCAGACTTAAACTCTCATAGAGACTCTCTCATTGTGAAAGAAGACGGCGCCGTGGAAATCTGAGTGGTCAATATGTCACAAATCCACTCTTTCACTTCAACACACACAATTAATCCTCTAGGGCCATTGAACACCCGACTCGTTCATGCCGCTTCTCAATTAGTCATTAACCTGACCCTGAAAAAGCCTATCAGACGGAGGCCCTAATGACATTCTCAATTAAACAGTCACATCCCGCCGAGGAACAGAAGCGGGCGACACCTGTGGACTCGAGCGCGGCGTACAGGACGAAAGGCCAATCGCGCCACGAGAGACACTGTGAGAGCGTTTGCGGATACTTCCGGCAGGGCAAGTTTTCCCACCTCACGCTGTCTCTCATTTGCCACCATCCCGCACGGAAAGCCTGCGCAATACGCCATCCTAATCACGTCTTTCCCTCTGGAGGCACGCTTCAAATCGCCTTCAGAGAGCACTCGACAGTCCAAGCACACCACACCTGGAGCTGCATCGCTCAGTGTGATCTCGTTTCGCTCCCCTCGCTCTCGCAAGGGCCCCGGGAGGAGAAAACATCTGAGGCGTTTGCAGGGGCTAAATTATACAGGCCGCTTTTCTCTGGCAGAACAATTGCACGGATATGAAACCATACAAATTATCATGGGTCATTTAAAACGCGTTAATGCAGTTTCTTTGCAGTATGGATGCATTTTAACTCGCTAAATCTAATATTGCTGCCGACGGGTGTGCGGTGTGGGAGTGTTTTTAGTGCGCTGGAAGGGAAAGATGCAAACTAGAGCTGATGGAGGAGGCGCAGCGCTCCACTGCAGCTGAAATGCGCTGTAAATACTGCAAACGGATCTGCAAGTCTCGCCTGAAATATGCAATATGCTGTGTCAGGGGTTTAAGGCCCATCAATTCACTCAGCTTTAATTTGAGCGTGGGCTGAAAAACACAGCACGGCCAAATGGTGACACTCTGATGAAGTGAGTATTTCACCATCATTGGGAGTCTGGGCTGGACTTTCAGCTCGGGCAAAACAGCATCAAATCATGAGACTTTGCACAATAGTCAAACTGAAATGAAAAAAAAAATGACCATATTTAATTTCTTAATACAAGTTTCTGGCCTGGATTCATTTGTGCACGTTATAAGCGAGGTTCAAAAAAAAAAAAAAATCTTTCAAACAAAAATGAATAACATAGTAATAATATGGTCCACCTCGAAAATGTCTTTCATTTTCATTGACATCACTAACCTTTTCCCAACCCTCCCATCCAATCACTGGGCTCTGTTCTGTATGGAAAGCCCACTTTTAAAAAACCCAAACAACTCCTAATGGATAAAATCAAGCTTTTGGGGTGACACGGATTCATTACAGAAATAATGTATATACAAACACACAATAAAAAAAAAAAATCTAATTGACTATCCAATTTTGCTCAGAAATGCATATTGAAATCTGAACAAAATGAGACTAAAGCTAAAAAATTAAATCCTAATTAAAATAATTGGTTCATTAGTTAACCACCTTGGTTAACATGAACTAAGAATGAACAATACTTCTTCAGCATTTATTAATCTTAGTTACTATTCATTTCAACATTTACTAATACATTATTCAAATCAAAGGTTGTATTAGTTAACATTAGTTAATGCACTGGAAACTAACATGAACAATCAACGAACAAAGATTAATAGATACTGTAACAAATATATTGATCATTGTTAGGTAATGTTAGTTAATACTAATAGTAACAAACCTAATTGTAAAGTGTTACCAAATAATTATATATTTATTTTATAATAAGATATATCTAATTTTATAGTGAGATATATATATATATACATACATACATACATATATTTTTTTTTATTTTTTATATTTTTGCAAAACATTACTGATTGTCTTGCTTTCAGCACATTCTGACTAATGCTTCCAAGACTATCACGAGACATTTATGCAAAATCAACAAAACATGTTAGCTAGATAACATTATCTTGGTGACACATCAGCAGAAACCACAACAACACTGAGGAATACATAACAGAAAACCAACCCAAATTTTGCACGGCATAAAAATGTACAAAATCACCAAATGTTCCTTATTGTTGAGCCCTGCATCTACTCCCTCAAAACCTATCCAACTCTTCATAAAAACAGTGAGCGAGGACACAGTCGTCCTTTGATAATGCACTTCCTGGTAACTTGAGGAGGCGCATATCTAGGTTGAGCAATAAAACACAAAAGAGTTTCAAATGTTTAATGAATGCCCACATTCACATCCAAAACTAACTAGCACTAGAAAGAAACCCTCCCTAACAGCTGCATGGGAAGATGAAACAGAATAAAGTGCTTTGGCTTTATATAAGCCATTTCATAACAAAATATCCTGAAATGCACTGCGCTTCCTCCCCTGCCCCCTCTCTCACATCACAGGTGGTCATTATCCCACTGGGAAAGACGAGGTTAAGAGGGGGCTGGGGAAGGGTCTTTGGGTCTGGGTGGTCAAAGAATTGTGGGAAATAAAGATGGAGGCAGGAGATTGAGGACGAGTGAGTGCCGTCCACAGGCGTCACACAATTGGCGGGCTAAACGTTCCCACAGGGCTTTTGTGAAAACAGGAAATCTGGCTCCGGCTATAGGCCACGCTGGCAAGGTAGCGTGCCTCGCTCGGACGTGGGTTGCCATGGCAACTGCCGAGCCCGGCTGGATGGATCAGCACGGGCGCTTGTACTTGCACACATAAAGAGTGGATTGCAGAGTGTGGGTTTGCGCATCTCATTTTCTATAACACACACAGTACCTGTATATGTAGCACCAAGGTGCAAATTGCAGTCGTCACGTAGCGGCTCCCTCCAGTTGTCATATTTCATCTCCCTTTTGTTTTTCGCTTTCCTTCCTTTGATAAACCAATTCACATTTCCCCTCCAGTTTCGATGCAAATCACAACTGGAACGGCCGAAATGGGTTTGGAAAAACAAAGGAGGTGCTAACAATGCGTGATTGTGCTCGCTGACTGGGTTAAGTGATGTAAAGCGTTCGAATGAAAGGAGGAGTGGCGGAGGGAAATAAACGAGGGGGTTCCTATCATCCGGGACGCAACAACACGTCTCCACCCACTGCATTGACTCCACGGTGACTGAAGTGCAAATGAACAGAAATATATAGAGCGTGGATCGCTCTTAGGCCAAAAGCCTGGCTGTGATTACAGTGTTCGGACTGAACTGAGTCAACACTCAACTCAAACGCAGGGTTTGTCAAACTTTTAGATGCCACTGACCCCCAAATATGATCATCCATGTGTGAGGGACCACCATCCTAAAATGTAAAAGGCAGCTATACATTAAGTATAAACACCTAATTATACTGCGAAAAAATAATATTATAAATGTGTAAAATATTTAGTTTGGTTGTGTTTTTTCTAATCACTGTAGTACTGTATTTATCAAATGTATTTATTTATTATTTAAAGCAAAGTTCATTTATTCATTTTAATCAATTTATTTATTTAGTTAGTAAGTTTTATCAAATTTATTTTTGTCATTTTAATTATTTAAATTAAATATTATTTTTAATATTTTTTATTTATTATAATTTAATGTAATTAAATGTTTTAATTGATTAATTTTATGTATTATTTAAATCAAGTTTTATTTATTTAGTTTTATAAAATGCATTAGTTTTAATTATTTAAATTAAATATTACTTATTTTAATATTTTTTATGAATTTATTTTAATCAAATGTATTTATTTTAATTAATTTAAATTAAATGTAGTCATTTATTAACATTTATATTTAAATATAATTTATAATCATTTATATTTTGTTAGTTTAATCTTATATTATAAATAAAGGTGACTTGACTAAGCAGAAGCAGAGGGCCGCAATAACTGAGTGCATATATGACCTGAATCACAGATTGAAATGATTCCAGCAGCAAACAGCTGGACCGCACCGCAATTACACACCAGCGCAAACACCTCTGGAGCAATTACACTCATTTACTGACCACAGACCGAGCTGCAACTCAACTGCCAGCAAAAAAATATTTCTTTTTACTGTGTTATTCTAAGAGAAATTATTTCTCAGTTTCTCATTTCTCATTATCTCCGAAAAGAGATTTCAGCAGGATGTTTGCTGGTTTCTGAGAAATGTACAGATGTTCTTGTTTTGTTTTTAAATGAGGTTCTCAAAACTATGGAAGCTTGTTTCTGCCACTGAATAAAAAATAAAAAAGGTAACTGCGACTTTTTATCTCACAATTCTAGCTCGCAATTGTAAGGAAAAAAAGTCAGAATTGAGAGAAAAAAATGTCAAAATGATCTTTTACATTTTTTTAATCCATGGTGGAAACAAGCTCCCATACAAAATTCAAACATCAAATTAAAAAAAAAAAAAAAATCCTTTGGAACTTAAGCAAAACACCTCTTGAAAAAAGTATTTCACTTTTGCATTAATGTTGCAAAAGTTAACACAAAAAAGCATTTGTATATTTGCACTAAACTTAAAAAAAACACCTTCTGACTACAGGCAAAGATCCTTTAAGTCGGTTCATGCGGCGCCATCTAGGTAAAATCATGCTAAAAGAAAAACTGATTCAGGCTGGTCCAGTAAATGCATATACTGTAGGCAACGTCTCTATCAAAACCTGATGTCATCATAATTGGCTATAGTTCTATAGTGGTGAATGGAAGGTACAGCATTGTGTTCCCATTTGCAAATGAAAAAAATCCACTATAGTGTTTCTAGGACTTCAATGGTCAGTCAGAAGAGAAAAAGATGCCAAATTTGCAATCACTTCTTCAGATGTTGTATTAGAAACACCCACACAAGTGACTAGTTTTCTGAAATTGTATTGCCAATTATATATATATGTATGTATGTATGTATGTATATGTATATGTATGTATGTATATGTATATGAATATGAATATGAATATGAATATATATATATATATATATATATATATATATATATATATATATATATATATATATATATATATATATATATATATATATATATATATATATATATGTGTGTGTATATGTATGTATATGTATGTATATGTATGTATGTGTATGTGTGTGTGTGTGTGTGTGTGTGTGTGTGTGTGTGTGTGTATGTATGTATGTATGTATGTATGTGTATATGTATGTGTATATATATATATATATATATATATATATATATATATATATATATATATATATATATATATATATATATATATATATATAATATTTTCATGCTAATAACTGTGGAAACACATCACCACAGTCTGTGAATATACTGTATATATAAATTAACTAAACATTCAGAAACATTAGCAAGGAAAAGAAGAGATATTAACGAATAGAGCTCAAAGTAACTTTTTTTAGAATCTTAAGCATTCTAGATAACATTTTGCATGTGGTTTTGATTACATGATTACACAAACACGCACACAAACACTTCACTATCCATGAACATCTGTCTAATCCCGCTCAAGCTCTTCATCATGGCACATCTGTGTTGTGTTTGTGTGTATCAGTAAAAAATAATTACATTTCAGCCAACATGATTTCACCAAAATGTGACTTATGTAGCCATAAAGCAGGTTCACCAATCTCGGTCCTAGCTCCAACCCCAATTAAACACACCTGAACCAGTTAATGAAGGTCTCATTAGGCATACTAGAAACTTTCAAACAGGTGTGTTGGAGCTGGTTGGAGCTAAACTCTGCAGGACAGCGGCCCTCCAGGACCGAGATTGGTGAACCCTGCCATAAAGAATGCTAATGCACAGCTAACACTTTACAAAAAGGTTATATTTGTTGAACATGAACTATCAATGAACAATAACATTTTATAGCTTTTATTGTTTCATGTTTTGTCAATGCATTTTTCATTTTAGTTCAAAATGCATTAATGTCATCTTTAACGTTTCATGTTAAAAAAGTAGAAATAAAGATTAACCAAGATTAATAAATGCTGTAAAAATACTGTTACCCTATTTTTTTTTAAGTGTTTACCATTTATACTGCAGACAGTAAAAAAAATCAGTAACTTCTAGAATGATTTTACCTGGATTTGAACCTGCAACCATCAGAAAATTTATTTCTGGGTTATTTAGCTTGTTTGCTGTACACCTTGTCACATAGCAGCTTTTAGACATTGGTTTTTTTTTTTGTTATAAGTCATATATGACAAGGGGGCAGCCTCTCGCAATGCAAAGTCAATGGAGACGGTTGGGTTGTTCCCCCCCCCCCCCCCAATGTGGGCGTGGCCTAAATACGCTCTGTCTCTATAGGCTGGTTGATAACACACTGTGGACACAAATCATATTTCAAACACCTTATGAAGTGAATTTTGCATAATAGGTCCACTTTAACCACTGGGCTTCAGCTTGCTCACTTTACTAGCATGTTTTTGAGAACTTTCTCTTCACTAAAATTACTTTTATTTTTTTAAAGTTAATATCTCCAGCAGCTGCGCTGGCTGTTTTAAGAGCGAAGACGTGAGGCTGGATGAAAAGTGCTGAATCATTTGAGGGGGAAAAAATGGTAAAAGTGCTGACAAAGTGGATAACGGCGGCTGTGAAGGAAACTAGTTCAATGACTGCGAATCCAATCACGCCCGGCTGGCAGTTTCACACGTCACAAAGACATCTTTGACCGGAGCACTTACGATTGCAAGACGCTGCAGTTGTAGAAGACGAAATCGGTGGTGATGAATTTGAGGCCCGTCTCTTTGGACTTCAGAGAGAGCTTCACGACCCGTTTATCGCCTGGAAAAGAATGGAAAGAGACATTAATGAAGAGTTAGGCGGAGAAAATGCACGAGAAATGAAGTTAGCACGAGAAGGGTCATTTGAACTCGCACTGTTGGTCTAATGCAGGCTGAGCAGTGATGTGCCCCGCTCTGCACATATACTCCGTAATGTTCACGTTTCGAATATATTTGATTGCGAGACCATTTATCCACTTCTTCCATCTGTGAGCGAAATGCACTTACGTTTCAAACTCAGCAACCCTTTTGCGTTCCATAATGACTACATCTCTGCCCATCAAATTATACTTGTGGGCCTCACTTCACTATAATTGACATAATATTTCCATTTGCACATGCATTAATTGTTATTAATGGGACTACCAGGCTTCCGGAGCCTAAAAGTTACCATCATGAGATTTGGAATTCTTAGAGTACCTTAAAAACCAGGAAAATGAAAAAGGGGAAAATGAAGTTAAGTCTCAAAGCTACAGGGGGCTCTAAAGAGATTTGTGTAATTATCAGTCATCACAAAAGAAAAGAAAAAGGCAGGGACAAAATGGGGAAAACGGAAGGAAAAAATTAAATTAAATCAAATACAATTTTATTTCTAAAGCACAAATTGCTCCACAGCAGCTCTAAAGAGCAGCTTAATAGACTTGGTCAGAGTAGATGTATTTAATTTGACGCAAATGAAAACGAGGCAGTAGGTGACAGATGTACTGACTGTCGAAAGACTGAAAATGTGTTGTTCCATAAACTTCCAATGGACAAATGGCATGGAAAACAGGGCTTGTGAAAATAGAAGGACCTAATCAGATAGTACACGCCAAATGAAATCTGGCACAAACATAAAATAAAGCAATGCAACAAAAAAAAATATAATATAAAATAGAATGTTTTTGAAAGGCAGCATTTATTTGATCAAAATACAGAAAAAGAAAATGTAATATTGTGAAATAACAATTGCAACTATTGCAATTTATTCCTGATGCAAAGCTGAATTTTCAGCATCATTACTCCAGTCACATGATCCATCAGAAATCATTCTAATATGCTGATTTGCTGCTCAAGAAACATTTATCATTCTAATCAATGTTGTGCTGCTTAAATATTTTTGTGAAAACTATTTTTGTAACATTACAAAATGTCTTTACGGCCATGAAAAAAAGTATTAATTGCTTTTAAAAAAATCTCATTGACCCCAAACCTTTGAACAGTAGTGTATATATTATCAATGAGGCTTGAAATCCAATATCCAGTTTTTACAAAAAATATTTACATGGTGGTAAATAACAAAAATGAAAAGAAAATAAGAAAAAATCAAACGTATAGGGGCGCTTCTGCCGAGGAGGCAAGGGAGGCAGTGCCTCCTCAAAAAATTGAAAATAATCCATATTACAAAAATTTGGACTTTTTTTACTGTCCAATATTCGATTCATTCCTTTAATCTGAATAGGGGATATTGGAAAGGAAAAACCCCAGGATGTAAAAAGCAAACTGAGAACGAAACCAAGACTCAGCAGGAGGTAATTCTTTACAATATTAGCCATGTGATATTATGATGATTAAAGAAGCTATTAGTGCTGACAGTATGTCATCAACCAAAAGAGATCAACTATCTGAGATGGTCAGCTTTGCGTCTAGAGCATGAGGAAACATTCTTTGCTGTTTGGACCTTATCAGGGTAGATTTCACATTTATTTTAACATGCAAGATAATGGGTTGTACTTGATGTTGCATTGAAAAATACATCTTTTCCCACACATTACTAGTGGACTAAATGGTGAAAATATGGGTTTTGTAAATTAGACGTGGTGTAGGACATTAATGCAACCTGCTGAATGAATTATACATCTGTCTTTCAGCCTCGTTTTCCGTCAAATTAAACATTGTATTACCCTTTCTAAGACTCTTAGTTACTATAGATGGTTCAACCCTGGAAAAGCAGATCAAGAGTGGAATTTCAGTAGTTGATGTTGCACCGGAAATCTTTTAGCTGATACAACTAACGCAACATGGGCAGAGAAAAATAACCGATAATATTTCAGCTTTTTATGATCCAATCAAGTCTCATCCTACACTATTTCAATTTCCAGTCAAAAACACAATCACATTACGGATGTCAAATGCATTATGAATGGCACTTCATGTCTCTTACCGTATCCCTGGGTGACATATGGGACGTCCCGCAGGGACGGGGACATGCAGTTGATTTGTCCTTTGTCCAGAACTTCTCCAGGACTTTCTGTTAGCTCCTCAAACACACATGTCACCCCAACAGAGAGGTTTGGGACGTTAGCTACCTTCACACTCAACTGAAACACAAGCACACACAATCTCCAGTCAGATATGCAAGATGATCACATGACCAGCTTACTTAAAATGCGTGAAAACAGCATTTTGTCACTGTACTGTTAGCATTAACGGACAAAATGAAAATCCTGCCATCATTTCCTCACACTCATGTCGTTTTAAAGCTGTTTTACTTTCTTTTTTCATAAGAAAAACATAAGATGAAGACAGAAGAATATGCTAGCTGATAAATAAATAAATCTGAGCATCCCCCCCCCCCATTTAATTAAATAAATCACCATAAAAACATAATAAAAATCTTCTGAAGCCATACAATAGATCTATCTATCTATCTATCTATCTAGCTATCATATTGATTTAAATAAGCTATTTTATATTTACTATATATTTACTCCTTGATTCAGGTCCGTTTATAACACATTAATGCCAATGTTATTTTTATACAGTATTTTCTTTTTTATCAAAGAGTTAAAGCAATATACTGTAAAAGCAATACTCGTAAAGGACGCCGTTGTGAGTGTCCATGATAAAAATGCATTATGAAGACAGTTACGGCGCTATACTGGAGTGATTTTATGCTTCTGGAGTAGCATATAAAATTCAATCACCTGTGTCGAAGCGGAGGTCACGGACATGTTATCAGGAGTGACAGTGATGTCAACACACTGTTTCAGCTCCGTACTGAAGTGAAGCGGCTCGGTCCACTTCTCACAGGCTTCCTTTCTGGAGCACCTGGAAATAAACAAAAACAAACAAACAAACAAACGGATGAGTAAACCGAAACATCCCGGCCTGCACAATGGCCTGCAGTTGGCGGCGCTCGCTTGATATGAGGCGTTTGCAGAGAGCAGCGGCCCGTTTCGTTCAAGCTTCAGTGAGCATGATTTTCCTTTTCCCTGTCCACTCAGACCAATGCATGTCAAATATCCACAGATACCCACAGTCCCAAAAAATGGATCAACACTACAAAATGATTCTGATCCTGCCGATATGGAGCAAAACACAAATGTGTGGATTTGTATCTGTGTGGTCAGGGCTGCTGTTCATTATTTACACATGATATGACACAAACATGGAGTAAGGAGGTAAACAATGCGGTAAAACTTAGTTTGCGGTTGCAGAGCAATGTCGCAACATTATAGAATGAATACAGCTGCATTAATATAGAATTTAATCAGCTTCGAATGTTGCTCATCCAATCAAAATTGAGAGTCAGAACCATACTTTTTATACTGTTTTTAACTATACAATAATTCGTTTTAAACTATCTGATCTTTTAGTTCAAAATAGAAATAAAACAAAATTTGAAAACAAAATAGCAAATTGCTAAATATTTAACTACCCAGGTGTAGAGATATTTGAGACATTTGAATTGGAATCACAATAAAAAAATAACAATATTGATATACTCAGTTTCTACAATATAAAATTACAGTAACACTTTATCACAAAGATTCAGTTCATTAATATTAGCTGATGCATTAGATATCAAATTACCAAATGAACAATATTTGGTAACACTTTACAATAAGGTTCCATTAGTTTATGCATTAAGTATGATTAACTAACACGCAAATAATGTGTTACAGTGTTTATTAATCTTTGTTAACATTAGTTAATGAAAGTACAACTGTTCATAGTTAGTTCATGTCAGCTCAGGTCTATTAAATAATTTGAACAGGTACAACTTTTAATAAATGTTAATAATGTAATAGTAAATGCTGAAATTAACTAAGTAAGTTAAAAAAAATGCTTTAGAATTATTTTTCATTGTTAGGGTTAGCAGTTAAATATTATTAATAAATGGACCCTTATTGTAAAGTGCTACCCAAATAGTTTAAAAAACATTTATTAATATAGGTTAATGTTAATCTCTATTTGATACTTCATAGTTATATTTAAATTATTAATACATTATACATATTAAATGCATACATAAAACATAATTATAGTTAATTAATACATTTGTAAGATTATGTCAACGTATTATAAACAAAAGAATTAATGAACAATGGTAAATAAATAATATATAATATGTTAATAATAAAATAAATATTCTATATAAATATTAAATGTAACTTTACACACACACACTATATGTATGTGTGTGTGTGTGTGTGTATGTAGTATATATATATATATATATATATATATATATATATATATATATATATATATATATATATATATATATATATATATATATATATATATATATATATGGGTATATATATATATATATATATATATATATATATATATATATATACAGTATATTAATATATATATATATATATATATATATATATACACTCACCTAAAGGATTATTAGGAACACCATACTAATACTGTGTTTGACCCCCTTTCGCCTTCAGAACTGCCTTAATTCTACGTGGCATTGATTCAACAAGGTGCTGAAAGCATTCTTTAGAAATGTTGGCCCATATTGATAGGATAGCATCTTGCAGTTGATGGAGATTTGTGGGATGCACATCCAGGGCACGAAGCTCCCGTTCCACCACATCCCAAAGATGCTCTATTGGGTTGAGATCTGGTGACTGTGGGGGCCATTTTAGTACAGTGAACTCATTGTCATGTTCAAGAAACCAGTTTGAAATGATTCGAGCTTTGTGACATGGTGCATTATCCTGCTGGAAGTAGCCATCAGAGGATGGGTACATGGTGGTCATAAAGGGATGGACATGGTCAGAAACAATGCTCAGGTAGGCCGTGGCATTTAAACGATGCCCAATTGGCACTAAGGGGCCTAAAGTGTGCCAAGAAAACATCCCCCACACCATTACACCACCACCACCAGCCTGCACAGTGGTAACAAGGCATGATGGATCCATGTTCTCATTCTGTTTACGCCAAATTCTGACTCTACCATCTGAATGTCTCAACAGAAATCGAGACTCATCAGACCAGGCAACATTTTTCCAGTCTTCAACTGTCCAATTTTGGTGAGCTCGTGCAAATTGTAGCCTCTTTTTCCTATTTGTAGTGGAGATGAGTGGTACCCGGTGGGGTCTTCTGCTGTTGTAGCCCATCCGCCTCAAGGTTGTGCGTGTTGTGGCTTCACAAATGCTTTGCTGCATACCTTGGTTGTAACGAGTGGTTATTTCAGTCAAAGTTGCTCTTCTATCAGCTTGAATCAGTCGGCCCATTCTCCTCTGACCTCTAGCATCAACAAGGCATTTTCGCCCACAGGACTGCCGCATACTGGATGTTTTTCCCTTTTCACACCATTCTTTGTAAACCCTAGAAATGGTTGTGCGTGAAAATCCCAGTAACTGAGCAGATTGTGAAATACTCAGACCGGCCCGTCTGGCACCAACAACCATGCCACGCTCAAAATTGCTTAAATCACCTTTCTTTCCCATTCTGACATTCAGTTTGGAGTTCAGGAGATTGTCTTGACCAGGACCACACCCCTAAATGCATTGAAGCAACTGCCATGTGATTGGTTGAATAGATAATTGCATTAATGAGAAATTGAACAGGTGTTCCTAATAATCCTTTAGGTGAGTGTATATACCCATTAATTTATGTTCGTTCATGATACATTAACATAATTGAAAATGTATTCGAAAAATTATATAAATTAACATTAAACTAGAATAATAAATGCTGTACAAAATGATTGCAAGTTAATTATACCAAATGCATCTGAATAATAATGATTTGAACCTTAATGTAAAGTGTTACCAAAACTACTCTTACAGTGATATAAGATTTTGGACATTTTTTTTTTTCAAAAGAAAAGTGTAGGGGACACATTAAGGGTATTGATTACCTCCTAAAAGCGAAAGAGACAAGCACAGTAATTTGTAAGCGTATCAGAGACTGTTCCAGCGACTGCTACGCCTCTGGTGCACACACTCCTCCTATGCGCTCTCATTTGTTTTTGCCGCCGAGCGTCCGTGGGAGTGAGCTGGCCTGGTTTCCTCATAAGTACATCTGCAGAGAAGCTGCCAGATATTGTAACATTCATAAAACTGGCATGTTCGTTAGACGTGTTAAGTGGAGTTAAAAGTCGCCCGTGCTTGTGTTAAACCGCAAAGAGTTATGCTAATGTACACAAAGCCTCATCATAACCCGACCCAGATCATCTATTTTAACAATGTTTGTGCCACCATTCGTGACACGGCGCATTAAAATATGTGATCCTCACCGAAAACCAAGTCGTATTTTAGCGACTTCAGCCCTAAACGCGGCTATTGTTGATTACTGTTATATGTCAGCAGCAAGAAGTACAGTATAAGCTGATGATGCATAACGAGGCTCAGTAAATTAAATGCGCTTTAATTTTGAGGCTGCTCCAGAGATACTCTAATGAAAAAGGCACACGGAGGAGAGATAGAGAACAAGCCTGTAAAAGCTCAGCCGCCCGGATTGCATCAAACACCTCAAAACAAGACATGTGGGGGGGTGGGGGTGGGGGTGGGGGGAAGCTAAATATTTGCCAGAAGCCCAGGTATCTAATTCATCACGATGTCTAAGATGGCATTATTTTCCATCAGCAAAAGCAAAAAGCCGCATTTTTACCTCCAGCGCACCTGTCTGTCTGGGAAATGAAGCAAGCGCAGTCGATACTGACAAAGCCATTATTCACCAGCAATGCACACAGCAGTAATGATTTGTTTTCCCTTAATTATACCCATATGTCTAAGGAAAGTAAAAAGAAATGGGAGCAGTCTTAATTAAAGAGATAGAAAAGGATATCTCTCGGTACATGCACCTTAAAGGCCTTCCTGCCCCTTTTTGCTTTCGCTCCCCACCCTCCACCCCCCACCCCCTTTCCTACGTTCGTGAAATGAGTTTTTGTCCAATTAAACTGCACTTGTCTTCCTGGTGACCTGGAACTAATGCGATTTATGATACATTGACACCTTTTCCAGGTAGGGTGGTTCTAAGGTGGTTCCCAGGACACAAATACCCAGGTGACAACAAAACAATGATTCGTCGTTGCGAGACATCCGGAATGTTTCCTTGAAACCGTATTGATCCCTCTCAACGCGCAGCATGTACAGCAAGCGGAATCTGGGACAGGAACTCAACGAGGGCTGTAAATCGCCCATGACAGGAAGCATACAGTGAAACAATGCTCGATGTAAGCAATCATTCGTTTAGTGGACACTTTTGTTTGATGTGACTTAGGGGACACGTTACAGGGACAAAAGTGTTTTTGCTCAAGCGCATACATGGGATTGAAACCTTAGGAAGGTTATTCCTAGCCAAGGAATAGATCACCCAAAAATGTATATTGATATCATTTAATAATGCTCAGGTTGCTCCAACCTTGTATGATTTATTTTTACATTTATATTTATTATTTATTTATATTTATATTTATCTACTTTCTAATTTTTATTTTACATAAATTTGTTCATTTTGCATCAATCTCTTGCATAATAAATACATGGTCCATATGACGTTTTCCACTTAAAATTGCATTTGCACATAACCATATTTAAAATTAGAAAATGTGGAAACCAATGAATTTTGATATCATTGACATCACACAGAGTTTGAATATGTGCATGCAGGAATGACATTTCGTATGATTTCATTTTCGTTTTACTTAAAAGGCACATCCATTTTAATTATTAATATACTCACTTACATTTACTAACACAAAATAAGATATTACAATATAAATAAATCTCCGAGCTGCTCTTTTCCATTCAATGATAGCATGGGGAAAAAATCCAGTAGCACCTCACTGCAGTACACGAGATCCAGGGGGCGGAGTTGGATCCAGATCTAAGGGGTGGAGATTGGTAGGTTTAGGGGTGGGTTTAGGGATCAGGGGGTGGAGATAGGTAGGTTTAGGTATATGTAAGGTGGGAGGAGTTGGATCCGGATCCAACTCCTCCCCCTGGATTTCGTGTTCTGCAGTGAGGACCATCTAAAAAAATCCCCCAAAAAAGCACTATAAAAGTGGTCCATATGACCTCAAATCTTCTGAAGTCATATAAGAACTCTGTTGTTTTTCACTGAAAATCTCATTTGCACATGCACATATTTAAACTAGAGGGCATGTGGCATTTGCCGTCATTGACGTCAAGCCTGGCGCAATGCACCCTGACACACCAAATCTGAATATGTGCACGCATGAATGACATTTCACATTCATTCATTTAGCAAACATATCCAACATGATTCACAGGATTCATTCAGCAACAAGTAAATGCAAATTAAGAGCTATTGAGATCTATGGCTGGTTGCATAAACTGCTTAGGCTAGTCTTAAAAGTATAATTTCTTTTCTTCAAGACTAACTTTAAAGCAGTTACACAAGAAGGCAGAGCAGTCTAATCTGAATCGGAAAAGAAAGACTGATTACCTCTTCCAAACTAGCTCTTAAGACACACAGTCTTAACATAGTGGCTAAGTTTCTGCAACTTGCCCCTGGTCTGTTAATCACACAAAGCTATTGTTTTACTTCAAAATACTTGGAATATATTCTGTGAGTCATACGGGCTACTTTAATAGAGCTTTTAAAATGCTTTCTTGTCATTTATGCTTTTCCTGTATGGAAACCAGCTGCTTGAAGGCTCTTCAAAATACCTGGTACTTCCGCAGAAGAGAGAAAATCATATGGGTTTGCAATGACATGAGGGAGAGTATTTTTGGTTGAACTGAGACTTTAACCTTCCAAGCTCCCTTCATTTCCCTCATCTCTCCATCTGAGCTAGTTTGAGGAGTGGTAGTGCAACTGATTCCATTTGAACTGACTCATTTCCCCCCAGCTGAGATCTCCACTCTCTGAGCACCAGCTTAGCTATTCCAATTTTCTAAGAAATCTATTACGCTTCCATATTCGGTGTCCTTTTTATGATGATAATTCCAGGATGTTTTCCACTGGTCTCCCATTGTTCCAGTCCAAGTAATATTGCTTTATTATCTCTAAGGTCACACTGAGCCCTCTGTAAATGAAGAACTAGGGCAGAAACAGGATGAAAACCTTGAAAACTCCAGTGGCCTTTCATGATGGAGAACTCCGATAGCGGCGCTCTAAGATGACTGGGTGGACAGGTTGTTAAGATCGAGTGAGGGGTGAAAGACAGGGCGAGGAAAAATCAATGAAGTGCATTAATTGATATACGTAAAGGACTAAGTGCTCTGAGAGTCTGGGTCAATTGTCTCTTTGACTTTGATTAGTGAGAGGAACAATAGGAGACCCGTCCACCTGTTTGAGTGAGGGCTTATTGACAAGACAACAGTTTTTCTGGGTGCCTTTCGGGAAGTCTGTCTGGAACACGACCTTTACGGTTTGCAGACATTAGTCATCAGTGATTTAAACAATGGTTTTCTTTCACTTGACTTTCCCCACTTGGTTTCAATCTTTCAGAAGCATGCTGGACTAAAGCAGAAGCACAGACTGAAGTGCCGTCACTTTCTACAGTACAAACGTCTGATAAACAACCTAAAAAAAAAAAACCGAATCAGTATGTACATACAGTATGTACAAAAAGGAATACAGTATGTACATTGTAAATAATGTTATACAATTTTAACATTTTAAACGCTTGCAGATGAATAAAATGAGATTTAAATTAAAATGTAAATATTAGATAAGTGTTTTGAACATATAATAGACAAGTACTTTAATAAAATGAACATATAAAACATATTTGAATATTAGAATATATAAAAACGTTTTAAATGTCACTACGTGACATTTCCTGACTCACTCCTCCAAAACACCCCAAAGTGGCTCAATAATATTCAGATCTGGTGACTGTGCAGGCCACGGGAGATGTTCAACTTCACTTTCATGTTCATAATACCATTCTGTCACCGGTCCTGCTGTGTGTATTGGTGCATTATCATGCTGATACACGGCATCAGCTTCAGGGTACAAAGTTTGAACCATTGGGTGCACATGGTCCTCCAGAATGGTTCGGTAGTCTTTGGCAGTGACGCCCATCAAGCACAGTCGGGAATGCCATGATATTGCAGCCCAAACCATCACCGATCCACTCTGGGCTTCACTCTGGGCAGCAACAGTCCAGATGTTACGCCTCTTTGGGGCTTCTCCACACCGTAACTCCCACAGATGTGGGAAAGACAGTGAAAGTGGACTCATCAGAGAGCAAAACATGTTTCACATCGTCCACAGCCCAAGATTTGCACTGTTGGCACCAATGAAACTGCCATTTGGCATTGGCAGAGTGACCAAAGGTTTGGCTATGGCAGCCCTAACATTAATATTGACCCTATGGAGCTCCTGACGAACAGTTTAGGTGGAAACAGGAAAGTTGAGGTGCGCATTTAATTCTGCAGGGAGTTGGGCAGCTAGGGTTTTATGCTTTTTAGATACAATCCGGGTTAGTACCTGCCTGGCCCTGGACATCCCTTTCAGCTTCCTCGTGTCGACAGTTACTCCTGTTGGATGTGGTTCGTCCTACGTGGTGGTATGCCAACATTACCATGGATACTACAGCTCCTGATACACCACAAAGACTTGCTGTCCTGGTCACAGATGAGCCAGCGAGATGCGCACTAACAATTTGTCCTCTTTTGAACTCTGATATGTCTTCCATTATGTTGTGTAGACTGCAATATGTTATGTACAGCTGTGCTATTGCTCTGCTAAATCAACTTTCACACTCTGCTCTTATTGATGGAAAGTAAAATCAGTGAAGATTGGCCACGCATATATAGACGTGAAACCTCTATATTGGCCAGTGTTTCAGTTTCATTTTCCAAATCATGTACTATATATTTATACATGCGTTTGTGTAGAAACATTTGAAAAACATCTTCAAACCACCGGATTCACATACATTATGGGGGTTGGGTGTTGAATGGCATGGTATTTTTTGCAAGGCAGAAGATGCCTGAAAACATGTTCCAGATGAATGAATGTCTTAATGACATCTGTGTGCTATCAGGCTAGAAGCATCCAGTCCTCGAGCACAATTAGCACAAGTTTCCAGTAGTGTGCTAGCTGTTAATACACATAGAGCCGTCAGTGAGGTGAACCAGTAAATGTGCAATCTTTAAAAGACCGAACCATGAATAGAACATTAATGAACACTGAGAGACACTGTTGAGAGCCGCTAACAGCGTCTATGGAGACCTGTTTGCTCTTAACAAACATAGCAACCCAACTAAACCCATGACGGATCCATCACATCAGTCGAGCGAATGCGACTAGCCTGGGCGAACAATAATAGACCTGCTGAAGCTTTTAACCACAGTCCTTTCTACCCGACACGGTACTACTAATTTTCTAGAATCCACAAGAGCCCCTCCGCAGGAACAGTAATACAATACAAACTCCACCAAATGGGTCTGATTTGAATTACACTGCAAATCCATCTTCCAGCTTCCCCTCGTTGCCATGGACACAAACCATTTCCAGAGGTACACTTTGGTGTTTTTATCCCCCATGCCCCCTTCTTCCACTCTCTCCCTTTGGCTCGGCCATGTCGGTGGCTAGAGGCTAAAGAGCTCTTGGGGAATTGAATACAAAGCCACGACAACAACGAGAAGAATAAGATGCAGGTCAGAGCCGCCCCCCTTCCCCTCCCGAGCCAAAAAAACGAGTATGCATTTGGCAGTGGCTGTTCGTGAAAGCCATCACTCATGGCAACGGTGCGCGGCACGTTTCCCTGAGGAGAGCGGCTACTGGCAAACAAAACGAGGAAGACGCGATGAAAGGCCCCAGAAACATGGGGTTACATATGTGTGTGTAACAAAACTGGGCCACACGCCTTTATAAGCTGTTTGAACTGTCGATGAACCCTGAAATATCAGATAAACTAACTCGAAAATTATCTTTCAAATGAAAATGTATAATCTATCTATCTAAACTGACTCTAAAATTATCTTTCAAATGAAAATGTATAATCAATCTATCATCCATCTCAATCCATATATATACACAGTATATATCCTTGTTTTTAATAATGTATTTAAAATATATATTTATCTATAAAAAAATATATACACATACACACACACTACATATATATTTTTTTTGTATACAATACTTAATCATAAGCATACAGGGATAGTAAATAATTATTTAGGATAATTAAATATAAATTAAATATAAATAGGAAATATGAATTAAATATGTATCCTATATAGTTATAGGATATAATTATTCTAATAAATAAATAAAACAGTGAATTACATTATATTACAAGAGAAAGAATAATATTTATTATGATGAATGTCATTCTGGCACATTTGAGCATAATATGTTTAAAACATATTTATATATATATAAAAAAAAAAACTATTTCAGGACAAATATCACTCAAACATCAAAGGGCACAAGGAGAAACAAAATGAGGTTTGCTTAAAAAAAAAAAAAGAAGAAAAAAAAAAAAAAGAGAGAGACTTGTTTTTGTGATAAAAAGGTCAGAAGCTGAACATCTGCTCGACCAGCTTTAATATCACAGTGAAAACATGAGGCTGAGAATTGCGTCATCGCAACAGGAGAAATTGAGATACGTGCACATGTCCAAATATTAATTATATGGAGAAGGGTACTGTCTTGTCAACAAAAGAACATAATAACCAGTGAACAAAACCACAGGGTGTGCCAGTCATTATTCGGCATTATGCGTGCTGATAAAAGACGACAGATCCACAGGACACCCACTACAAAGGCTATCTGGATTTGCGAAACTGAAATAAACGAACACAAAAGGTTAAGAGCAACCGTTCCAGTAATTATAAATCATGTTATGGTGAGATGGGAGGGATGGGCGTCATTTTTTGAAGGCTCTTCGTGTTGGCTGTCATTGACGCGAGAGAAAGACAATGAAACTGATGCGAATGAAAGAATGGGATAGAAAACATTTTTTCTCTAAATTTCCAAAGCAACAATATATAGCTCAAACCAGATATTGTCAATAACCGCACAATTTGAGGTATTATTCATGTCCACAACTCTAAGTATGAGCTACAGTAATAGTTATAGAATAATAATATACGCTAAGGGGTTTAAAAATGAACCATGAATCGTGACACTCGCTCAAAGATCACCTCTCTGCTTTCCGTGGCGCTGGAGAGGAAGAGAATACATCAAAATCAGAGAATAAAGCAAAACATGTACAACTTTAGGTCAACCCACAGGCGCACACACATGTACATGAGGAGCAGTGCATTATGGGATTGTCTGTTCTTCTCACTTCAAACTTTCCTCCTATAAAACAGTGATGTAAAACCATATGTCTGTCTAACCTCATCCATCTGTAAACTGACACCAGATCCAATTTCATTCTTCTCAACCGAGTTTCAACCTGATAAAACTGCCAGTAATTGGACATTACAAAGTGAGAAAAACGTAATCAAAATATCTGTGTGCAACTGAAGCAATTTGAGAGAAAAGTTTGAGAGTTTATAGAATTGAATCAAAGGTTCTCACATGTACATTCCTTTATTCAGCGACATTGCAGGACTGTTATTCAATTTACAGGTGCTGGTGATGCTTTTGATTCACTGAAAAGAATTGGCACAGAGTCGTTCATTCAAATCCCTAACCTTAAGTATTAAACCTAATGAAGGATACCTCAAATTGTGCAGTTTGTTAAGGTGGTGGCATCTCTCCCTTTCTTCAGAAAATGTACAAATTTAGCTGATTGAATATTACCAATACACGATCTGTTCCAATTCTGATACCAAAAAGCCACAATAATTACCTAAGAATTCAATGAAATAAAGCAATGGTTTTAATAATCAACAAAGCACTCTGGTGTCTGAGATCTCAAAGAAAGCTCAATTATTTTTGATAGAAACCTTGTTAGTATGACCCTCCATCTCTGTACCGCTAATTATCCTGCTAATGCAATAGTTCACAATCAATTTATGAGTTATACGTCATTGTTTTATTATATTATGCTAAAACTGGAACTCATAAAATGTCACTTTTTAAAAAAAAATATTTAACCAGTGGGAGTTAAACAATCACCATGCAATCTGAGTTAATATACTGCAACACTCCAAGCTGTACTTTAATAAAACAGACTCGACAGCCCAGAGCGGCGGAGAAACTCGTGTGCCGGCGAGTCTCAAGGTCGCCTTTTCACTGTCAAAGCAAAGAGTTTCCATCGAGCCTGCAAAGTCGCACCAGTCTAAAAGCCAGAAAGAGTGTGACCTGACAATGTATTGTCAGACTCCTATGTATCATATCTTTTCATTCACACATCTGTCATCAAAGCACGGATACAGAGAGGCCGGGCAGGTGACGAGCTGGCTGAGGTCAAAGGTCAGGCTCTATGGTGCTCAGATACAGAGTTTGAGCGCGACGAACACGTCGGCCATTAAATCCGCCGCTTTGCTTGATCTGCTGCTAATTGCACTGCGCAGCGACTGTCACAAGGTCATGTAAAGTCTGGGGATATGCCATTAATATGCAAACAAATGTCATTTTCCAATGGGTGCAGTAAAGGCTTGCACTAATTATTCCATCAATCCCAGATTTACATCTTAATTAAAGATTTGTATCTCAGTGAAGGTATGGCGACGGTGGAAAATAGAAACGGATGGGAGTTATTTTTTTCTCTCTGACGCGCTAAACTCGACAATGGTCTAGGAAGGCAGAACAAAGCGCTTTATCACCTCTGGATAACTTTATCTGCATCTATAGCCGCTGTCAAAAGCATGGAAATGCTACGACTGCTGACTCCGGATCCGATTTTTGGAACCGAACGCGGTAGCTGATGGAGTTTGGGCTCCTTGCCACTGTCGCCTTTGGCTTAGATGGGGTTTAAAAGACACATAAGGGCTTTTCACACTTGAAATAATCAACCCTGGGTAAACAGGGTTGTAAGCCCCGGGTAAACAGAATCCTGGGTTATCTTGCTTCACGTTTCACACTGCTCATAATTTACCAGGGGTTAACAATTAACTTGGGTATTCATAAGCAGATGTTTCACACTGTACATTCTTAAACCCTGACTTACCGTCCTTATTTGCGGTGTCCGTGTCATTAATTGGACAACTACAGTGCACCACGTTTATTTTAAAAGCGTCCTCATATTATTCATTATCGGTTTGTATTTCCACAGCATGAAGGATTTATGAATGAACCGCTCGTTTTAAAATCTTCTCTGACATTTGTTATGACATCCACTTCAAACTTTACAATGCTCATGATAACTTTCGTTAACTCTACAATAAGTAAATCCACTTCACCAGCTAATTACTCTTCGACGGCGATGCCGCAAAAACGGAAGTTCAAAAGACAAAAATCTAAAGATGGCTGCCTACCTATAAAGGTAAGGTCTAGGTCTAAAAAGGTAAGGAGGAAACAGTCTCTTCAAAAAAGAGATTCTTCAGCACTAAACTCAGGTTTAAGTGCAGTGTGAAAAGAGCTATAATATTCAGTAATATCGATTTGACTGCACTGACACTATGAGATGAGAACAAAAGTTGAACTGAATTTAGCTGGATCGATTTTGTTTCATAATTGATGAATTTTGCAACATGGTTATTGAACTGAATCAGCACTGAACTGACTTCAGCTGAATAACAGCATTATTGTCCTCTGTAGAGCTGCTTTTAGCTAAAATGAACTCGTTTCATAATTAATGAATTTTAGACAGTTATTGAACTGAACTGAATCAACACTGAACTGACTTGAGGTGAACAAGGACACTATTGTCTTCTGTGGAGCTTGGATTTGTCTCGTATTAATGAAGTTTGCATCACTGATTTTCCTGTTTATCACTCGGAATCTGCTTTGAAACAATCTATTTTGTATAAAGAGCTAAGGAATAAAGTTGTCTTGACTTGACTCCCGCTGTACAGATTTCACAGATGAAAAGAAAACGTTTTTCGTTTCTGTCGAATCTTCCGACGACAACCCGTACCCTGAGGCCTCAACGCCCCCGTGGCGCGATCTCGACCTGTCCGCGCACACACACTTAAGTCAAAATTCCCTTCTCTTTCCAGCAAACACTCCATAAATTAAAGAGCATGTTCACCGATCACACATGCTCTTTCTCCCCTGGCTCTGACTGAATGCAGCCCACTCTCTGACGGGAGTTCAGCAGAAAGCCCTGATGACAGCAGATAGGAGGTAAGCCAGCAATAGCCAGACACTTCCTGACGGCAGTAACCGGCCCCCATGACCAGCTGCTGCCTGGGGATCAACCGGAGGTAAAACACAGAAATGACGGGAGGGGAAAAAAAAGACTAGCGAACATGTGGGAAGGCCTGTCACCTGCCAAGTCCTGCATGAGGTAGTTGAAATGGCAGCCACCAGCGACGCTGCGCTCTGATTGGCTGGCTGGGCTCCAGAATTCCCTGAGGTGTCCTAAAGAGTTCATAAGTGAATCCCGAGCGGAAGGTGATGGAGTACAGACACGTTTGTAATGAACGCATAATGACTGTGAAAATATTTTAATGCTGTAATTCTACTTCAAAAACGCACAATTATAAAATGTATAGGTGCGATGCACAATCTGACTGAATGAGCAATGTTTGAAGCTGCTAAACTATCACTACAATTATGGTTTTTAGTCATTATTGTTTGCATCTTAAAACACTCAAAAAAACTTTTGAAATACACAAAATTAGCTTATATACACTGTCAATCTAATGTTTGAGGTCAGTAATATTATTTTTAAGGAAATTACGACTTTTATTCAGGGCATTAAAAGTAACATTTAAAATGTTACAAAAGATTTCTATTTCATATAACGTTCTTTTTTAAAAAAAAAAAAAAAAGAATCACGTTTTCCATCAAAAATATTAAGCAAAACAAATGTTTTCAACACTGATAATAAGAAATATTCATTGAGCAGAAATCTATTGATTGATGTGTCACTGAAGACTGGAGTAATGATGCTGATTCAGAATTCAGCTTTGCATCACAGGAATAAATTACATTTTAAATTATAATCAAATAGAAAACAGTTATTTTTAAACTGTAATAATATTTTGCAATTGTTTTTGTTAAAATAATTCAGCCTTTTCAAGCATAAAAGACTTCTTTCAAAAATATAGAAAAATCTTGCTGACCCTAAACTTGCATTAAACTATACAGTGTACTTTTAGGAAAATGAACTGCACTATATTGATTATCGTCCAATCAAATGCCCTCTCGTACGAGAATGTCAGTCCACAGCAACCGACCAACCAACCAACCAGGAAATCATAAACTAAACAAAACTAAAAAAGGGAAACACACTTCATTATATCAACCCCAAATTTTCTGTTTCAAGAGGAACTATATCAGCACAGGACAGAAAACTGCGTATCAAGCGAATCCACAATTCAGATTTTTTTTTAGAAATGTCGGGAACACTTAACAATAAGGTCTCATTTGTTAACATTAGTTAATGTATTAACTAACATTACCTAACAATGAGCAATAATTTGTTACAGTATTTATTAATCTTTGTTAACATTAGTTAATAAAAATACACCTGTTCATTGTTTGTTCGTGCATTAGTAAATTGATTTTAATAATGCATTAGTAAATGTTGAAATTAACATTAAAACAGGCACAGTATTTATTAACCTTAGTTACTGATTTTTGTGCCTGATTTTTTGCCAAAGCTGGCATGCTAATAATCATATCTTGTGTGTAATGCGTCACGATTTTCAAATCTTGTAGTGTGTGCAGGTTTGAGATCTGAAAGAAGAAAATCTGTGAAGATTCTCCTTACATGTGTGATGCAACCAGGGTTTAAAAACTCCTGTAGTCTGAGCCCGGCTTAAGACCATGTTAAGTAATGAAACCTTATTGTAAAGCGTCTCTTAAACATCAAGTAATGCTATTAGTATTTTTTTATCAATCAAGACACCCATATCAAGCATATTTGAGTGCTGTTGTAGTTTATGTACTGTAACAGGAATGACAATGACTTACTTGTTATGTAGGACACACCAGCCGCAGTGAGGGTCTCCTGAGCCCAGACATGTCTTACAGCTGCTGTACTGAGAACAGCTCTCCACAGGCAGACGACTCACCTGTAACACACCAGAAACATTACACTCACACTCATCACAGACACAAATCACTTACACTCACTGACGTGGAAACTTCCAAATCTTTTATTTTTGGGAATTGAATGCATAAAATACCTAATTCCAGACAGATATCACTGAAATGGATGATATTAATAATAAATCATTACATATTTTTATTAAATGTTATTTATTATTTTTTTTAATAGTTCATAAGATGTCAATTTGGGATGTCAATCTCAATCAATGATTTCACGATGCTTGATGCATTAATATTTCTATCTATTTTTAGGATATATTCTATATATTTTAGAATGCATAAAATATCTAATACCAGACGTATATCACTAAGATAAGTGATATGTTTAATCAATAATGAAGGCTCATTATTAATTTATTAAATAGTTCATAAGATGTCAATTTAGGACAAACAACATTAAATAACAAAACAGAACTGGAAAATTAAATCAATTTCTTATTTACATTAATATATACAATAATAATCATAATAATTCACATTTTAATACATAAAACAAATATATGAAATAAAATGAAACATGTCATACATGCATACATACACAGATCGTATTGCCCTAAATTGATGCCTTAACTATGATTTTACTGTGCCTGGTGCCGTCATATTTCTATTTAACAGCCAACCAATCAGCTTTAGCAGTCTGTGTCATGTGACCCATGCCCTGGCATTGGCTATAACCCCCACAGGCCCAATCTGAGCCTCCTGCTGCATCCCTAGAACAGAGTAGTTTCAGCAGTTCTCAACACATGCCTTCATTCAAACCTCTCGTCGTTCATCTGTTTGTAAACCCTCAAACATTCAGGCTTTACCTTACAGAACAGCACAGCGGAGAGGGTGTAATGCAGCCGAACGGCAGAGCATCAGCACGGTCAACTCATGCAGAGGAAAGAAAATATTATAAAACAGCACAGGGGAAACTCATAATAGATCGGCATGTCCAGGGGACAGTCATAGAAGTGCTGCACACGCAAAGATTCGCACGGGAGAAACACCCTCGACAAGCAGGACAAGCGTATTAGAGAAATGAATCAGTGCATCCCTGCTCCCCAAAAACAGCAGCTTATATAAATGATGATGAGAGTTGGAGAGAGTGGGAGGTCTAGGACTGAAATAACATGAATATATTAAATCTTAAAGAGCGGTTTGTGGATCAAAGTTGGTGTGGGCTGTCGCAGTCCCAATGATTGGCTTACTTAAGGCGCAGAAAAAAAGCCCAAACCCAAAAGCAGTTGTTTTTGAAAACCGCTTTTAGAAGCTCTAAAAATGCTCATTCCATGGAGTTGTAATCGCCTTTGATCGCTGGCAAGATTAGAGTTTTGAGTGATAAAAACAAGAGCCGCGGAAAAAACACACCCACCCAAAAGGGACACGGCTCGGCTTTCAAGTACAGAGTAGCTGATGGCTCTTCAGCTCTGCCTGTGTGTGTGTGTGTGTGTGTGTGTGTTGCATCAGGACGGGTGGTTGAGGTGTAGTCTGTTGGCCCATGTTAATTTATTCCACCACAATATTAATCCATATCACATATTCAAAAAAGAAATATAAACCTGGAAATAATTTAGTAATCATTTAAAAAAAAGATACATGCACACACATATACACACAAAAATATACTACTCTGCAGTCTTCAGTGTCACATGACCCTTCGGAAATCATTCTATTTTTTCAAGACTCGTGACTAATAGAAAGTTCAAAAGAACAGCATTTATTAACATTAAAAATGTCTTTACGACACTTTTGATCAGATTAATGCATTCTTGCTGAATAAAAGTATTAATTTAAAATATATTATAATATATGTGTGTGTGTGTGTGTGTGTGTGTTATATGCACACATGAAATTGATTTTTGTGCATGCTCAGTATATTCTGTCAGGAACGCCGTGGTTTGGACTGTCAGTGTTTGATGGATGAGTACAATGTTAGATAAATGAAAGGCTTCATATCTCTTTCTCTCCAATGAAATGGCTGCATTACCAGTGCAATTCGGAGAGCAGGATGGTAAATAATGACACCGCTCGGAAAACTTGGCATTCACAGACCTTTTACTGACACACATCGGAGGGCTCGGAGTGGCGGCGGGCCATTTGGTGAGCAAATATGCTCTCTCACCTAACTGTGTACCTGCTGCAAATGAGATATTCAAATCCAGAGACTCCAGCGGTCAGTGTAGGCTATGAATTATTGACTCTCTGCAATTCATTCACATTTCTTAATTCATGGAGTGCACAGAGCATTGTGTATCTACACTCATATTCCGATTGGTGGAGTAATGTTCCTCGTGGAATGAGATAATCAGTGACGTCATTAGCCATTAACATCCATCTCAAGTGATCTGATTACAACTCTAAGAACAGGTACAAACTACATTCAAATATAAAGAACCTTTTGTGCAAATCCATGGATGTTGAAGGTTCTTCATTGAACCATGATGCCAAGAATCAACCTCTACTTTTAAGAGTGAAGTAAATAGGATCAACGTCATTTTCATGTTGACCAAAATGCATTGCTGCATAGAGGAACAGGAGTTATGTGTGAATTAAAAACAAACCTGTTTTCAGCTGATATCTGCTTTTCCCTCTCATAAGTAGCATCACTTAACTCCACGCGATGAGAAGCGATCATTTGGAGTAAGTCATGAATGCTCAATCTCTTCAAGTAAAGCCCAGTGTTTTCAGATTAATACACCTGATCTATCCGTTCATGATCTCAGCATAAAGAAAAGCTTTTAATCAGCACGAGGCCTGATCAATCAATGCAGGGCCATCCGAAGCTTTAACGTGAAGAACATCCCTTCAGTTCTTAACACAAACATCGATGTCTGGAGTTCAACGGCGGAGCTTTAACACATGAGTGAGTCTTTTGTGGGAGTGTGACGGTGAAAGAGGGAGACACTATTAATCTAGTTCCACACTCGTGTTTACAGTGCCTCCCTGAAACTCTGGGAACCATCCAGAACGAAGCTGAACGGAGCAACAACACTCCAGCTGATGGCTTGTGCTAATGTATATGGGTGTTACTTCAACTATAGACCTTTGCACCGGAGAAACAAGCTCACAGCCATCTTTACAATTGTGTCTTTGAACTTCTGTTTTTGCAGTAGCTCTGTATATTATTCTGTATATCATGCACGTCAAAGGATTACATGTCAAAACATGTCATTTCCACCACATTTCAAATGATGTATTTTGTTAGAGTTGGAAATGACATTTTACTTAAATGACTTAATAATAATTACTACTACTACCATTTATTATTCATAAAAACAGACAATATTAAATATTTCCATATTTTTGCACCAGTTAACCAAAGTACAGCTTGACTGGAAATAAGGCAAAATACAATTTATAATTGTTTTCTCTTTTTTTCGTGTCATTTATATATATATTAAATTATAAATTGTATTTTATTTAAAAAAATAAAAATAATAATAATTTATTTATATATATATATATATATATATATATATATATATATATATATTAGGGCTGTCAAACGATTAATCGGATCCAAAATAAAAGTTTGTGTTTACATAATATATGTGTGTGTACGGTGTATAATTATTTTCTATATATAAATACACACACATGCATGTATATATTTAAGAAATATTTGCATGTATATACTGTGTATATATATTTATATTATATATAATTTATATTATATATAAATATTTTATATATAAATAACACATTTTTCTTATATATATATATATATATATGCATGTGTGTGTACTTATATATAGAAAATAATTATACTCCATACACACACATATATTATGTAAACACAAACTTTTATTTTGGATGCGATTAATCGCGATTAATCGTTTGACAGCCCTAATATATATATATATATATATATATATATATATATATATATATATATATATATATATATATATATATATATTTTTATATATATATATATATATATATATATAGAGAGAGAGAGAGAGAGAGAGAGAGATTTATATATGTATATATTTTTTGTTTTGTTTTGTTTTTTAAATACACAATTTTCACACAATAAATATTATTTCACACTTTATTTTGATAATGATAGCTTTAAAAGTTTTATTAATAGTATTAATAATTAGTTAATATTTATAGATTGTCAGTTTAAGATTGACAGTCTGGGACAATCATAAAACAATAAATCCTATACATAATTAAAATCAAAAGTTGTGTCTGGTAATATTATTTAATGGACCTCAGCTAACAATGAATAGCTGTATTTTTATAATCTAACATTAACAGAGATTAATAAATACTGTTACAAATGCATTGCTTATTGTTAGTTAGTTAGTTAGCGTTACCTATTGGGACCGTATTTTAAAGTATTAATAAAAATGTATTTTAAAAAATAAATAAAGAGAAAAAATCTGTTAGTTTTAAGTTAAAAAGGGAGTAGTTGAAGAAACACTCAAATATCTATATATATGCATGACATCATCGAGATGATGTCATCGCACACATCATTGAGCTGCTCAAGCGTAACGCTGGTGAAATTAATACCGCTCTCTGCAAGGCTAATTCCTGCCTACACTGCTTCACGAAGCCTGAAGCATGGCATATTTTATCATGTTATTTTTCTGAATCGCACTGATAAGGATTTAAAAATATCCCTATGCTGAAGCTTCGCCGAGCTCTCAAAGACAGTTGTGTTTTCAGTGCGTCACTTAAACTAAGTCTTTCTCAAAGAAACACACAAAAAAAATGGGGTCTTTCAAAAAATGCACAAAGACAACAAATTTCTTTTTGCAAGAAGAAGAAATGAGCATTGAAAAGAGAGGCTGAGGAGAGAAAGAGAAGAAAATGAAGAAAGAGCTACAGCTGTACTGTACGTCTGTTCAGCTGCTGAGGAACTTCGATGTATCCTTCCTCTCCTCCGGCTGTATAATGGAGCATTATGGGAAGGGCTGTTATTCCGCTCGGCTCTGGATGGAAATACTTCCCCACTATTTCTTATTAGGGCCAAGCAGCTGGGGCTTCCATTCACAGTCGTGAACCGGCGTTGCATATTCTGTTTCCCCGTCTCGCAGATGTTAAAACAACATATCTGAGATTCCGGTTCGGGTCTTAAGACAAAAGCAGTGCGCACACACACCCTCCTCACAAACGTGTCTTTATTCTGTCCTCGCCACAAAGGTTTTTGCTTTATGAAATAAATTAACAGCAAACGCAAAGTGATAAAAATGAAGAACAACTGTGACATACAGAAAAGTCTGAGACCACATGGAAAATCTGGGACCCAAATTTACATTTAAACCTTTAGGATTTTGAAGAAAAAGAAAGCATTATGAGACATTGTTACTTACAGAACTATTTCAGATTCTACACTACACTAGTCACCAGTCTGATGTAAATGAGCAACACTGATCATGTGAACTATTTTGTATCTTATTTTTTAATTCAGCTTTTCATTGAGATTGTTATGCTGATCATATTCAGATTCTTTTTTTATTATTAAATTAGAAACTTTTTAATGACTAGTCTCTCTTAAACTTTTAAACCTCAAAGAGATGATTAATAAATCATGCACAATATATTGGTGAACACATCAGTATACACTATCGTTCTTTTTTTTATGTTTTTGATGCTCACAAAAACTATTTAACTAAGTTATGGACATGATTCAAAAAGGTTAAATGGTCCTGAAAAAATAGTCACACTTGCCTTGTTGGCTGTAAAAAAAAAAACTCCATTGGAATTAAATGGGAGTTGAATTTCATCTAGTGGAAACGTTTGGTACTGCGAGTCTGCGACCAAACAAAATCTTACTGAAAGCTCATTTTTTGAGATATCAACCTCAAATTTGGAACAAAGTTGGTGTAAATGTATGGCTTTGATTATCTCACAGATTTAGAGTAAAAAAAAGAGACCGAACTTAAGATTTATGACCGTTTAAGTTGGAAAATTAATTTTCAGGTCCAAGCTCAAAAAGTGAATAAATATATTATAGTACTGCATAAATATAATTTAGTACCATAAAATCCCCTAAAAATGCAAAATATTAAATAACAAATATTATCGAACTCAAATATAGTACAATCATTTCATTGAAATAAAAAAAACCATATCATTTTTGACTGACATGCGAACAGTATCAGAGGGTTAAAATGTAATTTATTCCTGTGAAGCAAAGCTGAATTTTCAGCATCATTACTCCAGTCTTCAGTGTCACATGATCCTTCAGAAATCATTCTAATATGATGACTTGATGCTCAAGAAACATTTATTATTATCATCAATGTTGAAAACAGTTGTAGAAACCATCATAATTTTTTTTTCAGTATTCTTTGATGAATAGAAAGTTCAAAAGAACAGATTTTTTTTTGTAGCATTAGAAATGTCTTTACTGACACTTTTGATCAATTTGATGCATCCTTGCTGAATAAAAGTATAAAAAATTTTTTTTTTAAAGTTTAAATGGTAGTATACATTTTTTAAATTATCATCTGTTTTAGCTGATTTTTTCAAATATTCAATCTCAACCTAATTTTTTATATTTTGAGAGACAGTCTGTCCTGGAACTAGTCGCCTCATCTTATAAGAATCGTTCACATTCAGAATCATTGACAAATGAATCTCACCTGCTTCTCACTCAGCAGATAGATGAACTGATAATCTGGACTGAACACCATGTCGCGTAGAATCGGGCTTCCCTCCACGACGGTGACGGTTTCGTACAGCAGAGCGTTCTCAGTAGGCGGAGGTATTCCATCCACTCGAATCTGAAAACAAAACCAAAGTTTGAGTTTAACTCAACATAGATTTAAACGGGACCTTCTTTACTTTCGTAATACACATTCCAGGTCTTATAGTGCACAGTGCAGAGTACAAGAAAAGTCTTTCATCAACACAACAACATTCCTATACCTCTTACACTCATTGAACATATGGCATTTGACTTTAAAGTGCCCCTATTATGCTATATCAAAGGCTCTTAATTTTGTTTTAAAGGTACAAGGTCAAAAAAAGACTTTAATTTTTATTCATAATATACACTGCAGCATCACCTCTTTTCTCACAGTGTCTGAAACAGTTTGATAAAGGATTCGGTCTCTCTAAACCCCGATTGCTCTGATTGGTCAGATTCCCCAGTCTGTGTTTGTGATTGGTCTACTGCTTACAGCGAGTGTCCAAAAGAAACGGCCATTACCATATCTGAATTTCAGCTCCAGATGCTTCCTCAGCACTTGATACACAGTGATACGAACAGTAACGATTTCAACAGTTTTACCGTATCAATTCAAGCACGAGTCCTCATCCTTTGGAAGTGCATGCAAAGTGGACTTTCACAATGCAGAAAACAGTGTCTACTCGACATGTCGACAACACAAACCATACTCTTACAGGGCTCAGCTACAACTACAGTGTTTTAGGCCGGGTTAAAATAGAGCAGCCAATGAAGATCATAGGATGACATTATGCAAATGTGTTGAAAACGTAGGTTTGTGCAGTAAGACTGAGATTAATGACGACTCGTTTCAGGCAGTCGGTTCTTTCTTTCGGGAGTCAAAAACTTAATGTATAATGTTTGTGAATGTAATACCATTTACATTCACAAACAGCTATATTACACACTAAATGATATCCGAAAAAGGTGCACTTTAAATTCCAGGTATTTTACTGTGATTTTACTGCTCAGTGTTTCAGGTTGGCGGTATGTCATTACTTGCACATCTCCGATTATTACTGACACACGCAGTATTATAATTTTCCTCATGAATGCAGAATCCTCCGGCTGACCTAGAAAACGAACGCAGAACTTCGAGCGAACGCAGGCCGGGAGCGAAGCGAGATTACAGCATCTGATCAGATGTGCGATAAAAATCAATTACATTTTAACAACACACACACACACAGACACACTCGAACCCCCCGCTGCCTCATCATTAGCGGCAACTCTGTTTCCTCACACTGATAATTAGTGTAGTTGAGCTTGCTGGGTAAAAAGCAAGCTCTAAATGTGTCAAATTCAAAACATCTTTGAAGTGACGACTGAAGGGGAAAAAACACTGAGAGCGCCTGACAACCGCATTTAAAGTCAGAGAGCTCACCTATTTCCCTACCCGCTCAGGGCACCCGCAAAACGTCAGCGCGCGCCTCTGTCCTAATCAATTCTGACGGCAATGTGATAGGAGATTGAAATGAGGCTGTAAGTAAACTAAATTCACACAGAAAAGGTACGAAATGCCATTTGGGAAACGGCAGAGAGATCAAATTGACAAAAAGAAGGTGCGAGGCAGAAAAAAACACCCGAAGCAGATGCACTGGCAGCGGTCTTGGGCCGTCTCCTAAATATCTGGGTCGGTCTGAAGTGACAAACATCGTTAGTCTGTTAATTAGCTGCCTCCTCATGCAGCAGTTGCAGTAATTAGGGTTGACAAGGTGGCATCAATTAGTCGAAGGCTGCCATATTGGGTGTCACATACTGCCGGCCAAGTCAGAGCCCACGTCTCCCCGGGCAGCAGGACAGAAGGCCTAGAAACATGACGGACTCGGTCTGCGATTCGTCAATTCATGCGCCACCAGCTGTAGTGTCGCATTTCGCAGCCTTCGGATACAAAGTTCCCTCACTCTGCGTCGTTTAAACGAATCGCTTTAATGCCAACCGTCTGCATTTGCGATGCCCCTGGTGAATCGGATCAATCCGCGAGGTAGAATCCAAAGCAATTCACTGCAAAAACAGGAATGGCGGCGTGTATCGTTCACAATTTTTATAAACTCAAATACACTTAAAGGGACAGTTCACCCAAAAATACAAATTCAGACATCATCTACTCACCCTCATGTCAACCTATATGACTTACAAAAGAAGATATTTTGAAAGTCAGTGGGGCCCAAAAAAACATTTAATCCCATTGAAAGGACAAAAAACAACACTGTTAATGTTAAAGTCAAACAGGTTCACATTTATGGAATAGAAAAAAACCCAACATGGCCCAAATTTAGGACTGGTTTAAACAACACTGGCTGCTCACTGTCTGGTATGGGCGACTTAAAATACGCTGACAATCTGACAGAAAGCAGAGACTTGAGCTTCGCTTATGGAACAGCTACGTTGGTCAAACCATCTGTGGGTTCTCTGTGTGAATCAAATCCAGATGCTGAGATAATATTCTAGCAGCATCTGTCAGCATTTCATTTGTTTATTAGACTTCATCAAATCTTACGATGTTAAATCTAATCCAAAAATATAATGCATTTTAATTAATAGTCAATCAATATGAAATCAATAACACTTATAAATGTATATACCTATATATTATGGCTGTCAACAGATATTTTTTTTTAATTGCGATTAATTGCACACTTTTGTACGATTAATCGCATACTTATCGTGAACATCAACAGCAAAGATCATTTATCTTGTTTAATGTGGTTATTTTGTCATTTGATTAGATTGAAGGATGATTCTCACAAAACTGTATTTTCTGCAAAGCTTTTTTCAAGGTAAATTTGGGTATCTTTCCAAAGAAGGACAATTGGAGATAATATAAGACAATGTATTTATATAAGAAATAGGATTAAAAATTGAATGAATTTGTTTTTAAAAAAAGCATAAAGCACAACATGAATTTAAAAGTCACCAAAAAGATGGTGTATCACTAGATGTAATGTCATAGTCAGCTAAAGAACTCTTATTTTAAACCTCAAGAGGAAAAATGATCATCTGCCACAACTAAACAAACTTCTTGCCAAACGCCAAGCACTCTATGCCTAACTACAGCTTTCATCCATCCAACACTAATGCAGGGGTGGAAAATTGAAGAGCGCAGAAACTTTTACACTGGATTAGAAGAGCGAGCAGCCGTAGCATTGATTGTTCTGGGCTCCGTTAGCCAAAATGATACTGAAATCCCACAGATCTATCACTCGCTGAATGGGGACGATGGTCTACAAAAATACCAGCAGCATTCAGACTGGGCGAGCGCTGCCATGTAATCAGGTGCACTTTTCAGCATGCCTTAAAAAAAAAACCCATGGTGAACTTAAATGGCTTTCAGGAGGGCGCGCTTAAGATGTGTACTTCTTTTTTCCCCTAGGCGGGGGGTCCTCGCGGAGCACTTGAGTGTTTGAAATGCAGAGTGCTTGCTCAGCCTGCCGAGAGCTGACCCCGCGACAACATCAAACAGCTCAGATGAGGGTAATTGGAATTTAGATAAATATTACCTTCCCCCCTCCGTCTCTCCGTTGCTCAAATGATGCCAGTGTAGCGGCGCCTGCCTATCCATCTATTAATTAACCTGCCGTGGAGTCGGAGCCCCTGCGCAAGACTGACGGGTTTGATCATAGCCCAATCTTTCCCTCATCGATCACAAAGGGGGCAAAGAATGGGAAATTACTATAGCAGGAGAAAATGACAGAAGGGGGTCGTTTTTTTGCTCATTTGGGTGCTTGTTTTTTATCGATTCGAAGTCCTTGTGAGGCCCGGGGTTTCAAGGACTGGGAGAATGAAGCTCTTAAGTGGAGCTGGATTCATTTCCCATCTCTCTCTCTCGCTCTCATTTGTTCCCTCTCTTCTAAACCAAACTGTACAAAAAGATGTTCTTTTTCATCTTCAAATAACTAATTTCTGCAAGGACGAGAGACAACCAGAGGCTCGAGTAATTCTCTACAATTCATAAACATTAATCAATTCAAACAACAATATAATGTGTACATCTTGATAGACCACATAGATCTGGTTATAAGTAACAAAGAGCTGCAAATAACTGAAAAAATAATCTATCTAGAAAAACAGAAAAAAAAAAAATGAAAAAAGTGAAATCTGATGAAATTATGCTAAGAGCCAGTATGAGATGGATGAGTCGGATGGATGGATGGATGGATAGAGAGAGAGCGATGGATGATGGATGGATAAATGGATGGACAGAGAGAGGGGGGATAATGGATGAATAGATGGATAAAAATCAATAACCAATATCAGGGAAAATGTTCAAATATATAATTCTGGATGGATAGATGGATGGGTGGAGAGAGAGAAAGAGAGAGAGTTGGATGATGGATGGACAGAGAGAGAGGGATGACGGATGGATGGATAAAAATCAATAACCAATATCGCAGAAAATGTTCAAATAGTTCATTCTTTTTATTTATTTTTTTAATGAAAAATCATGATTTTTTATTTATAATTATTTATAATTCATTTATATAGCACATTAAAATAACAATTAAAATAATAATTAAACAAAAGCATGTCTAGTCAGTTTTTTAGCTACCTTTTTTAAAAAAGTCCACAGATTTTAAGTCCAAGCGAGGAGTATTCCAAAGCTCACAGTAGGAGCTACTACCTCAAAAGAATAAAATCATTTATAAAAAGATCAAACAGAATTTCTGAGATGTGATAATCTTTACTATCCAGTCTGCAGCGCACAGCTTTCAGCCAATGCAGAGTATTAACTTTAAAACTGAAAATGCAATTGAACAGAGAGAGAGAAAAACTAATTCTAAAATTTAAAAGACTACAACAAACGTGTGTATGAATGAAACAGACACGTCGAGGGTGTGAGAGACATTCTGTTGACTAACACCACTGACATCCGAGGAGGAGCCAGAGCTTCATTTACCACTCACATCAAACAGTGAGAACACAAGAAAAAGAGTGAAAGACACGACAGAGTGCTAGCGGAGTGATAGATCGCAGGATAAAATTGGATTTTGGAGGCAAAAAGAGACAAAAACAGAAGAGGACGTTCTGAAAACACAATCAACTACAATTGTAATGACAACACAGAACAATGTGACAATCCCAGCTGGATTTATCCTCGTAAAACACAGTTCTCTCAAACACATACGCACTCTATAAACAACTAAACTAACTGACCAGTAAACAAATAAGCAAGCTGGAAAACTCCCATGTAAAGCAGGTAAACATCGGCTTGTTGATAATGGCATGAGCTGTTAACATGTGGTCTTATTTAAAACTGGATTTGATGTAATCCACAGAAGGGTTTATGTTTTTACTGGCTCCGCTGAAAGATTCATAGCACAAAGTCATGTTATTCTTCTACTAAGTGAAAGTACCAGACATCCCAGTTTAATGTTACTTTGTTTTCTTTTAGACATGGAATATTATAATAGTAACAGAGCAAGAATATAAAGACACGACAGTAGAATATCAGCTCCTCATCTGTGCAAATACTACACCTCTGAGACGCATTTAAAGTCAGTTCAAACACTGCTTCAGCTTCATGGGCTTGCAGACATTAAAACCAAGTAAAGAGCAACTCTACTGTCTCAACCCTCACTTTATATACCATAACAACAGCACATTAATAATAATAGTAAATGCATTTGATATTTATTGAATGTATTAGTAATAATTAATAATAAGAATAATAGCAAAAAATCAACAACAATTATATTAGTGAAAATAAATAAATGAATTAACAAATAAATAAATAAAGTATGATGCAAGCTAAATTTCTGGCATCAGCAACGACTTAAAAAAATGCAACTTCGAATGAGGACTGAAGCTTTTGAGGTTCATAAAGAAAACTAAAGCACCATACAAGTGGTTCATTCAACTCGTCTCATGCACTATTACATTAGTGTGAGGATAAACCAATGTTCATTTTGATTTAGTTTTAGTCATAGTCTTTTGACTAAAATGCCATTTAGTTTTAGTCATATTTTAGTCATCTGAATTGTTTTAGTTTTAGTCTAGTTTTAGTCGACGAAATACAATAAGATTTTAGTCGACTAAATCTACAGTAGACTTAGTCGACTAAAATATAATGGGTTTCAATGTAAATGCATTTATTTAGAATTTCTCTAAAATTTCCAAACCCATATACTCCCGGAGAAAACATATATTAACCTGCTAATATGACTGATTTTAAAGTTTGAACGATTTAACTACTGTAACTTAAAAAATATCTTAAAATGAAATAAAAACACTTTTCCTAAAGTAGAACACAGTCTTTTTTTTCAATGAATGATATATGAATTCTTTATAACTACTTGCATACATCATTCTCTATTCTTTCAAGCAGACATATTTATTTGTATGAATTAAATATAATTAATCCTTATTAAAGCTATTAACAAGCAGTGAATGCTTTTCTCTTTTTCTTTTGTTGCTTGATCAATATTAAGGACACAGACCGCATTAGGTTTATTACCCACTGTCACTTTAAGACATCGGTTCATGTCCAATGACATGCACATAGATACACTCACAACTGTTTAAGAAATAACCGACATAATTTACGTGAATACTCTCCAAAACAGACATTTAGACCTAATATTTGTGTGTATTTGTCCATTCAGACAGGAAAGAGAGTTCAATTCTGTACATAGGTGTCTATGTGAATGGGTGCGCGCTTCGGGTCGGGTGTGTGCGCACAGAAAACCGTACCGAATATAGCTCTTTTTTTGCGTCGTCACTCTTATTCAGATCTTCATGTCTGCTCTACTCATTCTCCCAGACGTTTACATGTTTTAACGTTTAGTTAATGTTTGTTTAGTTATCGTCTCGTTTTCGTCTGTGAAAAAATGTCATTGACGAAAATAATGCCGAAAATGATTCGTCAACGAAATTAACACTGGGATAAACCAACATTTGTGTAGTTATTTGCTGATAATCAGGATGATCATTAAGTCACTTTCAGAGTTGAACTATTACTATTAATGAATGAATCACTGATTCACTGAAAAGATTTGCTGAATTCAGAAACGCATTATATAGCAAACTCCTACTATTTCTGCCATAGATACATATGGTAAAAATAGTGCAGTAGTAGTAGGTTATGTGGTTCCAGATTTATCAAATTCAGCAATTGATTCTTGAATCGAACTGATCTGATTCTTGAGTCTGATTCTCAGATATGATTCATAGCTAAGTGTTTTGGTATCCTGAGAAACTCAATTTCTATTGAGTTTATTGGAAGCAAGAAACTCGTACGGTTTGGGGTTTCACTTGTGGGTGTACTATTCCTTCTAGTTGTGATAAAGGAAAGCATTTTAACTTTAAAATGAATAACATCACCTTTAAGCTCTTCCACCTCAACTAAACACTGCTGCTCCTCAGTGAACTGTCGTTCTGACTGCCCTCGGCGACTCTTAAAAGGGATTACGGAGGTAAATGAGATCTATTTTTCCCTCCAGTGTCAAAAGAGGCATAATGGGACATTATACAGTTGCTTTTACATTACATCTGCCCCATCTTCAACCTCTTCGGGTTCATTCTAGCCTTTGAAGAGGGTCTCCGATACTGCAGCGAGCCAGATCTATTTTACATGAGCACCCCAGTAATGAAAAAAGCCCTCCACTGTCTCAGAAAATGAGGTCAAAATCCTCAAGCTGCAAATTCATCCTCTTAGGAGAGTGAAGGAGACAAAAGCGTTGCACCCCAGGAACCGAACAAAGGGCCTGTAATTCAATTAGAGTTCTTATCCCGTGTGCGGAGACGCCCGTCGCTGACGGAGTTTACGCCATCAACACCTGCTTTGTCTCACTCTGTCCTAACAAATACGACCAACTAAACCATCAACACTCTCTTCCTCTACAGCTGCGGGCACTTTCTACCGCATTCCGTGACCTTTGACCTGGCCTGACCTCTGAGTTCTAGTGTCATGGGTGTCTGCGCATGGTTTGGTTTTAAAGGTCACATGATCCAGAGCTTGCAGAAAGGCATTCTGGGTAAAGAAAGCTGTGGTGTGGGAAACTAAGTCTTGCGCGGTGCGACTGCTCGTCCTCCAACGCCCTTCACCCTTCACCAGAGCCTAGTTTCACTCAAACAGCAATTACTCAGATTCAGTCATGTATACCAGCCACTTTATAATGCCCAAATTACAAGCTCACCGACGCTGGAATGTTTTGAACAGGAGCAACCGTTCAATTACCATTTACTGTTGGTTTCGGATATCCGTACGGAGTAAATTACAGCCCACTCACCTAAAAAGACACCCACAATTTGAGGAAAATGCAATAGGATCGATGCAGCTTTAAGTGGTTTATCAAATGATGAACCTTAATTTAAGCAAAATTTGTTACGCAAAACAGAGAACAGCAACTAAGCGCAAACGCACATCATTTTAAATAATCCAGGAGAGTCACACTGTATCCATTTAAGCAGAAAATTTGATTAAACTTTTGCTTTGAGTAAATAAAACATTAAATAATTATTTATTTATTTTATTATTGTTGTTTACTCAAAGCAAATGTTTACTCTTGTTTGGCACTTTAGTCATATTCATATTCATATAATTATTATTTTTAGTAGTAGTAGTAATAGTATCTTATTTTATTATTTTATTACTTATGTTTTTACTCTTGTTTGGCACTTCAGTCTTATTATTATTATTAATACTGTATATTATTATTATTATTATTATTAGAAGTAGTAGTAGTAGTAGTAGTAGTAGTAGTAATAGTAGTATATTATTAGTATTAGTAGTAGTATTAGTAGTAGTATTAGTAATTCTTCTTATTATTATTAAATATATATATATATATATATATATATATATATATATATATTAATATTATCATTATTAGTAGTAGTAGTGTTAGTAATAATAATAATAATTATTAGTATTATTAAGTAGTGTATTAGTAGTAGTAGCAGCAATAGTATTAAAAATAATTAGTAGTTATTAAAAGTAAAACCTATATTATTATTATTATTACTATTATTACTACTACTACTAACTAACTAACTAACTAACTAACTAACTAACTAAATAAATAAAAACAATATTTATTATTACTAAATTATTATAATATATAAATAATATTTTTTATAATAATACTATATTATTATTATTATCATTATGTTTATCTACTGAAATATGCATTATATAGTCACTAAATATTCACTTGGCCATCTATAAAGCTCTTATCTGCATGAATTTTTTTTTATAAATTGCATTGATAAGGAAAATATTTTTCTTAATAAAAATAATTTCGCTGTCCAATAACCTATAAGAAACATTTAATAATAATCCTTACAAATTCACTCAATGCCGCGGCAGACGTTTCATTTTGGACCCTGAATTCTTCTCGCTCCTTCTCAATTATCTCTCCAAAAAGCAACAACAAAAACAAATGGATGAATTAAAAACAAAAGGCAGAAGCAGCATCTGAAACGCTGTGGTTTTGTAAGTCCCAGCAGGTGCACAGGTGAGACGTGCTGGCAGCAGAAGCAGGGATTTGGGATTTGGGTTCAGGCATCTCATGGGCTGTCACACTGAGCAGAACGAGTGTAGACAGGAATGTTACTTCTCTCACACGCTTGTCACAGGCCAGAGAGCAGTCAGGCTTCTCTGATCACTGCAGACCTGCTGCTCAGGTGCTGGAGCCGGGCCAAGGGGACGTCAGCACACTCACAGGAGAGAGAGGGTTCAGATGCGCTGCCACTTTACAGAATTTCAGAAAACCTCATCACATGCAGATGAAGAAATAATAGTTAGAAAAGTGAACTTTTTTTCTGACATGTAAAAAGGAAGGTAAAATGAGTAAAATGGAGAAAAATCCAAAAATAAATATGACCCTGGACCACAAAACCATGAGTCACATAAGTCAATTTTATGAAATTGAGATGTATACATCATCTGAAAGCTGAATAAATAAGCTTTCCATTGATGTGTGGTTTGTTATGAAAGGACAATATTTGGTCGAGATGCAACTATTTGAAAATCTGGAATCTGAGGGTGAAAAAAAAAAAAAAAAAATCGAAACATTGAGAAAATCTCCTTTAAAGTTGTCCATTTATGTTCACGACTGTGCTGCATTCACTCACAAAAATATATGTTTTATATATTTACAGTAGGAAATTTACAAAATATCTTCATGGAACATGATCTTTACTTAATATCCTAATGATTTTTGGCATTAAAGAAAAATAAATCGATCATTTTGACCCATACAATGTGACTTGTGACTGGTTTTGTGATCCAGGGTCAACATATATGACCTGCATGAAACCATATAAATATTTTTTGGCTAAATATCAGCCATGATTAGGGGTTAAATGAACCATTTCCCCAAAATAATAGCAATGTAGTAAAGTGTGCCACTCGTGTTATGATAAAATTAAGAAAAACTATATTCATAATAATGAAAATGGTTTAACCACCTTCAAATATTCTGGACATTCTCCTGGCTGGTTTATGAACATGCATTAGTAAATGTTTCTCATGTATATTAATGGTTTTATTTTGAAATATTAATAGTTCATCTTTTTTTTTTAATCATATTTATATGGTCTTTAGATGCTGCCTATATGGATTATATGGTCTATATGGATTTGAAATCCAGCATACTAAAATATAATTAGGGATATTAATTTCACCCATCTCATTTCTCCTTGCCTAGAGGACAACTTCAAGAAAGTGGCACAGCTTACCCCACTCTCCCCGATTTGAGCTGTTATGTTGGCATTCCAAGGAGAAAAAAGGAAGAAAGAAAAACACAAGCCAAATTTGCCAACGACCCCTCGGAGACTCCTCGAATTCCAGCGTAAGCTTATTAACCTCTCCTGCCCAGATCCAGACAGAGGCAAAGCCAACATGAAACTGCACTTAAGCCAACAATTAATCGCACAGGAAATTGTGCCTTGCTTTTGCACATCTTTGCGGTAACACACACACACACACACACGCATGTATGCTTTGTATGCATCGGCACACTGTCAGTGATGTGTTTGGAGTCGAGGGTCTGTGTTTGTGTTATTATAAAAAAAATGATCTCCGTTAACCCCTGACTTTACGCTCTACTTTGAAATATAAAAGGCGACTCATCTGAGAGCTACTTCATTCACAAAAGGAAGTCAATTACAGCTTTGCTTTGTCAGGGGAAAAAAAAAACAACAACAAGCATCAGGGCGAGAAGAAATGTATGAATTTTTAAAACCAAACGCTGATGGATGACGATGCAAATCCACACTGAAGTCTGAAACACAGGAAATTTAAAAAGGAAATTGACGTTAATGCAATAGTGATTTAGTTCAGCAGAGGTATTGCTATTCTAGCCGTTCCTGTTTGGACACGTTTAGTGGCGAGTGTCAGTGTGAGTGAACTATTTTTCGACAGGTTATATGAGGAAGGAATTGTTGTCCGAGACAATTATTACAAAAGGGGGTTTTTGCATATACAAACATTTCTCATTCCATTTCATTCAATCATTCATTCATGAAGATTAGCTTCTGCTAAAAAGGTTTCGAGTCACGATGTGGTCAATCTTTAGCAGTGTTTATTAGTTTATTATATCAGTGGCTATTAGCTATTACTTAGTACAACAACTCACCCCAATTATTAAACTTCAGCACATAACACATCCTGCACAGTTTACTGTTCATGCAAATCATGCTGCTTGCTTATGATTTTTGCCCCCTGTGGACGATAAAGATAAGGATAAAGTTGTAGTTCTAAAAATCTTGCAGCATTCAAGAATAGCAGAGTCCACACCACAGCTATAACAATAACGGCACAGAGAATCAATATCGTTTGAATCACTTTCAGAACGATTTTATCCAGCTGATGTAAACATTGACAGCCAATCAGAATCCATCCTGCTCTACGAGCATTTAAGTAAAAGACCATCACACGCTTAGAATAAACAACGGTATCATCTGCTGGTGTGGGCGCTAATATACTTATCTTTATTAACTGAAAAAATTCAAACAAACTAACATAAAAGTCATCCAGGGACCAGAATAACAGAGATCACCAAACAACTACCCAGACCACCCACATAACCACACAGCAACGCCCTGACAACCACTGACAACATTCTGTCCCTCATGTCGTTACGAACCCACAAGACCTTCGTCTTCATCATCTTCGAAAAACAAATGAAGATTTTCTTTGATGGTCAGCGAGAAAAGAAATGTTATTTTGCGCACAAAAGGTATTCTCGTCACTTCATAACATTAAGGTGGAGTCACATGGACTACCCTTTGGGCCTTGAAAGTTGCAATGACGTTGCTGCCTATGGAGGGGTCAGAAAGCTCTCGGATTTCATCAAAAAGATCTTCATTTGTTTTGAAGATGAAGAAAGGTCTTACGGGTTTGGAACGGCATGAGGGTGAGTAATTAATGACAGAAATTTTTTTTTTGGGTGAACTAACGCTTTAAAGTCACATGCTGCATGCGAAATCGCATACTGTTTGAGTAGGTACTACATTTGAATTTGAACTAACTTAAAAAAAAAGTATGTTCTAACTTCTATGTAATATGAATGTGTGTAGCATGAATGTAATCTGGACGTACTACATCCGCCATGTTGTTACGGTCACGTGACCTACCAGCATCAGTTGTGTAGTTTTACCACCATTCATAAATCCTCTCCCGTGGCCTCATGGGATAGTAAAGTGTCCAGCGAATGCGCACTACAGAAGGTCATTTTTGCCTACTGTTTTTCGAATACAATGCATTCGGACATACTTCTCTGTTGGCATACTGTTTTTCGCATACTATATAGTAGAGAAATATTCGATTTCGGATACAGCGCCTCTCTATTACTTTAACCATTTTCCTCCTGATCACACTGTAATGACAAATAGGTAAACACATGATACCGTATACCACTCTCACTTGTTAAAACGATCCCTAACCTCGAGTTTTAAATTTCATCACATTTCCTACACGTTACTGTTCATTCAAATCATGTGGCTTGTAACAAAAAGATGTGTGATCACACTGTAAACATAATGACAAATAGTTAAATACATGATACCAATGTTACAGGATGATCACAGCCAAATGTATCACTACTAGCACATGTTTTCAAGATTTGGGTTCCTGTTTCTGTTGACCGTGTTCATCCGAGGGATAAGATGCCATCTCACACACGTCATTAAGTCAACAGCGAGTCCTCCTCATTACGTGTTGAAACAGTGTTTGGAATGAGGAAGGACAAACAATAATCATGTCGCCATGTTTGAGAGCAAACACAATTAATAGCTCTCTTGCCATGCTGAAGTGCCCTTCGGGTTAACAAGACGCAGACGGGTGCCGTATCATGTTGGCTAGCTGCTTCTTATGCTCGGACAGATTTGAATAATGATGCTACAATTAATTTAAGCTGCATTAGCTTATCTATTCGAAATTTTTCATTGCTCTTCCTCATGCTTTGGCGAAAAAGCCCTTTAGCACGAGTCATAAACAGCAGATCGATCAACGTAATGGGAGATTCCTGGCTTGATTTATCACCGGGCACGATAAGCTAATCAAAAGACATGTAAATCGCCGTTTAGGCCTCGCATCTCAGAACTAAAAACAATTATGCATTGACTAAAATACAGATTTTTCCTGTTTATTGTGCTTAGCCTGCCCTTGAAACCCAAAACGCTGACAAAAAGCATTAGCGAGACACTGAAGCTGTCCAGGTGGCTGTCTTCCTCTCTCTGTAGGCTCAAGACAGACATATAAAATTACACGACGGGCATTCCACGCACTTTAAAGCTAAACAGAATACCAGTCGCTACGGTTTCTCCTCTTAACTGAGCAGAAAGAGCATCGCGTGTTTCTTAAAGTTGAAACCTTCTGGGACTTAACCAACACCTCTAGTCTAAACCCTTATCAGAAAAACACAGATTTTCAACACCTAATGGAGCGACAGAATTCCAGACTTCCTGAAACCCTTAAAACAATCTCTGAATAACTCAATGCGATGGCAACAAAGCAATTAGCGAGTCAATAATAACTCCTCCATCAATCTTTTGTTTCCAGAGCTCTTCTTGAGTTTTACGCGCTATGCCTTTAAATAGAAAAAAAGGAAATACACGCCAGCCGTTTTTCATTTCTCCCACAATGGAATTGGCACCTAAATGTCGTTGGCTTTTGTTTATGTTGCTTTGACGAGCAGACATGGAAGCGGGCAGAGAAAATGATTGGCCCCATTGTTAAGGGTCTCCATCTCTGCAACCCTGTGAGAAAAAACCCCACAGTAACCCCTCGGAGCGAGCGTTTACAATGCGGCCCGCTTACACTTTTTACTACCTCCCGGCCCTAATAAAAGCAGACACCGATATAGAAGCCATTTCAAGGCATCCTATATATTTGTGGCTGACCCGAATTGGTTTTTCTGTGTGCTAAATAATTAAATTTGAGCCATCTGGAACCTTTGTGATCTAATTCAGACCTTTCTCTGCAGGGCAGGCTGCTGTGCCCGGGATCTCGGCAACATCTTTGAAGGATTGACAGGAATGGAAAGGAAGGATTAAGAAACAGGCCGGAGAGTAAACGGCGGTTTATATCGTTTAAAAAGTCCAAAGTCCGGTGGAGCTGTCGACAGAGGTGTTAAGACTCTGAGAAATGCGCTAGACTCGTTTGCGGATGACTCACTCGTTTGAAAAAAAAGCAAGCTGGCTTGTCTGTGTGAGTTCACTTGCTCTCGGTCAATCTGTGAGCGAGTCAAAGCTTAATATTGACACACACTTTCTATCACTGCACAGTTCAGACACTTGACTGACATCCGGCTGAAAGAGCTCCGCACTGCGGCCCGTTTCGACCCCAAACACGTTCAGTCAACAAACTTCCCAAAGCTCAAGTCCATTAAAGTCCAAATGCGGCTTAAAAAAAAAAAAAAAAAAAAAAGGAAAAGAAAAGAAGAGAGAAAGTGAGTACTGGCAGCGACCCTTTTGCACCAAACCTGAATATCTGCCTCAAATGTTTGGATCTGTGCGCACGGGGCATGAACAAAATCAGACCATCTGTCAAAAATTTGCTTTAAAGCCCCCAAGAAATCAAAATGGAATTTTTTTGGCTTTTGGAATGAATATGTTAGCCTTACTGTTATCTATAAGCTAGTGTGCTCTTAAAAAAAAAAAAAAAAAAAAAGACAAAATTCACATTCAGGAGATATAAGCATTCAAACCTTACAATCTCTCACTTCGGCCCATATGGATCAATGCTTTTGATGACATCACTCTGCACTTCAGCTTCTCATCAGATTTTCTGTCCAATTAAATGTTCTCTAGAATCTAAAGTGTCCCGCCCCCTACATTATAAATAGACGCTGACATGGTGAATGGCACAGTTAGGGAACCATTCAGACAGTGTAAATATGCTTTCCGTTGGGACAAATAATAATGCTGCGTGTTTCAAGCCAGTACAGTGGGCCTTTAAAGTCGCCAAGAAATCAAAATGGACAATTTTTTTTTTAATGGAATATTGCAGTATATATTATTCATGTGTGCACATCATTATTTCTTATTTTTTAATTCCTAATCTTAAAATAAACTATCGTCCCTTCCCTCTTGCGGAGACATCTCTTCTCAGATGACGCGTTTACTGCCCTACATCTTTTCTTGATCAAGAAGCCGTTTCATGATTTCAGTATGTCATGATAGAAAAGTAAAGAATATCACAAGTTCCGTTTCATGTCAGAATTTTACTTTTATGAAAAGGGCTTTGGTGGTGTGCAAGATCTCAAAAATATATTAATTATCAATATTATTAGCAAATTTATCAAATCAAATGCAATATATTTATTTGATGAAAATCTGAAACTAAAATGAGACTTTTAAATTTCGTCTTTGCAAGGCAAGTAACTGAAATAAATAAGTTGAAGTACAAAAATGACTAAAAATAAATTAAACCAACAAAATGACAAAAGTGAAACTAAACTGAACGGAACTACATGAAAATAAAATGAAAACTAAAAATATTCACAAATTATATTAATAAATATTGAATAAATAATAAAATAACAATAAAATAACACATTTTAATTATTTCATTGCATGGATCTAATCTACAAACATTTGCACAAAACAACCATCGTGTCCTTAAAGCATACTGAAAAATGAAACAAAAAACAGGTGTAAAAAAAAAAAACAGGGGAATGAAGGAATTTAATCAAAAAGTTTGGTAGGTGTATAACACCTCCACCTCTCCCATCCCTCCCAGTGTTAGTAAAGAACACCACTGTTAGCTAAAGGTGATAATGGCTGAGTCGCATCAGGGATCCACAGCTCCTAATTACACACTTAAAATACAACACAGTTCCGCCTGCCACCGAGGCCTACACAATTACAGCACTGCCTTCCTGCTACAGTTAAAATGAAGTTCACAAATTATTGATTTTAGTAGCTTTTCAGAAAGGAGATCTGAAGAGGTGCCTTGCCTAGAGCATCACACTGGCACTTTTCTCAAATCATAAGGTAACCCCAGAATGGATTTGAACAATTCTGGAAAGATACATCAAAGATGTTGAGCCTTTCAAGAGAAATAATGATTACAACTATATTTCAATACTTAAAGAATCAATAAAAATGATATCTTTTTTTTTGTATTATATAGAATATAAAACAATTATATATAAAATACATTTCTTTTTTAAAATAACTGTAAAATGTATTATCTTTGCATTTCAGTTAGGATGCTGGAAATGCGCTGTGGCTAGTTATGAAACGCTTATTATACAGTCTACTGTGTCTGCAGTGTGTTCAAGAAATCTGTGGAAATTTCATGCAAAAAGACGGCGTACGTCTTTGAATGCGAGAGAAAGTGTGTGCGCGGGTGCCATCCTTCCTGTCAGATTAAAAGGTCAACGCGTTTAGCTTTTCCGTGAGTCTTTGACTTCAACATTATACTGACACAAAAGCCTGACTGACCGGCAGAAAGGTTTTACATGAAAGAGAGAGAAACGGAGAATGACGACGGGCGTCTTTTTCAAAGAAAAACTCACACTAAAGCTCCAAGTGAACAACATCAGATCTGTGAGAGTCCTTTCAACGTTAGCAAATGCTAGTCAGACACGACTGTGTGGAAATCGTTTGACATTCATTTATACAAATAAAATCTCTCTTAGTCCAAGGGCAAACCCTTACATGCAACTCTCACTTACTCATATCCAAACATTAGAGGCCGTTGGCCCTGTTAATAACTGTTATTATAGCGACGGAAGTGTGATTGTTGATTATTAGCACTTGAGTCACTCTGAGTTGCAATCTCACTGCGCTCATATTTCCACAGAACAGGTGCTCCCTCGACATGAGGCCTATTTTTGGGGACTGACCAGTGGCCCTGGAGCTATATAACACTTCACTTACACACTACTCATTCAGCACTTCCCAAACACATGTTCCCTTAATCCCTGAATGTCTGTACCAATTATAAAAAGAGATACCTCAGATTGTTCTTTCATGACGGCTTGAGTTGAGTTCGAACCCGTTTTCCCATCGTGTTCGAAGCCTTTTTTTTCCATGCTGTAAGATTCAGTCACCAACCAAACCACATCAGTAATTTATTGGTCGTGTATCATGGTTCTACCATGATTTTATGTATAGCTTGACTAATATCAACTTAAAATGCATGAATATTTTCACTTACTGCAGTCAAAAACAAATATGCAGCGCAACTTGTGCAGTCTGAATCACAAATGAAGGTCCATTAAGAAATCTTAAGAGTGACAATTCTTTGAATGAATCCTTCAAAAGACTCGTAGACTCACGACTATTGGTTTGAATCAGTCTGACAAATCATTCACTGAATGAAGAATTTCCTGAATTATAATCGGTCACGCAAATTATCAACGTCCAGACAATAAATAAACAATTTTTCATAAATAACTGTATGACAATAAAAACAAAACATGCATAAATAGTTTCGCTGACTCCGTGCAAAAACCAACATACAGTATTTGTTAACAAACGAACAAATGGTAAGAGCCTATTGTTTTACTGAAAAAAGAGTCACAAACTCTCAAACTGTTGTATTGAAATAGCGGTACATGAATTATTATCTGTTGCATTTATTGAACCACAAATTATTTGACTAAAAAAGTCAGTTTTAATGTGATTTAAGTTGAAATGACCTAGATAGCCAAGTTGGTTGTACTTAATTTAAGGCAGCAATAAAAAAATAAAAAATAAAAAAAATAAAAAAACTGAAAAAAAAAAAAATCACATTTTATTTGGGATATATACCATGGATTTTTTTTTTTTTAAGTAACTTGGCGCACCACGTAAATGCCATGGTGTATGGAAATAATCATTCAGTACCATTGTTTAAATCCAAGTAACATGTTATTCCAATCTGAATCCTGTACTCTGGCACCACCACTGTACTTTTCAGTAAAGCCTTTGTGTTTATCTATCAAAGCCCTGGGGCTACACGTGGGATAAACCCCATTTTTTGGGATGAAATGTCCTACTGAAGGGGAAAAAAGGAACGAAAGCACGAACAAACCGCGGAGGACTTTACCTCCTCTCGTCTGACCCACTTCTTTCAGAGTGTCATTAGAGACTGTTCTGGTAGCTATTTAGCGGCCCGGGCCGCACACGCGTGCTTGGCTGTATTACATATTAGCCCGCAACACCAGAGAACGGCCGGCAGTAATGAAGCCATTGTCCTGTGGTCCTCCACAATAGATGAAGAGGACAGAGAGGCACAACAGGACTCTAGTGTCTGCGGCTAGCCATCCTGTCTGCTCGTCTCAGATCGCACGACCTGAGGGAAGTGCTCACTGGAGCATTAACCCTTCAGGACAGACAGTGACGGGCTGGAGAGTTTTTAAGCTCATTAATTGCATCCGACCCCCTCCTTGCCACACACAGACACAAGATGCACATGGACAAACACACACACACACACACACACACATGCAGCAGACCACAAAAACAGAAGTACAATAAGAAGCGGGACCACCACGGGTTGCCTCAAAGGCATGCAGGCCTGCAGCCGCCCTCCCCCCTCCATCCATCTTTCTTCACCTCCCCACCCAGGGAGAGATGATCTCGTCTGGGCGGCCCATCCGCGGCTAGGCATTGGGACAAATTGATAGCGACAGAGGTAAAGAAGAAATCGGAGCCGCAGGGGGGCTTGTGAATTTCCTTGGAATCAACCCAAGTACCCCGACCCCCATTTTGAAGCACACCCAGCCCCCCCACCCGCTCCCGGTGTCTTATCTATCATTCAGCACGAGGCTATCAATGTGTTAAACACATGCAGTGACCTGACTGCAAATGCACTGATCCTATCAGTCATGTGACCGGTGCAAGACAACGGCTGCATGAAGAACAGGTTTGATGGGGAGATATTTAATCCCGCCGTCGATTCGTCCATGCTGAATATCTGGCGCAGATATTGCATTCCCTGCCTTATTTGTGGAAAGAGTGTTTTCTGAAGTGCATGGCATCAACTGAATGTGATAAAAGACTAGTTAGACAACATGCTTGCAAGAGGTACTAGTTCAATTCACAAACGAACTAAATCTTATGAGCCGATTCTTTTAATGAGTTATTCAAAAACACACACAAAAGAGGAAATCAAATGAACTGATTCTTTAAAAGAATCACTCAAAAAGACTCACAAATGAACAAATCTAATGAGCCAAATCTTTAATCAGACTTACAAGCCAATTCATTTAATGTTTCATTCAAAAGACTCGAATAAATCTTATGAGCCAACTCATTTAACAAATTGTTAAAAATAACTATTGTGCTATTGATGTCAGTTTAGCAAATCATATTATTACTAGTGTTGCTCAATTCACAAATAAACAAATGTCTTTCAGTAGAAAAATGTAAGTCTCAAAAGAACAGATATTATGAGCCAATTCTTTTAATGAATCGATCAAAAAGATTTATAAAAAAAATATATAACAAGCCAATTCTCTTAACGAATCGAATGAACAGATTCTTTGAATGAATAATTCAAAAGACTAAAAAAACTTGAGCCGATTCTTTTAACAAATCTTTTAAAAAAACAACAGAGCAATCGGTTTGAATCAGTTTAATGAATTACATCATTACTAGTGTAGTTCTAGTGTAATTCATAAACAACATTTTTCATGAGCCAATCCTTTTAATGAATGAATAAAAACAACTAACAAGTGAAACAACTCTCAAAAGCTCATTCTCTGAATGAATCATTCTAAAATACTTATGAATGGACAAATCCAATTATTTCAATAAATCGTTTAAAAGACTCACAATAACCCATAGCTGTTATTGAAGTGTAATCGTAAATGATCATTGCTTTCAGTCATGTTCACTTGATATGAACCAAGAACTGTCTTTGCGTAATGTTTTTAAAAAAAAATCTTCATGATGGCATCATCAATACAGTGATATTCAATAACACACTATATATATATATATATATATATATATATATATATATATATATATTTGGGCTGTCAAACGATTAATCGCATCCAAAATAAAAGTTTGTGTTTACATAATAAATGTGTGTATGGAGTATAATTATTTTCTATATATAAATACACACACATGCATATATATTTAAGAAAAATGTGTTATTTATATATAAAATATTTATATATATAATATAAATATATATACACAGTATATACATGCAAATATTTCTTAAATATATACATGCATGTGTGTGTATTTATATATAGAAAATAATTATACACCATACACACACATATATTATGTAAACACAAACTTTTATTTTGGATGCGATTAATCGCGATTAATCGTTTGACAGCCCTAATATATATATATATATATATATATATCTTCTTTTTGTTCAAATGTATGGACTGGTACAGACTGATAGGGTTTCACAAACAGAGTTAGATTCGCAACCTTCATTTTTCCTTAATTTCTCAGACGTGACAGGGAGCGACACATTTGTGTGAATTCATAGAGTGTTAAAAATGCGTTATCCGCTCACGGCGGCTTTAAATCATTTAATGAGGAGCTTTCCACTCTCTGTGCTTCCCTTCCCGGTTTTATTCCAGGGCCCAGGGGATGCCACGCAAGGTCAGGCCTAAACGGGCACACTTCAACCATGCACCAAAGCCCAGGACACTCCTAGGCTTTACGGCCTAATCCTGCTCTAGACGCCCCAGAGCATTCTGGGAGAATTCTAAGAACGTCCCTCACGACAATACGGCAAACGTTCTAATCTAATCTCAAAGCGGGAGAGAGAGAGAAAGGGAGAGACAGAGAGAGGGAAAGACAGCGACAGGAACTAGATGAATGAAAACAAGTCTCTCTCTTGGGAGAGTGACAGTTTTGCGTTTTCAGTCTCCTTGGTAACGGAATAATAATTGATTTACCGCCCAAAGAACCAGCCTCCCATATCAGATTTCCTGCCCTTGAGAACGATTGTGTCATATTTTAAAAAACAGCCTGTGTTTTCAGAAACCTGAAAACGATTTACTAGCGCTGCGATGTTTACTATATAACTCGCCACAAATAAACACGCATGTGACATCGCCAGGCCGGACGAGCGATCACATTAGAGCCTCGGGATGAGATTTCTGCCGTGAAGCTGGGCTATATATTTCAGAGCTGCAAAGGATGCCTTAACTCTGCCGATCGATATGATTGATTAATATATTTTCCAATCTGTCTTTTATAATTGGGAGAGGATATACTGCTCGTCAGAAACCGATTAATAAAAGAAAGACTTATGAGACGAGTGAGGTGAGAACAGGCTCAAGCAGTATTACAGCGCAGCCCGTTTGCAATTTGCTGACCAAACAGGACATATGCATTTTAATAAACCAGCGGAAAGAGAAAAATGCATTATCAATTCAAATGTGCTCATATGCCCATTCAGTCGGTTAGCATGCACTACATTTAATTCCGCTCCTTTTAACAATAGGCTGAATGGGTTCTGCATGCTGGCACCTATCTTTAGCCCATTCCAGCGGCCGACGGAAAGACGCTAATTGAGAACACAGCTCCTTTCTGTATCGGAGTGACACTGCTGATTCAACTATTTACCAAATAATACGCTAGAAACGCACACTGTGTAGCAGAGAGCTTTAGAGGACTTCATTTTTCCAGGCTGGCACCAGGCTTGGCAGCGCGCCGAAAGGAAGGACAATTCGACGAAGACCTACACAGGTGGCCAAGTTCTCCCGGGACATGATCTAGTAAGGTGAAATCTTTCGAGGAATCTTTCAAGGACATGGCTAGGTCCTATTTCACCTAAAAAAAAAAAAAATCTTTTTTTTACTACGAAATAACCTTGCAATTGTGAGTTTATATCATGCAATTCTGAGGAAGACTGAGAAAGATTCTGAAAAATGTCAGAATCGTGAGGTAAAAAGTTGCAACTACATTTTGCATTTATTTGGTGGAAACAAGATTCCATACAAACGTGATCTGGACATGTTTTGTGAGACACGGCCCATTCGGAAACCAGGCTCACCTGAGCTCATCCAACTTGGACAGTGTTCTTCACTTTCACATCCACATTTTCACTCCATTTGGAGGCCCGGCTGTGACACGTTTAATATTCCTTTGACATTTTTGTCAGATTTTTATTAGTTTCCTTCATCTTTATACTGTCGCCCTGGCCTTTTGTGAGGGTCAATGTGGATTCCAGACCCTCTTTCACTCCATCAAGATGGAGAGGAGAGAAGGTGCGTGGGGCAGTGGGGCTCAGGGGAACTGTAAATGTCTGCAGCGTGAGGTAGCGCTCCTGGGGAAAGTCAATCCTGAGGGCGGCTGGTGGCGAATGGGGACTGGGCTGGGGGGAGGAGGGCCGCTAACTGGATTTGGTGAAGCATGCGGAATTCACACTAGTCTGTAATCAGAAACACGGCATGATGGAAGGAAGGTGTCTCAAATGTGAAAAAAATAAATAAAAATAGTAACAGAGTAATTTCATTCTTTTGTTGAATTTTGAAGAGAATGTATAGCCAAATAAAAGCATGAGTAAAAATGCATTTGAAGGAAAAACATGTTCTGAAGAGGAGCAACAAGATCCAATCAGTTTAGATATGGACATTGGACATCAAACTTTTCTCTACTTAGGGACTAGAATATCATTGAAACGGCTGAATTTGGCCAGTAAGTAAACCCCTAGCAACCAGGGATGGGTAAAAAAAATATAGATTTCTCGATATCGATAAATCCCAAGAATCAATCTTTCAGTCTATGCTGTTTTCAGTTGATGAATGAACAAAACTTTGTAGCATGATCCAATAAATCGCAATAAGCTTTGTGCATTGTTACTTCTGATATGAAACAACATCTCAGCTTTCAAATTCTGTCAATTTTATTATGTAATTCAAACAATAAATACCGTTTGGCGCTCTTTAATGTGGCGCAACAGATCATATCTGTGAACGGCTCATCTCTTCTGCTTAACAGCTAGTTACAACATGAAATATTCATGAATGAACATCAGAAGGTATGTTGAAAGAAACTGTACAACTTACTGAAATCCGTGTAATCGCTCAATCAGTGTTTCAACCGTGGAAAGAAGTCAGTAAAACAGTTTGTAAACAATGTCATGTAATGCTACATTCACCTCAAAAAAGCAATATAATATCCAAAAACGTGTTAGTCAGCTAAAAAAAAAAAAAATCACTTAGAGGAGCATTTTGCTAAACATATGCACTATATTGCATATTCATTGTATTTCTACTTAACCTTTTCTTCAATTTTAATGTATGTTAATAAATAAATAAATCCATTATGTTTTTATGGCAGCCACCATTTTTGTGTTTATATATATATATTTTTTAAACGAGTAAAAAACATAATTATGTCATTAAAAATTATAAAAACTTCCTTAGCCTACAAATCAGTTAATTGTACCCTTTAATATTATAGTGATGTACCAACTGGGGTTCCCTGTATAGTTTACAGCATTAGTGGAGAGATTTTTTTGCCATGTACTGTACCTGATAGGCCCCAAATAATCAGAATTGAACTGAAATCGAATTGAAAGCTTGTGAATCTAAACTGAATTGAATCGTGAAATTTGTGTCAATGCCCAGCCCTACTAGCAACATGCTAAAGCCACCCAGAACATCACAACAGCATCGTCACTTCCAAGCTGCATGCTATTCCTACTATAATGTTTTTATAGGTTCTTTAGGTCATCGTTCGCAAATCCCTCTTTACAGCTTGAACATTCCACTGATAAGGCTGTTTAGGTTAGCAGGACGTTTAATTTAGGATCTGTCTGGGTCTGCTTTGAAACATTTCCATGGTGAAGAGTAGCAGACTCTGATTCACTGACATACTGACATGTGTTCGTTGATACATCTGTTCCCCAGCTCCAATACACAAACCCTTTGGCCGTAAAAGATCGCGCTAGCACGCTCAAGGCCGGGTAAAAAAAAAAAAAAAAAACGCTCTGGAAGCAACACAAACGCTTCAGGAAGGACTGTGTCTGAGTGCCTCGACAACACGGCGGTGATGTAAAACAAACACGCCGTCATGTTAACAGCTTTACAAGTCACACGGCGGTCCTGTCTGCAGTCTCTCGACTCAAATGAGACATTTTCAGACAGACCGGCATAAATACAGACATCTAAAACCTCATGTTGTGAGATGTCTGTTTGAACACCCTGATTGTTTTGCTGAAGACGGAGCAGGTTTGAGGGAATATTCCAAGGTGTGTACAAAACGTCAGAGTTTACAATCAACTCCATTAAAATGATTTATATAAAATGCATAATAATAGATTCATATATATGAATTATAATATTTTTGAAAATATGTTTATATATTTAATGAAATATAATATTTGTATTATTCTATTGTATTATTCTATTAAATCAAATAAATCACTATTTTAATAAATATTAATCTAATATACTTTTATTAAAATTCTATACTACTTTGTCTGAAAACAAAGAAAACCCTAAAAATAAAATGCATTGTTTAAATGCTGTGATTCTAAATGTAGGCATTGCCACAAAACAATAAACAGTGTAGTCATTTTGAGATTTGCTAAAGATCACATTTAACAATTTTACAGATTACATTTAATTAGAGTTTCTAAAGATTAACTTTTAATGAGCAATAGATGACAAAAAAAGACTTCCCCTAAATGTAAAACAGGAAATAAGCATGAACTATTAATTATATGGTATCATTCAATTCCAATGAATAATTAAAAAAAAAATAATCGTGCACTTAATTCGTTCATGCAAATGTCCTTATCTCTGATTGCTCCATTATTTTAAAACCTAACTTGCCAGGGCTACTTAAAATATGATGGTCTTGATGTGAAATGCTGAAAATATAGCGAGACATGTGGGAACGGCCAAAGACATTCGTCTAGCAAATGTATATATAGACTAACAATAAAAAAAATTAAAATAAAAAAAACAGCCCAGACGGAAAGCAAGAACATGTCTTGTGTGAAAGCACCATGAGCAGTGAGATCATACGCTATATTTTGAATATGACGAACAGTACAGGCACACCATCATCATCATAAACGACAGATGAACTTATGAATACCTAATATCTATAGGCGCGGCAGCGGGCGCCCGTTTGTGCTAGACGGAGATGAGAAAGAGGGGGTTGGGTGGACTGATGGCTTCCTCCTTAGGGAACCGGTGCCTGAGAATGCACTCTTAGGGAGTGCCAGTCAGTCAAGGCTGATTAAACTCTGCGATGATGGGGGAAAAAACCCAGAAGAGAGAGACATGCACTATATGATGCTGTTTATAGCAGATCTGCAAAAGAGAGAGAGGGGAATATCACCCCCTGCATACCTCACAGTAGCATCTGCCACACCGCCTCAAAACAAACCATAACTAACAATCAGTAATTACGGTGCGAAGAAACGGCAAACAATCGGCCAACCGTAGCGAGAACTGCGTCGCTTTTATCAGTGACATCTGCATATCAGCACAACAAAGAACTCTTCTGCAGTCCGACTGAAACTTTCAAATGGAATCATACAATTAAAAGGCTCAACCTCAAGGGATCTATAATGCTTATTTACATGTTCAACGTTTTTAATGTTGTTGTTTGAGCATGAAAAAGGTCTGCAAAGTTAAAGGTATAGTGGAGGATCTTTCCGAATTTTAGATAAGACCTGCCCTCTCCACTTTTTGAATAAGTTTGATTGATTCACCAGAATGATTGACAATTAGGAGGACCAATAGTATAGGTGATCCACCCGGAAGTAAAAAATCCTCCATTATACCTTTAAGGTGTGTTCACACTTGGCAGGTTTGGTTAGATTAAAAACTAACTCTCGTGCGATTGTTCTGTTAGTGCAATTCATTTGAATAAGCGTGAACGCTGCCATCTGAACCCTGGCGTGCACAAATATCGGTACGCTTCCAAACAAACTCTGGTGTAGTTCGACTGAAATGTGAACACAACACGGACCAAAGACATCTAAACGAACCAAAAACAGAACATGGTGTCACAAGATCCGAGCCTAAAAAGGACAGAATGCTCAAGCATACTTGTTTTTTTCCTGTCATAGGAACTACGCTGCCCATAACAGTTCAGGTTCTGTGTCAAAAACTCTGTCTCGTTGCAGCAGAACCTTGTTTATGAGGGAGTCCTGCCACTGTTTTGACTCCTTTACACATTGTAAGCTCTTCAGGAGTTCTCAGCTGGTCAAAATACCATCATATAGGCACATAAAATGAGCCCAGAACACAGCATTTATTTGGATGTTCGATAAGGTCTGTTGCAAAACATGTTGGATTTTTTTGTTGTATCTTTAAGTTCAGTCTTAAACGTGACAGTGTGAATGCTGAGTAAACCAGGATTAAATGTATAACTTACTTTTGTTGGTCCGGACCAAAAGAACCAAGAGAACCAAACTACAAGTGTGAACACACCCTTAACAAAGCACAAAATCCATTCCAAAGGGAATTATTCTATATATCATTAAGCATGGTTTCTGAACTACCTAAAATACCTCAATTGTAGTCTTGAGTTTTCTTCCGGGAATGAACGCGTCACAATATTTCTCAAAATAAAGGGGGCGTGGTCAGATTGAGTTGTTAGTAGTGTGTTGAAACTCGCGGTTATGGTAAAGGGCGTGACTTTTCTTGTCACTTGAAGATGTTGACCAATCACAACACATTGGTCCAGCTGACCAATAAGAGCACATTACGCTTTTTGAAAGGAGGAGCTTCATAGAGACAGGAACTAAACGGAGCGTTACTGACAGACTGGAAAGAGAGGTGCAAAAAAATAAAATAAAAAAATACACATATTTACAAATACTAATACAAATCCCGAAAAACTAAATCAAGACTAGGGCTGCACGATTTTGAGAAAAAACCTAATTGCGGTTTTTCTGACAAATATTGCGATTGCGGTGCGATTTTCGATTTTTTTGGTTTTATTTATTTTAAAGCTTGAGTAAGCAAACTGTACTTTTTATGTAATAAATATAACCTTATTGTAAAGTGTTACTGATTAGTTATACACCGATTCAGACGTCTCCTGAGTTCACTGTTGGAAAGATTAGTTGTTTTAACCATTCATTAAAATGAATCGGTTCAAAGGAGTCATTAGTTCGCGAATTGGACGTGTCATGCGCGTTGTGTGATTATCCCAGCAGTTAGGACATGGACATCCAAGATTTCTGTCAACACAGAAAACATTTCATCACTGGATATTTTTTTCGTTCAATTAAAGAGTTTTTTTTTTTTTTTTGTCAGTTAAATGTCCGGAACGCTTTTCAGTTAAATTTATTTAGCACAATTCACACCCAGCGATAATTCAGGAAAAAAAAAAAATCTCCGAATGATCTGAAACTTTGGTCTTCCGACCTTTTACCACCGTGTCGATTTATTTTGATTAATATGTGCGAGGGAGAGAGAGCAAGACAGCGCTTAGTTTGGAGACGGTGAAGTCTTGTTTACATTTTCGCCTGGCTCCGAAGAGAGAGAGAGAATGCGCGCGCGACCGGCTCTCTCTCTCTCTCTGCTCGTTCTTTCAGTTAAACATGCGCCCTGTCACTCACAAGCGCAGCAGTTCATCTAATTACTCACCGATCAAATAAGACTTTGGCGGGACAAAAATTCACTTTGGCGGGCGCTAAAACAAGTTCAATGCAGAAAATTCATGCGTGAATTTAACTTAGTAGGCTACATGACCATGCACTCGCACAAATGCGACCACATAAAATTTTAACTCGCACATTCTCAAAAAATGGTCGCATATGCGACCATTTTGGTCGCAGTCTGGAACCCTGGTGTCGGTGGTGATTTTTAAGATGCTGGTATAGATTGGTAGTGTTTCTTCTGGATCTGGCCACGGCACGTCGACATATTTTAGCACTCTTTTGCTCCACGTCGTTCTTCGCGAAGAAAGCCGGTGCACTGCATACAACCTTGTAACTTTCCATTGCCATTTCTAATTGGCCAGCAAGAACGCGAGATTCGACCATTTTGATTGGCTAATAGGTTTGTCACTCAAATGTCAGAGGCGGGGGAAAAAACCTCAGACTCCTGAGGTTAGGTTATTGCGGGAGTTAAAACCTCAATATCGATGCGATAAAGGTTAATCGTGCAGCCCTAATCAAGACTTTGTAAAAGGCATAATATGACCTCTTTAAGAGGCGAAGTTGAACTAGTTGCCTCGTGAGTAAATGCATGATTACAGCTCTGGCAGACACAAGAGGCCGTGTGTCGGGTTGCCGCCACCGCCGTTAAGCCGTGGAAGAGAAGGCAACGACGTCCCCATGTGCTTGTGCACACAAAATCTGGTCAGCTCAGATAAAAGCCCACCAGTAGATGGTACAGGCGCCAATGCCAGCTAAAGCTAGTGAGAAAACAA